>NC_142090.1:33166394-33470457 GCF_054644295.1 Miniopterus natalensis
AAAAGTGCCCAAGCAGAGAACAGCTCAGATATGTAGGAGTGTTGCAGTTTTATCTTTCAATTCGTGTACAATGTCTTTTTCTGCAAATGGTAAGACATAGTGCAACTCCAAAGAATAACCGAATAATAACAATTCCTTACATTTGCAGAGTGCTTCAGAAGTTAAAAAAGATCTTATTTATTTCTTAGAGCAATAGTGCAGGGAAGGCAAAATAAGCAACATTGTTCATTTTTTTTTTTTAACAGACAAGGACATACAAGGCCATGCAAATGGTCACTGTCATAGCTAATAATAATCCATGTCTCTGAGTCTTTTGCTACATATTCCATTTTTAAATTAAAATGCAGTGCTATTTTTATATTTATGGAGTTGGGCTTTTAATAAGTTGCATTTAAGACAATGCCTGAACAATTTTATTTGGAGTGATTTCACTAGTGTAGATTGATTTCACAAATTTTTTTATCAAAAGGAATTTTTTCTTTTATTTCATCCCCTTACCCGTAAATATAGAGAACAAGCTGTAAAAGATAAATAGGTTTTCTCTGTATCCAAGAGTTTGCTTCTGTTTTATTTTTTTTTTTCTTTAGATTTCACATATAAGAGAAATCATATGGTATTTGTCTTTTTCTGTCTGACTTATTTCTTATTTCTCTTAGCGTAAGACCCTCAAGGCCCATCCATGTTGTCACAAATGACAAAATATTATTCTTTTTTATTGCTAAATAATATTCAAATATATATCTTCTTGATATATACACTCACATATTCTTTATCCATTCATCTATTGATGAACATCTAGGTTGCTTCCATAGTATGGCTTTTACTAGTAATGCTGCAAAGAATAGAGGGATGCATATATCTTTTCAAATTAGTGTTTTTGCGTTCTTCAGATAAATAGCCAGAAGAGGAATTGCTGGATTGTGTGGCAACTCTATTTTTAATTTTTTTGAGGAGCCTCCATACTGCTTTTCACAGTGACTGCACTAATTTACTATTGCATCAACAGTGTTTGAGGGTTCCCTTTTCCCTGGTTCCTTACCAGCACTTTTTACTTGTCAATTAATTAATTATAGTTATTCTTACTGGTGTGTGGTGATATTTCATTGTGGTTTTCATTTGAATTTCCCTGTTTATTAGTGATGTTGAGCATCTTATCTTATATCTGTTGAACATCTATATGCTCTCTGTAGAGAAATGTCCATTCAGGTCCCCTGCCTATTTTTTAATTGGACTTTTTTGGGGTATTAAATAGTATGTTTCTTATATATTTTTTATATTAACTACTTATTGGCTGTGTCATTTGCAAATATCTTTTCCCATTCTGTAGGTTGTATTTTCATTTTGTTGATGGTTTTCTTTGCTATGCAAAATTTTTTAGTTTGATATTGTCTCTCTTTTTTTGCCCTCACCTAAGGAGGTATATTCAAAAAGATATTGCTAAAAGCAACATCAAATTTTCTGCCTATGTTTTCTTCTAGGAGCTTTATGGTTTCATGTCTTACATTTAAGTCTTTAATTCATTTTGAGTTTATTTTTGTGCATGGTGTAAGAAAGTGGCCCAATTTTCTGTTTCTTTTTTGAATATATCTGTCCAGTTTCCCCAACACCACTTATTGAAGTCTTTCAAAGTCTTACTGAATATTCTTGCCTTCTTTGTTATAGATTAATTGACCATGTAAGCTAGAATAAATTTCTGGGCTCTCTATTCTTTTCCATTGATCTATGTATCTGTTTTTTTATGCCAGCATTATGCTATTTTGATTACTATACCTTTATAATAGTTTGATATCAGGTAGTGTAATACCTTCCAGCTTTTTTTTTCTTATGATACCTCTGACTATTCAGGATTTTTGTGGTTCCATGTAAATTTTAGGATTAGTTGTTCTAATACTGAGAATATTTCCATTGCTATTTTAATAGAGATGTCATTGGACCTGTATTTTGTTTTAGGTAGTAAGGACATTTAAACAATATTAATCCTTCTAATCCATGAGCAAGATATATCCTTCTATTTATTTGTATATTCAATTTTTCTTCAAAAAATTTTTAATCCTCATCCAAGGATGTTTTTATGATTTTAGAGAGAGGGGGAAAGGAGAGAGAAAGAGAGGGAAACATTGATGTGAGAGAGAAACATCTATCGGTTGCCTCACTTACTTGGTCGAAGGGGAATGAACCCACAACCTAGGTATGTGCCCTGACAGGGAATCAAATGAGAACCTTTTGGTGTATGGGATGATGCTCCAAGCAACTGAGTCACCCAGCCAGGGCTTCTTCAACTTTTTATAGTTTTCAGAGGACAGGTCTTTTACCTCTTTTGTTGAACATATTCTTCTTTTTTCTTTTTTTAAATATATCTTTATTGATTTCAGAGAGAGGAAGGGAGAGGGAGAGAGAGAGATAGAAACATCAATGATGAGAGAGTCATTGATCAACTTCAGCCCACAACCCGGGCATGTGCCCTGACAGGGAATCGAACCCTGATCGCCTGGATCCTAGGTCAACACTCAACTGCTGAGCCATGCCCGGCTGGGCTGTTGAACATATTCTTAACTAAATTTATTCCTATGTATTTTATCATTTGCAATGCAATTTTAAATGGGATTGTTTTCCTAATTTCTCATTATTTTTATTGTATATAGAAATGCAAGAGATATCTGTATATTGAGTCTGTATCCTGTAACTTTATCAAACTTATTTATTCATTCTAATAGTTCTTAGTGGAGTCTTTAAGGTTTTCTATATATAGTATCACATCATTGGTAAATAATGAGAGTTTTACTTTTCCCAAAAGGAAATTTTAAGAAAATAATTACGTAAATGGTTGTCTCAAATTTTCACTTGATTTTACTTCCATTTACTCACATGTACTCTATTTATTACCTCACTTTCCTACATATTATCTGATTTAACAAACCTTGGAAGATACATAAATCACTATTGTCAGCATAATCTGCCCTTGTTAAGATCTGGAATCCATCCAGGTACCACAAATGCATTGTGACATTCCTACCTCATTAGTTATCTGATTTAGGTCCCCAGAAATAATTTTATCATTAAAAGAAAGTATGATAAACATTGTTCAAATTTATTTTCTCTAATTGTTAAAGGGCTCATGTACACACACACATGCACATAAACATACACACATCTGAGTTACTTAGGCATATTGAATAAGTGTCTATAACATGCTTTCCACAGTTTCACAAGCACTCTGGCTGTGAGTATAGCTTTTTCTATAAAGCATTTAATGTTCTGATGCCCAGATAACATCAAGGGTGCCTGATCCAGACTGGGACCCTAGGTGGTCACTTGGCCCTCTAGGTTCTCGACACAAAGTAACAACAGTGAACCAACAGAGGTGACTATGCTGTCAATTAGCTTTTATTACTTGCAGGTGTAATCCAAATTACAAACACATCAGAATACATACATGTATTGGGGGTTAAACCATAAGTCCAACGGTCTCAAATGTCCATTGGTCCTGGCTATTTGCAGAGTGGTGGTTACTGGTCACTCAGAATCACAGGAGCCTCAGTATCCAGGGAGTCCACATATTGCAAGGAAGACTGCTGAACTAGCTCAAGACAGCAAAGCCCTGGAATAATCAACGACCAGCAAGCCAGACACACGAGCTCATTCACAGGAGGGCAAGTTGCAAGTGTCACCGTTCTTAGTTTCACTTTTATCCTTCTTGTGGTGGTATCTCCCTTCATCTGCACTTGTTAGATTAGCTTGTGGTCCCTGAAGTTAATCTTTGAAATCCAAACCAAAATATTTGGCACTGTCCATGAAGATGGTTGGTGATCATTACTGTGAGGACCCACCAAGACAGAGACAGGCCCCTAGGCCCCAGGGCAGGACAGAAGGCATACATGAGTGACTCAGTAAACTGCAGAGGGTGGAGGCAGTTCCAGGAATTAACTTAAACTGGTGGGTTTGACAAATACCAGGTGCACTCAAGTTTCAGGCGCCTGTGGTTGAGAAACATCCTGAGCCCACCCTTCTCGAAGAATTTACAACCCTTGCAACCCTTGCAAGGACAATGATTGCTTGCTCACTGTAACCCTATATAAGCTTGTTGTAAATTTAGATCAGGGTTCGAGTCAGAATTCCACTGCATTGGATACGACCGAACCCCAGCTAGCTGGAATAAAAGTCCGTTTTGCTGTTACATTATCAGCTCTGGAGTGATGGTCTTTCTGCTGCATAGGGGATCTGATTCTCAGACATAACATTTGGGGGCTCGTCCAGGATCCCCAGGAGGAGGATCAGGCAACCCTCCACTGCTGATATAGGGATATATTCTGTAGGGAGCGGCGGTTACTTGGAGGCAACTCTTAGGGGTCGAGAGGCCCAAGTGGATCGATAGAGCGATCCGTCTGACCCTAGGCAAGAGAGCCTAGGAAGGTCCCGTAAATCCTGGCAGTGTGCCTGTGCAGACCCACGGAAGGCCGCCGGGGGAGCTGGGGAGATGTCCCCGAGGCTCCAGAACCCGCTAGGGAACGGTGAGAGCTGTTAGGTAAGAGTGGGTCGGAGAGAGAAATTACGGGAACGTACTGGCGTTTTGTTTTCCGTTCACTGTTGTCTACTTCATGTTGAATTTTTGTTGTCGCTTTTGTTACAAGTTTGCTCTGTCTAGGTATCTTTGGACCCTTCACCTGGGACCTGGCTATGGGACAGATCCAATCCACCCCACTCTCTGTCTTTGTTGACCATTTTTCCGAGTTTAGGTCCCGAGGACGAAATTATGGCATGGAAGTCCGTAAGAGAAAACTGCAGACCTTCTATTCAGTAGAATGGCCGACGTTTGGGGTAGGGTGGTCACCCAAGGGGACATTCTATCTCCCCATAATTAAGAAGGTCTGGGAAATTGTAAACCGAGGTGGACCCCACGGACATCCTGACCAATTCCCATATATTCTCATGTGGCAGGTGATGGTTGAAAGCCCCCCTTCCTGGTTAAAACCTTTTTTGCCTCCCAAACCAATAGGAGCCCAGGTGCTGGCAGTGACTCAGCCTATGGACTCCCATGGCCCGGTGCCAGCACCATCAGCTCCTCCTAAACCTATTCTGTCCAAGGACCGCATTTATCCTTCCCTCATAGATCTAGATGTAGAGGAGGTCCCCCCCACTTATGCTCCTCCACCGGCAGGACCAGAAGCTGCAGTCTCCAGTTCAGGGCCCCGGGGGGACAGTATTGCTGAACGACTGTGGAGACCATGGCGCCAAGAAGACCCAGGAGAGGGAGAGGGCCCTTCCTCTACAGTTGCTCTCCCTCTCCCAAACATTGGTCCTATAGGGGCTAACGGCCAGCGATCCTACCAATACTGGCCTTTCTCCTCCAGTGACCTCTATAATTGGAAATCCCAGAATGCGCCTTTCTCTGAGAACCCCAAGGAATTAATTGATCTCTTAGATTCTGTCATTTTTACTCATAATCCCACTTGGGATGACTGTCAACAGCTTTTGAAGGTTCTTTTCACAACCGAAGAAAGAGAAAGGATCCTGGCGGAGGCTCGGAAGCTAGTCCCGGGCGTTGATGGGTGGCCCACCACTCAGCCTAACCTCATTAATGAAGGATTTCCCCTGGACCGTCCCACTTGGGATTTCGACCAAGATCAAGGTAGGGAGCGTCTTCGAGCTCACCACCAGGTTCTAATGGCTGGTCTCCGTGCTGCGGCTCGAAAGCCCACTAATTTGGCAAAGGTAAATGCAGTCAGGCAGGAAGCCAATGAGACTCCAGGAGCTTTTCTTGAGAGACTCTATGAGGCCTTCACGCAATATACTCCTATGGACCCCTTAGCCACAGAATCCAGGGCCGTGGTAGTCTTAGCTTTTGTGAACCAAGCAGCCCCTGACATTAGGAAGAAGTTACAAAAGATAGAGGGGCTCGGAGGACAGTCAGTGCAGGACTTACTAAAAGTAGCAGAGAAAGTGTATAACAACCGGGAGACACCAGAAGAACGAGCAGAAAGGCTCAGGAGGGAAGATCAGGAGAGAATGGAGAAAATTAGACAAGAAGATAGGGAATTTCAAGTTAAGGAAAATCAAAGACACCAGAAAGAACTAGCCAAGATATTTTTTGCAGGTGCCAGGGAGGGACCAGAAAAGGTTAGGCAGGAGAAGCCCTGGCAGGCTGGCTGAGGCCCTTGACAGTCCAGACTAGAGAGAGATCAATGTGCCCTCTGCAAGAAAAAAGGACATTGGGAGTCAGAGTGCCCATCCCGCAGAGGGCCAGGCAAAGGGGGCACAGAGTTTAAGCCCAGAGAGGCCCCTCGGGTACTTGTGGCAGGGGACGACAGTGACTAGGGCCCTACTGGAAGCGCCGGCGTTAACGCTGCCTGATCCGACCAAGCCTTTCCAGCTATTTGTAGATGAAAGAAAGGGAGTAGCTTAGGGGGTATTGCTCCAGATTCTGGGACCCTGGCAAAAGCCGGTTGCTTACTTATCAAAGAAATTGGACCCTGTCATGGCAGGATGGCCTCCGTGCTTACGGGTCATAGCTGCCACGGTGACACTAGTAAATGACGCTGACAAATTAACCTTCGGACAGCAACTAGCAATCACCACCCCCCATGCAATAGAGGGAATATTAAGGCAAGCCCCCGGTAAGTGGCTATCCAACGCCCGGCTGACTCACTACCAAGGCCTCCTATTAGATGCGCCCCGGGTCATGTTTGAGGCCCCGGCTACCCTGAACCCCGCCACCCTACTCCCTGTACCTGACCTAGAAGCCCTGCTACACCACTGCTCAGAAATCCTAGCTGAGGTGACAGTGGTTCGAAGAGACTTACGGAACCGGCCGTTAAACAATTCTGACTTGAATTGGTATACAGGTGGGAGCAGCTACGTAGAGCGAGGGGAGCGATACTCAGGAGCGGCAGTGGTAGATCAGAAAGGGAAAATAGTCTGGGCCCAGGCGCTACCAAGGGGCACATCAACCCAGCGAGCAGAACTGATAGCCCTTGCTGAAGCCCTTGAGTGGGCAGAGGGATGGAGACTCACTGTTTACACAGACAGCCAATATGCCTTTGGAACTGTACATCTCCATGGGGCAATCTATCGGGAGCGAGGTTTCCTCACTGAGGAAGGAAAAGAGATTAAAAACAAAGAGGACATTTTATGGCTACTATTGGCAGTACAGAAACTGAAAGCCGTTGCCATCATACACATCCCCGGCCATCAGAAGGGAGGAGCTCCGGAGGGAGCAGGAAACCGGGCAGCCAATGCTGCAGTGAGCGAGGCAGCGAAAAACGGTGCAACTACCATTCTGAGTCTGCAGCTCCCACCACCAAGCATGGGTAAGCTACCCCTCACCCCCTTGTATTCCAAGGACGATATCCAGTGGGTCACTCAGAAGGTAGACGCCGAGGCTGGGTCGGACCTCTGGTATCGAGACCCTGAAGGGAAACTGCTGCTGCCAGAGGACCTAGGAAAACATCTAATCCTACATCTGCACCAGACTACACATCTAGGAGAAAAGAAAATGGGCTACCTCTTAGAGACCGCCAAGCTCTGGTTTCACCATCAAAGAAGGACTCTCAGAGAAACGATCGACCAGTGTCGTGCCTGCCAGGTCATGAAGTCTAGAAAAGTAACCCATCAACATTCAGGTAGGAGGGAGAGAGGGTGGAAGCCAGGAGTAAGCTGGGAGATAGACTTTACAGAGGTAAGGCCAGGAAGGTACGGATATAAATATCTACTAGTACTAGTTGACACCTTTTCTGGGTGGGCTGAGGCATTCCCCGTAGTAGCAAAGAAAATTTTAGAAGATATCATCCCACGATATGGGGTGCCTGAGAAAATAGGTTCAGACAACGGCCCTGCTTTTGTCAGCAAAATCATACAGGGTCTGTCCTGGACCTTGGGGACTGATTGGAAACTACATTGTGAATATAATCCCCAAAGTTCCAGGCAAGTAGAAAGGATGAATAGATCAATCAAGGAGACTTTATCTAAATTGGCAATAGAAACTGGCAGGGACTGGGTCACGCTCCTACCTTAAGCCCTGTTCTGGGTTAGAAATACCCCATATGTGCTTAACCTCATGCCACTTGAAATCCTTTATGGTAGCCCCCCCCCCCCCCCCCGGTGTGCCCCACCAGACCAGAACCCAAGGGGGAGGTTCAGCCAGAATCCGCCAAGCTTACAAAGGCCATCACGGCATTAGAAGCTATCCAGAAGGAGATCTGGCCTGCCATCGGGGTGGCACATAGGGGTTCAGAGCCGATTCCTGACCCAAAACATGAGATTGAGCCCGGAGACTGGGTATGGGTGCAGAGTCATCAGACAGAAACTCTAGAACCTCGCTGGAAAGGGCCTTATATTGTGCTTCTTGTGACCCCTACTGCCCTCAAGGTTGACGGTATAGGTTCCTGGATTCACCACTCCCACATCAGGAAGGCCAGTGCCTGGGAACAGGAGGACGCCCGAACCAGCTGGAGAGTTGAGCCCCATCAAGAGGACCCACTGAAGCTTAAGATAAGCAGAAAGAATGTATAAAATAACGGGCCGAAGACTATTGACTTTGCTAACGCTGCTCACAGACTGGGGGGCTACAAACCCCAGTCCTCATACCCCCTATAAGTGGACTCTAACCCGATGGGAAGACACGAAGGTAATACAGACAGTAACAACTGCGGGGGGCCCTGCTTTTACAGCATACCTGTGCGACCTAGCGCCGATTGAACCTTGCCTCAATCAAATAGCCTACTATCTATGCCTCAGCAGTAATCCAGGAAGGACATGTTGCAATGCTCCTGGAGAATACTACTGTGCTTATTGGGACTGTGTAACCTTAGCTACAGCTTGGACTCCAGGGAATAGAGATAAATTCCTCCAGGTAGGATGGGGCCCATACAGGTGCACTCCTATTAATGTTTACAGGAGCCCATTTGGCCAAAGGGTCACCTGTCAGTACTTGTTCCTAAATGTCACCAACCCCAATGACCCTGGATGGGCCACGGGAAAGACATGGGGTTTCCGGAATTGGGAGAACGGAAGAGACAGGGGAGGGTTACTACTCATAAAAAGGGAAGATCTCCCTCTGAGAAGGCAAGCAGTAGGACCAAATCTAGTCCTAAAACCTCCCCATAATAGAAGCAAAACTGTCCTCAGAACTCCCTCACCCAAGCCTCAGACAGATAGAGCCACAGCTACAGGCGAGTCTAAGTTTACTCCCACCCCCACCACCACCCTGGGAGAAAGGAACGAGCCCTTTTGGGAGCTCCTAACTACTGCTTATGCCGCTCTGAATACCTCCAACCCAAATGTAACTACCTCCTGCTGGCTTTGCTATGATATCCGACCCCCTTTCTATAAAGCTGTTGGTTTAAATTCTACATTCACCACCTCGGAGGATGCATCTCCTACCGAGTGTAACTGGGGTGACAGGAGGGTTGGATTAACCCTCCAGAAGGTGTCTGGATGAGGAATATGTATAGGAACCGTACCCTCAGCTAAGCAAGAGTTATGTAGCTCAGTCAATACCACTCTAACAGCTAAATGGACCATACCAGCGACTGGGGGATGGTGGATTTGTTCTAAAACAGGGCTGACCCCATGTTTAAGCAAGAATGTTTTTGATGCCAGTAGTGAGTATTGTGTAATAGTTGTGGTACTCCCCAAAGTACTATATCACCCAGAAGAAGAAATGTTCTCTCACTGGGGGCCCCAACCCCCTGCCTCTCCAAGGAGGCGCCGCGAACCAATTACGGCGGTCACCATAGCCAACCTATTCGGGTTAGGGCTGGCGGGAGCAGGAACAGGCATTGCTTCTCTAGCCACTCACCATCAGGGACTAAGCTCCCTAAGAGCCGCCGTAGATGAAGATATAGACAGAATAGAGAAATCCATCTCCCACCTTACCGAGTCTCTGAACTCCCTATTTGAGGTAGTTTTACAGAATCGGTGGGCCCTCGACTTAGTATTTCTCCAACAAGGGGGCCTATGTGCTGCATTAGGAGAAGAATGCTGCTTTTACGCTGACCACACTGGTGTAGTGAAAGAGTCAATGGCCAAAGTAAGAGAGGAGCTTGAAAAGAGAAAATGGGAATGGGAAGCCCAGGAGAGCTGGTTTGAGTCTTGGTTCAATAAATCTCCCTGGCTAACCACCCTTATCTCAACCTTAGCAGGACCATTAATAATCCTACTCCTATTACTTACTGTCGGTCCTTGCATTTTTAACAAACTCATATCTTTTGTCAAAGACAGGGTTAATACCATCCAGTTAATGGTACTATGGCAACAGTACCACTCCCTACCCTCTCATAGGAATGAGGACAATTCCTCATTATGAAGAAGAAGAAAAGCGGGCAATGTGAGGACCCACCAAGACAGAGACAGGCCCCTAGGCCCCGGGGCAGGACAAAAGGCATACATGAGTGACTCAGTAAACTGCAGAGGGTGGAGGCAGTTCCAGGAATTAACTTAAACTGGTGGGTTTGACAAATACCAGGTGCACTCAAGTTTCAGGCGCCTGTGGTTGAGAAACATCCTGAGCCCACCCTTCCTGAAGAATTTACAACCCTTGCAACCCTTGCAAGGACAATGGTTGCTTGCTCACTGTAACCCTATATAAGCTTGTTGTAAATTTAGATCAGGGTTCGAGTCAGAATTCCACTGCATTGGATATGACCGAACCCCAGCTAGCTGGAATAAAAGTCCGTTTTGCTGTTACATTATCAGCTCTGGAGTGATGGTCTTTCTGCTGCATAGTGGATCTGGTTCTGGAACATAACAATTACCACTTTTAACCTGTGGGTTGCCTCTCTTTTGCTGGCAGTGCAGGACAACTTGGTTTGGCTATTAGCCCAGGATTACAAGTGTTCAGATGATAACATTCAAACTCAAGTTTAAGTTAGTTATACTAACTCTGCTCTCCACACACAGTACAGGAAAACTTCTAAACAAGTTTTCCTTTTCCTGAGGCCCAAAGAAACCCAGTTGAAGGTCAATATGTAATGAACTAAAATTCAGTGCCTTATATTTTCTCTCACAGAAAACCAAATAATGATTTGAGAAATTAAAAAGAACTTATTTTAATTTTTAAAAACTATTTTTATTTGAATATTTATAGTAACTATTGGAACATGAGTACTTTCCACCTTGTTTTTGGTTGAATGAATTATAAATACTAATAATTCCCAATGTATTCCCCCCCCCCCCCCACTATTGATTACATTGGCAGCGTCTCTAGGGCAGATTTAGAGAGAAAAGTTTCCAAAATTCTTCTGCACATCATTCTCTTTAGCCAGGTTCAAATTAGCTCACACCATTCTCATGCTTTGAGAAACAGCCAAGGCTTTTGGTAAAGCCATTAAGCATTACTACTGCGGATGTGACCATGATACAGGCAGCAGGATTCCCGAGAGTCACGTTCAGCCTCTCAAAGCCCATTACTCTTTGGGAATGAAACCAGCAAAATAAGGGGGTCTCTATTACATCCTCTCTTTTACAGAATACCAAAGACAGTCTGAACAATTTTGTGCACACAGACAGTTCTAAGGAAATCGCTCCACCCACGATGAGCAACATCAGTGATATTTGAAATAAATGAGGGCTTCATGAAGGAAAAGCATGACATGGTCTCTTAATTTCTATTCAGAGTCTGTTTGCCATGGTCTAAATTTGCTTTTCTCTGTCTCTCCTTCATGTTTTTGTTCATTCACCTGAAATTCTATTTTTCTCATCCTTCCTCCAAGATCCAGCTTGTGATGCCCCCTCCACAAAGTCTTGGGGACTATTATCTTCACTTTCACATCTGGTATAGGGTTTTCCCTAGCACCAAAATAACTTATTCTATGGAGAACCCAGGGCAAATCCAACCCGCTATAACCATTGTTTAATAAAACAGTTTGAGACCTTATAAAGGCACTGACTTGTCTTAATCCCAAATTCCGTTTGGAACTGCAACTCTAGTTTATCCTGCAGACCCCAAGTCCTGTATTATTTGCCCTCTGTTCCCAAACACCTTTTGGCCATTTAGCTTCTTGTATTGTTCCAGAATAAAGGCCAGCATGAAAAGAGGAAGACCAAATATGAGATGGATTGAATCCATAAAATAAGCCAAAGTCATGAGTCTACAGGAGCTGAGCAGGACTGTTGTGGAGTTGGAGCTGACTCAATATCATGTAACACACACAATTCTCCAGAGCCCCATCTCCAATCCTTCCTCTCACTCCTTTCCTTCAATCTCTCTGGTGCCCTCTGCCATCCCTGTTCCAATAAAAACAAATTCCCTTGCTCTAGTCATAAAATGCCAACCTTTATCTTCATTGTAATCTGGCTCTCCTCAAGGACATTGCTTCCTCGGATGATTTTTTAAGAAGGCTCACCTTTCCATATTTTGTATAGTAAAAGGTCAGAAGAGAAGATGGTATAGTTCACTTTCTGTTCTTGTAGCTATAATGTATCTTTTTAAACTACTCTTCTCTCTTTACTGATGCGTTGGTCATTCACCAACCAACCCCAATGCTGTCCTCAACCAGGATAACTCCAATGGCCAATGGATGACCTAGGCAACCACCTATCTTCAGAGTTCCTTGACCAAGGCAGCTGCATTAAACTTTGCCTTCATTTCAGGCACCCATAGACATGGGACTAGACAGCATATAACCCTTTATTATTAATATTGCACACTTTGGACACAGCATCTATTTTTAAAACCCCCCTTACTCCTTATTTTCATCACACTTACCTGGTAATTTCATTAGCAATTCCTCTTTAATTCTGCAATTTTCAAACTTTAATGAACATAAAAATTCCCTAAGAAGTATGTAAGAATGCAGGTTTTTAAAGCCTTCTCTCATAGATTCTAATTGTCTAGGTATGCTGGCAGTGCCTAGAAATTGACATTTCATAAACATTCTAGATGATTCTGGTGCAACTAATGATTCTCAGGCAACCCTGAGACACTGCTTGAACCCTTCACTTTGTTTCTCTGGATACCAGGCTTCTCCTATTGCACTTTAACCTGTGGTCAGTGTAGGCTTTTATCTATAACTTAAACCACTCTCTTGTTACCACAATGTGATGGTTAATTTTATGTGTTAACTTGGTTAGCCTACGGTACCCAGATATTTGGTCAAACACCAGTCTAGATGTTTCAGTGAAGGTATTTTTTTAGATGAGATTAATATTTAAACCAGTAGACTTTAAGCAAAGTGGATTACCTCCATAATGTGGCTGAGCTTCACTAATCAGTTGTAGACCTTAAAGAAAAGACTGAGGTTACCCAAGGCAGAGGAAATTTTGCCTCCAGGCTACCTTCAGACGTGAACTGCAACATCAGTTCTTCCCTGTGTCTCTAGACTGATAGCCTTCTGTTGTGCTCGCGGGACGCGAAGAAACTCGAGACATGGAGAATGTAGAATTTAGGTGGAGATGCAGAGGGTTGAGGCTCTGGAGGAGCTGCAACAACCCTCCTCACCATCCAGCGATTTTTAATGTAAGCTACAGAAAAGCAGGTGTGAAAGATAGTGATCAATAGAAACTATAAAATGCGCATGAACAAATGGCTTTGTTTTGTGCTAATGCTTCACATTTGTTCTTAAGGCCATAACTCTGCTGGGGGCAAGATTCCCAGAAAGATAAGGATCTATTTTCAGTTCCTGACAGAAATGTTTCCCTCTTTTTCAAGGGGATTTCTGTGATTCTGGGGAAGCTTGCTGCCCAACTCCTTCAGAGTTTGTGGTTTGCTGGCCTTTTCCTACAGCCTTCCCTGCAAAATTTGGACTTGTCACACCCCACAGCCATGAGAACTATTTTCTTAAAACAAAGCCCTCTCTTGCTCTCTCTTTTGCTCAAAACACACACACACACACAAACCACACACACACTTGGTTCTGTTTATCTAGAGGACCCTAATACAGCAATATACTTCTGTGCCCATTTGAACAAACACAAAATTTAGGATTCTAGGCTTTTGTCTCTGTGATTCTGAAAAAATCTTGGGGATTAAGGCCACCCACACCATCACATTTTTCAGTCCTGCAAGGCTGTCAGTACTTCTTAGTCATCCTTCTGTGCATCTGTACATTCTGCATTTCTGAGTACCCACAACTGCATTTCAAACCTCACCACTGTCCCCAAAGTTCCATTCCTAATCATCTCTGCTATAGATATTGACTGATACCTGGTTCTTACTTTGTAGAGAAAATAGAAGTCAAGTTATAAACTTTCTCTATTTCTTACCCACCAAAGTTTCTCATTGCACATTTATCATTGGATCTGATTTTTGTGGGCAAGGTAGGGCCAAGATAGATGATTTCCATTTTGCATTCCACACTTTCACCTCTTCCTTCTCTACTTTATCACTTGCCTATATTCTTCGACTGGCACCATTTCTACTTACCCTTTTTTGTTCAACACACTTAGTTCACACCATGTTAAATTAACAAAAATTTCCCCTTGATCCATGTTTCTTTCTAGCTACTACCAATTTTGCCCTTATTATTGCCTCTTCTTTTAATCTCACAATCACATAACAGGACATAAATGTAACCCACTACTCCCACTACTTTACTGAAAATGTTCTTGTCATTTACCTTTTACCTGTTAATTTCAGAGAACTATTTTTCAGGCCTTTTCTGCACTATTTTGCACTCTTGGTCAATTACTTCATGAAACTTTACCATGTTCTTTTTATTTTCCAAAGATACCAGATTATTGATTCTTCCCTACTTATCAGTCTTCCCTTCTGTATTATTTTAGTTTTCCCTCCAAGATCCTGAGACAGGTAAATTTTTTTAGAGGAGAGGACAGAGAATTCAGGTAATTTATTTGGGAAGTGATCCTAGGAGGTGCAAACAGTGAAATGCGTAAAGTGAAATAGGAACAGGAAAACAAGCCAATAAATAGTCTAGTTAGTGTGGTAGGTACCCTGGAGCCTCTGATGACCTCTGTGGAACAGACTTTAAAATTTACCCACCAAAGGTGGAAAGCTGGATTATTTTTCTACCTGAATTTGTTAAATTTTTAGCACTGTGTGATGCCACTGTGCTTCCTGCGTAAGCTCCTCTGGCACCAGAGGAAGTCTTCAGGCACTGAAACAAAAAGGTGGGAAGATGTCAGCTCACTAGAAACTCCCCAGCACAACTGCAAATGAACTCAGATGTGGGCTGGGGCAGGGGAAGAGGCAGCATCAAAAGCTTCAGAATCTTTTGCAAAATAGTCTTTCTCTTCCCTTCCTTTAAATGCTTGTTTTCCAGAATTCTGTCCTTTCTCCATTTCCCTCTCTTTCTGCACATACCATCCATGATTGCTAATCCACTTTTATGCCTTCAATTACCTCTTGATTCTGAAGTATATATTTTTTATACAGATCTGACTCCTGAGTTTTAAGCACACATATCCAATTGACTGTAGCAATCTTCTCTTGTGTGTCCCCTGAACATCTCAACCTATACCAAGTTGAATCCATTGTCTATGAGCCACTCCCTCCCTTCCCCTAGTCTCCAAATTCACTCCTGATTCATGTTTCTTTCTTGAAGAATGGCACAACTAGGTATCCAGTAACCAAAATAGAGAGAAGCCATCTGTGCAGTCACACCATCTGTTAGCATCATGTGAGTTGCTGAGTTTGCATCAAGGCTAGCTTTTTTTAGCCTGACTTCTCCTTTCCTCTCTTATGGGCATTAGTTCAAGCTCTTATCAATAATGTTCTTTCCCAAATAGGTCTCCTTCCTTCAATCTTACTCTCCAGGTAAATATGACTTATTTCCCAGCCAAGTTGTAATGTACTTTAAAATATTTCCTCAAAAAATTAAAAATGGAACTGTCACTTCACCCAGCAATCCCACTTCTAGAAATATATCCTAAGAATCCCAAAACACCAATTTGACAGAGTATATGCATCTCTATGTTCATAGCAGTGTTATTTACAATAGCCAAGATCTGGAACCAGCACAAGTGCTCATCAGTAGATGAGTGGTTAAAAAAGCTGTTGTACATTTACACAATGGAATACTATGCAGTTGTAAAAAAGAAGAATCTCTTACCTTTTGTGACAACATGGATGGACCTGGAGATTATTATGCTAGGTGAAATAAACCAGTCAGAGAAAGACAGCTATCATAGGATCCCACTCGTATATGGAATCTAATGAACAAAATAAACTGAAAAACAAAATTGGTCCAGAGGCATGGGTGCATAAAACAGACTGCCAGATAGAAGGGTAGGATTAGGGGACAGGAAGAGATTAACCAAAGAACTTATGTGCATAGATGCATAGCCTATGGACACAGAGAATAGAGTGGTGAAGGCCTGGGGTAGGGCAGGAGATGCATGCAGGGAGTCAAAAGGGGGGGAATGGGGGACATCTGTAATACCGTCAACAACAAAAAATAAAGACCCATAATAACTGACATCTCATATACATGGAACATTCTTTAATTTAAAATTTTTTTCAATTCCTTTTCCATACTGCCCAGCAATCATGGCCAGGTCCAGAGTTATTCAGCAAAGCCTGTATTAGTGAAGATGTGCCTTGAACCCAGATCTCATTCTCATATTATAATCCCAGGTAACCTTACCCCAAACATGGAAAGCGCACATTTACCAAATCCTCAAACAGACTAAAAGTATGATGGTAGCTGTATTAATATTTACAGAAGTTTGGAGATTGCTTTTGTCTTGATTCCAGAAAGGAATGAGCTCTTGAATAACCTCAAAGAAACTGGAGGCTTTGCTAGAAATAAGTGATAAAGATTTATTCAAGGCCTTAGGGTTTGCAAACTAGAATCACATGTAGGCAATACTCAGAGTATTCCAAAGAAGAAAGAAAAGCTGGGATCTTGTAGTAAAGGTACATTCTTGAGGCGAATTAGTCCTGCACCGTTAGCCTCTAGATTGTTCTCGAGAGCGGCTTGGATATGTGAACATTCTTTCCTTAGTCTTTCAGTAGGTAATCAGAGGGTTATATGGAGGTTTGATTTATATCCAGGCATTGATGCAGGACTAGAAAGTTTTAAAAGTTTAAGTTCCCAGCCCAACTGGGCATGGCTCAGTGATTGTGTATCAACCCAAAATTCAGGTGATCGGGGTTCGATTCCTGGTCAGGGCACATGCTAGGGTTGAGGGCTCAATCCCCAGTTGGGGGCGTGCAGGAGGCAGCCAACCAATGATTCTCTCATCATTGATGTTTCTATCTCTCTATCCCTCTCCTTTCCTCTCTATGAAATCAATAAAGATATATTTTAAATAAATAAATAAATAAATAAATAAATAAATAAATAAATAAATAAATAAAAGTTTACGTTCCCAAGCTAGTTAAAATAAGAACAGAATCATTTCCTCATGCCTCAACTTACTTGGTTTTAATAATTTAAGAGCTTAACTATAGTGATTCTATTTTATTTCTCACTCTCTGTCTTTTGTAAGATGACAATAAATAGCAAATATTAAGAGAGAAGATGCAGAGTCCTGTAACTGATTTCCCAAGATTAAATGAAATCAGTAACATTAGCTTTGTCCGTTATGGAAAGTGTGGCTCTTAACCGACATCACAGATTATCAATATGTGTTTTCTTTTTTTAAAAAAAATGTTTCCTATTTTAATAACTAGTTTAACATTTATAAAATAAAATGGAAAAGAGACTACATCCATAAATTCAGGTGAGCCAATTAAATTTCTAGGGGGTAGTGAACTACATTTGTAAATAATTCTCCTTTAAATTTTATAATTTTAAAATGTTGTAACCCACAATTATTAAAATGACATTTCCTGTATTTTTATCATTTTAGTAAGAATGTCAGTAATCACCATACTAAAAGTCTCTAGGGAATAAGATTAGTAGGAGGATAGATGATTCCTAATATACTCAGGAAACGTAAGTCCAAAATGCAAATTTATATCTTTAGATTTGCTAGGGAAACATTTTGGAAAATCAGTTTCATGTAAGCCTCTCACTACATTTATCAAATTCAACTAATGTTTAAAAAGTGATTGAACACATTGTTAGTGCAGGATATATAATTTATCTTTATTAAAAAATAATCTGAAAGGTTTTTATTGATTGGTAAGCACAGTTTTCTATTCAGTAAATGGTAACTTTCTTTTTCTTTTTTTTTTAATATATCTTTATTGACTTCAGAGAGAAGAAAAGAGAGGGAGAGAGAGAGATAGAAACATCAATGATGAGAGAGTCATTGATTGAGCCTGCAACCGGGGCATGTGCCCTGACCAGGAATCGAACCCCAATTGCCTGTATTCCAGGTCAACGCACAACCGCTGAGCCACTCCTGGCCGGGCAATGGTAACTTTCTTAACGTTGTTATTCTTGGATATCAGGTACTTAATAAATGTTTTCCCACTGAACAACAATTTTTTCATACTAAAATATCCAAAACACTTCTCTGATTATTTTAGTTCCTTGTTCAGAAACCTTCCATTGTTCTCTATTGTTTAGAGCTGTACTGTCCACTATAGTAGCCAAAAGACAGATGCAGTCATGAATAATTGAAATGTGGCTAGTCTAAAGCAAAATGTACTGTAAATATCAAATACACCCTAGATTTTGAAGTCTTCATACAAGAAAATGGTGTAAAACAGTTCTCTGAATATTTGTTACATTATCAACTAAAATAATAATATTTTAAATGTATTGAACTAACATTATCATTCATTTTATCCATTTCTTTTTACTTTTTGTTTTAAATTTGGCTACTAGATAATTTAAAACTACTTCTATGGCTAGCACTTGTTGCTCACAGTATAATGCTATTGAACAATGCTGGTGTAGAGAGCACACTCTGCTTTACTGTTCTGGTTTT
Organism: Miniopterus natalensis; assembly: GCF_054644295.1. Taxonomy (NCBI): domain Eukaryota; kingdom Metazoa; phylum Chordata; class Mammalia; order Chiroptera; family Miniopteridae; genus Miniopterus; species Miniopterus natalensis. The sequence continues at coordinate 33,185,169 of NC_142090.1, forward strand.
TTCCCTAAACTTAACTTTCATACCTTATTTCCTATTATGTTTTCTTCTTTGCATTTCTATTGCTGTTCCCTCCTCTTAGATGATGTTCATTTTAAGAATTAACCACACTTTAAGAGCTACCTAAAAACCTCCCCTCTCTATGAAGACTATCTGGTTCTCCTAACCAAAAGCATTTTTTTTCCTCCTTTAACCTCCTAAAATTATTTATAGCTTTTTCATGGTGCCAATCAATTTCTGTCTGTATTATAGGTGTTTGTGTGTATATATTATTTTCTTACTGTGCTGTGACCCTTTTAAGAAAAGGGGATCTTTTGGTTTTATTTCAAATCCCTCAACTGAGTGAAGATGGTGTACAAGACAGAATTCACACCAGTTGTTTTAACAGAAATTGTTTAATGTTGGAAATTGGTTAATAGATATGAGAGGCCTGAGAAATGAAAAAGGGAATGCAAATATAATATAAAGTTGGTAATTCTAAAAGGCAGCTACCACCTTTGATGTAGCAGGATCTCAGGGAAGTGGTGAAATGACCAGAAGCTAGAACTTAGGATAAGGGTCTGGTGGAGATGGAACTCAGACCTCTGAAGAGGCGTGTTCTCAGGTTGGTGCTTGAAGGAAGGGCCTTATGAAGTTAGAGCCTCAGCTTTTAGTGAAAGGATACTGTACTGCTGATGTTTGTATCACTGAAGAAATGTGATAAGACTGATTCTGGGGGTGTGAAAAAATGCTGGAGGCTGTAACTAGATGCTAATTGTTCTAACTGCTGCTTCTAAGATGAAGAGCCATTGCTGTAGTGACACTAATAGGAATAATGGGAAATGGAAGGCACAAGATTCTCTCCCCCTTTGTGACTTCTTATCTCCTCTAGGACCCCATATTGATGAACCTTAACAACAACCACTGGTAAATGGAAAAATATACACTCTTAGCCTGGGATAAAAGCTTTTGACGTGGTTCCCAATGATCCCTGAATCCTGGTATTCATATCCTTGTGTAATCCCCTCCATTTGAGTGTGGGCTGGACCTAGTCACTTGCTAGAATATGGCAAAAGTTACAGAATATCATTTCTGTGTGACTTCCATCTTGCTGGTATACTCAATCTATTATTCTCTTCTTGGCTTTTATGCTTTGGTGAAGCAAACTGCCATGTGAGAGAAAACTACATGTCAAGTAAAAGGGTTGTTTTCAACCAAGAGCAGGTGAGGACCTAAGACCTGCAGTTCAATAGACTGTGAGGAATGGAATCCTGCTAAATACCATTAAGTGAACATGAAAGTAGAATCTTCCCCAGTTGAGACTTAAGATGAGACCACAGGTCCTGAGTTGACACATTGATTGTAGCTTTATGAGAAACTGAAACAAGGGATACAGCTAAGTTGTATCTGAATTCTTGGTTCACAGAAATTGGGAGATAATAGATGTGTGTTGTTTAAAATTGCTAAATTTTAAAGTAATTTGTTACATGGCAGTAGCTAACAAATACGTAGCTCTAGAATCACAGAGCAAACTATAGAAAGATGAATTTGAAAATAAAGAGATAATAGCCTATAACTTGCAAAACTGGTATGTAGAATATATATGTATATGTATCTAGATATGTATCTCTATCCATCTTTCAGTACATCATTCATGTATCTATACTTATAAATTAATAAATAAATATCTACAACCCAATAGAAAAATAGGTAAAAGATTAAACAAGCATTTAACAAAAGAAGAAACATATGGCCAATAAGTATGTGGCAAGAAACTCAATGTCATTACTAATTAGACAAGTACAAAGTAAAACCATAAAGAAAAACAGTATTATATACATACTGGTTCTAATAAGTTTAAAAGATTGGCAATACCAAGTTCTGATAAGGCTAGGAAGCAATGAAAACTCTTATCTATTGCAAGTAGGAGTGGATATTGGTTTTTTACTGGTAATATTGGAAAAGAAATTGATAGTATCTAGAAAAATAGAATGTCTGCAGAGTAAATAGCCCAGCAATTTTACCCTGAAGTACACACCCAAGAAATACTCTTGCACACATACACCAGAGAATGCTCAAAATGTTTATGAAAGCATGACTTATATTAACCAAAAATTAAAAACCCAAATAACCATAATCAATGAAATAGATAAATCAATTATAGTATTTTCTTATAATGAAACAATATTCATACAACAGCAAAAACAAATGTGCTGGGGTCCAGCCCCAGTGGTCCAGGGGTCCCCAAAGGTGTGGATGGTGTCTGCGAAGAATGAAAGACACGGAGACTGCGTTCAGATCATCACAATCAGGTTCTCTTTATTGCTTTTTTCAACTGTATTTATACTATTTGACTTTATTACTGGTTAAACAACATGACATCATGCTTCATTCTGGTTTTTGTCTTAATCTTTTACAGCTCCTTATTTAATGGTTAAACTTTCTTATCTGATCTTTGCTAAAGAATTTATTACTGTTTAGCTATGTTGATTTTAATCTTACCTATTGTCTATTCTAAAGGTTAATCTCTGTATATTATCCTGAGGGTTAGTTTGTTATTTCTATTCTAAGATTACTATTCTACTGCTCTACTATTAAGCTGTTAGGAAATAACTAAGGTGGATGTTCCTAAGTAAAGGTTATGCAGTCCAAGTGTGATTACTTCTAGCCGTGATGATTGACCACCTGTCTGGTGCCTAGCCTTAGTCTCTTCACTTACAGTCCCTGCAGCTATCAGATAGGGGAACCGCCTGCATAGTTTGCAATGGTATTTTCAAAGTTGCTTGCACACAGAATTTTTTTACCTTATCCTCTAACAGGCACCATGGGGCCCTGTCTCCCTAACCTTTCTAAGAAGCTTGGGATATCCCGTACCAGTATATGTTTGCCTTTGTACATGACTATCCTGTATCCATCCTCATTGTAATATCCTGTGTATGGCAAAGGTATGGGTGTAGTTTGAAACAACCTTAGTCCTAGGCTTGCTTTTTCTTTGTGGTGGTTCCCATAATTTCCCCCTAATATAAACATTCCCCAGCATTATATTCCTTAGTGGGGACTTACTAGTGGTTTCTCTGGGAATAGCCCTGCGCCAGTGAGTCAGCAGGGGCTTGGACCCAGGCCTTTTCCCTGGTGGGGAACTTCCTGTGGTAGTGGGCCTAACAAGTCCTAAACTTTCTGCTGACAGTCTGAGTTCCTCATAAGTGGCACATGACATTTCTGTACTACTTGGGGCCTTTACTGAATCATTGTCTTTTCCAGTCCCATCCAATCCCCCTGCTAGGGAAAAGTTTCCAGCTAGGGCAATGCCCTTTCCTGGTGCAGTGACTTGTGTAAGGACACAGAGTGTCAAGAAGGGGAGCAAGCATAGAAAGAGGGATATGCCATATACACCAAGTCCCATGGAACATTTGCCGTGCAGATGTCTCCTCCCTGAAGCGACTGTGTCAAGCAGCAAGGACAGAACAGCTTCTGGCACAAATGTACTAAAACTATCCATTTAAGCATACATGAATCTTAGAAATATAATACTGAGCAAAAAAGTAAGTCACAAATTAACGCACACAATATGACTCTGTACATAAAACTCAAATCAAGTAAACCTAAACAAATGTTGTTTAGGGATGCTTCCATATACAGTAAAACTAAGTAAAAGAGAAGTAATCATTCACAGTAAATAAAGCAGGAAATGACTCATGCAAAAGTCATGCACGGGAGGTGCATGTGATATGGGAAGACCCACAGAGAGCTTTAAATTTCCAAACATGGGTAATATCACATGGATATAAATATAAGTATATATTTTTAAAATATACAGATTAATTTTATACATTTCTTTTTCAAAAATATGTCCGATGTTAAGCAATTCATTTAGTATCATTTTAGTTCACCTTTTCTGTTAAATTTGAGGAATCAAAATGAAATATTACATACATACATAAATGAGCTATAATCTGGCTATCCTTTTTCCATTTATCTACTTATTCATATATTCTTCAGAGGATGTTCACAAAAATTTTTTTGATGATCATAAAATTATTTTAGTGCAATGAAAATCTTCCTATATTATATTGATCAAGGATAACAATAAACAAAAAGTTAACATTTGGATATTATGATTTCAAGTTGCAGTTAAATAGTACTTTAATTTTCACATTTTGGGAGGGGTTACAAAATGTTGAGAAAACTTGGATTCACACAAAGTAGCAATAGAAATTGTACTACTTTTCAATCACTCACCTTCAATTGATGGCAGAAGTAACTTCACTTCTTAGTCCTAGGAAAACTGAGTTAATTTACATACATTGTAACAAGTAGGTAACTCTCTAAGTTGAGTTTTTAAAATGACAGTTCTAAAAAAATAATTGAAAAATTGTAAAAAGTAAAATTTGGATCAAATATTTGCAGAAGTACTCCTGTGGACCCTGAAGGTTGGTGGGGGGCACTACTGGAAAACTATTGTACTGGGCATTGTGTCAAATTTTGCTCTATCTACTTAATATAAGATAGTGATTTATTAATACTTTTGGGAAATCAATCAATAAAATCAGGTAATTAGATGAAAGCGAATGCATTCTGTTTTTCTTTGGGCAACTAATTTAGTAGTCAATAACTTGTTAATAAAAAATTTAAGGTGTTAATATAGGCATAGAATGTTCACCAAATTTCAATACAGGTTATTCTTGTATGATAGGAATTTGGGTGATATGTTGCTTTAATTTTAAAGTTTTCTATATTGCTTGACAAATATGTAATAAGCATGCATAACCTTTATAAAAAGAACAATGTACTTAGTAAAACAAAGAAAAAAAATTGTTTTTATTCATTGCCTCAATGGAGTTTCAGGATAATCAATCATATGAAATTGGCACTAGATAAGTTAACTTGCCCAAGGTCATACAGTTAGAAACTGGCAAAATTACAAAGCAGATGTGGAAACTTTTTGACCAAATATCTGAACTCTAGTGCTTACAGTATGTAGTTTGATGTTCTGCTTATAGTCCTTACACATGAATAGTTCAGAGCTCTTCCATTCCAAAAAGTCCTGGACATAAGGCAGCAGCTCTGCTAATCAACTCAGCGATTCTATGGTTTAGCCATTGACTGCAAGGATTTGCTTGTACCTTAATGTCTTGTAAGCAGTCCAACACAAAGCTATGGCCAAGCACATGTGCACCAATTAATTCTCTGTCTGATCACTTCTTCCATTCCATCACACAGTAAAGGTTACTTTTGAAGTCTGCAGCACAGCCCTCTTAATGAGTGATATAATGGAAGCAGGGCACACAGACTTCTCATTTAACATAAATAAATTTCTCTCTTTCCCTCTATTCCTTGCAGGTGTCCCAACTCTAGGGCATGAAATCAGATTTTCCATGTTTGGACCAAATTTCTCAAATTTTCTTCTAGGAGGGGTCAAGCTCTCATTAAAACTTTAAAGTTCATGTGTGCCAGCTAATTAGGTAAGATTATTTTTCTGAGAATCTCATGCAAGCCTACCCTGGGGTGAAACCGACTCTATTTTAATCAGAAATTGTATATTCATGTTCCTGCTTTATTGACAAAATGACAGGGCGATAATTTGGTTTAGAAAAAAGAAACAAATGGAAATTATGATTTTCCCTATGTTTCAAACTAACCTCAGACAAAACTGCAGAGGCCAAGTTTGTCCCAGGTCACTCTAATTAACACTTCAAGCACTACCTGTGCACTTTCTCTTACTCAGAAGACAATTTTTTTTTTCCCTTGCCAAATATACTCTTAGAAAATGAAACTGGTAAACTTATTCGTTTTATGGGATAAATTACCATTTCTCACTGTGATATCTTTACTTAATGATGGGATAAATCCTTGAGCCAAATGAATACATTTTTAATGATGGTTTAGGATTTGAGCTACATTTATAAAAACAAGATAAGTTTCTAGGTGATTATCTAGAAATTTGTGAATTTAATGTGTTTCCATATTATCAGTTTCTATATGAAGGACAATAAGATTATTCTACTTACTTTTTTACACAAGAAGCACTTGGAAAAATGTATTTACAGCAGCTCCAAGATGACTTATTTGACTATAGATTCAGTTAATTTTGTCTATGTCCTTATTAAGGACAAATTAATCACATGTGCACACAGTTGTCATCAGTTAGGGCTCTATCTCCTTATCTCAGAAAGGAAGAAAGTGACATCCAGAAAACCTAAAGCGACAGGTCCCAGAACACAGTTGGCTAGTAACCCAACAGATTAAGGAGGCTCCATGTGCCCTGGCCTGGGCCTTTAGCGATGAGTGGGAGGAGAAAAGCTGGATTCCAGAGGAGAGCTAGATGCCTCCAATAGTCCAAAAGATTACTTTGTATCCTTCACAGAAGTCTGGCCCTTGTACTGACCATCTAGGAGTAAAAAACAAAGTGAAAAATATATTTAAAACTTGCTGTTACATTGAATTTCAGCCAATGTTAAAAGGAGCATCACTTCTGTGTTAGTTATGTCTGTGAGAGTATCAGAGATGACCACTGTTTTGTTTTTTCTTTTCTTGTGCAAATAGAAGTAAATCCTCAGAAACACAAAGCTGAGCTTGGGTCTCTATGCTTTAACAGAAACCCAATGAATATTTCCAGAAAAATATAGTAATTTACCTACTCTGCAAAAGATAGTCCTTTTACAGGCTTCAAATTTTGGTGACTACTGAAAAAATTGAAAAGGGCAAACTCCTTGCAAGTAGTTTTTATTTATATAGGTCTTTGCTGTTTAGGAAGTATTATCACATGCTATCTTGTTTAGAATATAAAAGATATAATTTAATTTATGTGCATTTCCCATGTTATTTAAAATATACTTTCTATAAATGTGAGTTTGCAATATGTGGGGATACATATTGTTTCCCTATTTCCTGGACTTCAATGGTGCATGCTTTACAGACTTTATGGGGAAGGCATTTTAGTTACTTTCAGAAATTCTAATACTAAAAAAAAGTTGTAATACCCCCCATCTAAGTTACGTCAGTGATTATTTTAAATTAATAATTTTAGGAAGTCAGAAATATTTTTTTAAATCTTTACTTGAGGATATTTTTTTTTATTGAATTTTTAAACAGAGAGGAAGAGAGAGAGATACATTGATCAATTGCCTCCCATACATACCCCAACCGGGGACCAAACCCGCAACCTAGGTATGTACCTTGACCAGAAATTAAACCCCAAACATTTTTGGTGTATGGGATGGCACTCCAACCAACTAAAAAACCTGACCAGGGCCAAAGTCAGAAACATTTATATATATATATATCTTTATTGATTTCAGACAGAGGAAAGGAGAGGGAGAGAGAGAGATAGAAACATCAATGATGAGAGAGTTATTGATAGGCTGCAGCCTGCAAACTGGGCATGTGCCCTGATCAGGAATCAAACCCCTATCGCCTGGATCCTAGGTTGATGCTCAACTGCTGAGCCACGCCCGCCAGGGCCAGAAACATTTTTTAAAGTTAATATTAAAACAGAAAAAAATGGGAGATGATACTGACTTGCATAATTGCATTTGAGATTAAACTCTTGGCATTGGATTGCAGTGGTTAGAGTTAATGACATGTGTTAAGGGTGCCAGAGATCCTGGTAGTTTCTTGTATTGAGTGTGGCAATTAGTAGAAGTGATTTGCAGAAATTTCTCTTCCCCACTGGAAGAACAGAAATGGATATGGGTAGGGAACGGGTCATGAGTTTTGGAATTTATTCCTTTAAAAATAGGTCAATTTTACTTTCTCTAGGAAGTTCCCTGGGTGAAGACCCCATCTCCTGCACTCTTTCTAATATAAATTGACCCTTAGAGAGAAACAGCCTCCAACTTTTGTAACTCCTTTTGTGGAAGGGCTTTAAATATACTTTACCCTGTAAGTTCAGAAATGACCATGGTGCTCTGGGGAGCTTGGGTTCAAGGTTGCTGTCTCTCTTGGGCCCTGTGGCTTAGAAATCCATAGGCTTAAAGACCCCAAAAAGTAGGTTTACTGGCTTACATTTCCCCATTAAAAGGGTTGAAAGTAAATTCTTTCCTATATCCTGCAGAGCCTTTTTCTTCCTTAGGCCTAGTGCTTCACATACCTGATGATATCCAGACAGTGCTATCCTCTGGAGTCCACAAGCAGCCTTTTAACTAATCATTCCACTCTCAATAGTCAAGGTGCTGATTGAACTACTCCAAATAACTTTGGTTTTTATTCCTTTGAAAACATTTTTTTTTGGTCTCTTTGTGGAAAATGAGATATTTTAAATAGATTTCCCTATATTGTTAAGAATTGTTGGGAGTGAGTAAAAAAAGAAATAATCCATACACTGATGAAGAAACATGCTTAGAATCTCAGAAACAATAACTGTTGTTGGAAAATATTGCTTAATAAATGCAAATTGTGTTCTTATTACAAAAACTTGCCTCACTCCACACTTTGCAGTTGTGGATAAGACATACTATGTTAAAATATGATTACTTAGAAAATCAAAGGACAGATGTCAAATTTAGATTAGGAAAAGGCTATTTTGTTTATATTTTAAAACCAGATCAAAGGGGCCCTTTATTTAACACAACGACTGTAATGCTTAGCTTGTGTCCAGATACCAGTGACCTAGCCTCTTGGGAAAGCAAAAACAAATGGTCTTGAAACACTCTGGTCTCTTTCTCAGACTTCCTTCCAGATAAAGGGCAGCTCATTTATGAAGTTAGGGCAGCCCACTGAGGCTAGAGCTGCACTCCAGGGCTGATTTACAAGGGATCTTGGGTGGGTGGGAGAATGCCCCACTTTCCTGAACTCACCTCTCTTTTTTGGTTTGTCTGGGTCTATATATAGAGCACAAATATAAGAGTCAAGAGAAATTTCTAAAATGTTTATTTGAAAAAATCACAAACACATGTACTAGTCATGTTGAAAGCCATAATCCTTGCCTTGAACATCTTAACATCTAAATATACAAGTCCTGGCAGAGTTAAAAACAGAACTAAATTTACAAAAAACCTACAAAAGAAGTTTAACAATATGACAATCATAGATTATTGATGAATTTTAATGAAAGTCATAGTAAAGGCCTAATTAACTTATCTAACTTGAAAATTCTTGGATATCAAGGAAGGAGATATATTTGCCTCTCTTACATCTTCTAGTAGAAATATTGAAAAGGTTTCTGGGACTCATCACTAGGCACATTGAGTACCAGGATTCATTCACTTATTTATTTGACAAGATTGATTGAGCACTTGTTATGTGCAAGGCACTGTTCTAGCGTCTTGTAAAACAAATATGTTTAATTCCCTGTTCTCATGGAGCTTATATTTTAGTGAATATGCTGGGCCAGATAATAAAATAAATACATAAGTTATGCAGAATGTTGAAAGAGGATAAACACCATAAAAAAAAATAAAGTGGATCCTGGCTGGCATGGCTCAGCTATTGAGCATCGACCTGGGATCCAGGAGATTGCAGTTTGATTCCTGGTCAGGGCACATGCCCAGGTTGTGAGCTCAATCCCCAGTAGGGGGAGTGCAGGAAGCAGCTGATCAATGAGGACACTCTCATCATTGATGTTTCTATCTCTCTCCCTCTCCCTCTCCTTCCCTCTCTAAAAATCAATAAAGATATATTTAAAAATAAATAAAGTGGGGAAATGGGAACGGGGAGTGCAAGAGCATGAGGGTAGAATGTCCCAGGGTAACCCTCATTGAGGAAGTGTGAGTTGAACAAAGACTTGAAGGAAGGGGAGAAATTAGTCTTGAAGATACCCAAGGGAAAGGCATTTCACAAAGAAGGAACAGCCAGGGCAAGGAACCCAAGGTGGGATCATAGGGGGTGTTTGAACAGAAAGGGAAGAAGAATGAGTAATGAAGTTGGAGAGATAATGGGAGAGCAGAATGTAAAGGGTTTTGGAGGCCACAGTAAGAAAGCTGACGCTGAAGAACATTTTACTGAATGAAATAGAGCATGAGATGATTTTACCCATATTTAATATAATTGCTCTGGCTGATACTGAGAACAGATTGTAATGGGGCAAGGGTAGGAGTGACAAAACCAGTAAGGCATTTTTGCAATCATTAAGACAAGTGATGATGGAGGTTGGTACCATTGTGGAGGCAGCAGAGGTGATTTTGAAGGTAGAGACAAGGGAATTTTCTGAGTGAATGGATGTGTAGTATTAGCTAGGTTGGATCTAGAATGTAAAGGCAGAGCTTTTAAAATTTGAGGGCAGAGATTGGCAAGATGCTCACCCATTTATCTCTTCTCGAATACATAGGGAGACTTCATTTCCCAACTTTCCTTGTAGTTATATTGCACCATGTGACTGGGTCATGGCCAATGAGAATGTGAGATGAAATGATGTGCTTTCAATCTTAGGTAGTTAAGAAAGTACATGTGTATTTTCATTATTCTCTTTTGCCTGTGCAGCTGGAAGTGAAGGACTCTAAGACAGAATTGTACAATGGGAACAGCCTGAGATGCTGAATTACCACTTGAAAGGCAGCAGGGTAGAAAGCTACCAGAGTAACCTCAGACTCTGATGTGAACAAGAAATCAACTTTTGCTGTTAAACCCTTGATATTTAGGGATTTATTAGTTATTGCAGAATAGTATTACATTATCCTTACTAATATAGTCTAAATCTGAAAAGATGTGACCACAATCTAGTAAGGAGAAAAGTATATGCATGTGTGTATGCATATATTTATATCTCCATAACTTAATTCAGTTGTTCATAGCCAACATTAAGAAATGCATTTAATACTAGCAATCAGGTGTCCCACAAATGCTTTTTGATTGGATTCCTAGAGGGAATAAAAAGGAAAATATTGAAGCCCCCAAAACAAAAATATTTTATAATTGCCTAAAGATTATATAATTAAGGTTGACCCAAAGAGTTCAAGTAATTTGAAGTAGAAGTTTTTCTAACTCCGGAAATTATAGAATGTTGATGTAAGATCAATATTAAGAGGGAGTGGAGCATTGAGCTTGAGTACAGTCGGGGGGGGGGTAATAGTAACCTTTGAACAAGCATGTAAACCTCCTCAAGAAATGCAGATATCTGAATGGTTTAGAATCCTGGTTCTGCCATGCACATAACCACCTGTGCAAGATAGTGGCCATAGATGAGCCTTGGCATAAATCACCATTGTAGGTTCCATAAGACTACACAGCTCAGATGGGCATAGCCAATTGGTTCATGAAAGGGTCACATGATCTAAAGGTGTTATAGCATCTTGAGCATGAGTTTTAGAATCAGATTGGTTAATTATCTTACTAGCTTAATTAAGTCTCATTTCATTTTCTGTAAAAGGAGAATAATACTTAGCACACTGCCTGGCCTATGTTACATGATCAATAAATTATAGCTACTGTTATTACATTATTATCTTCTTTATCATTACTGTCATTTTTCATATGCCCACAGCTGGAAATATTAATGGAGGCTTTGATGAGCAATTGTGATAATGCTAGAGAACTAGCACAAGAGTATTGATCAATAAACTGTTATGCTAATGAATTATTTCTACTTCGTCCAAGCATATAACATTTACATAAAATTCTCCCACTGTCTGTTCATCTTTATTTTAAGCTCTGTTAAACATATTTTGTTCTCTATACCAGATTTTTTCTTTTGTCAGTTTCTCCAGTCACCTCTTGGTTGGGAGAAACTCATCTTTTAGCAGATTTTTCTGTATCCTTAATACTTAAAGTAGATCTTAAATAGATATAAAATCATTGAGCTTATGCTTTCTCACTTCCAATTCTTCAAGAATGTTACTGCAATGTTGTCTTGCATAGAATTTGCTGTCAAGAAGACTGACACCCATCTAATTATCTTCCCTTTGTAGATAATGTCTTTTCTGCCTGTTTTCTTATTTTTGAAGTCTTAAACATCTTACAAAAATGTGTTGAGTAGTTGACAATAATGTATACATTGTATTTTCAATATGTAGATTCAAGTCTTTAATTTTTAAATTTAAATATTTTTTCAATTGCAGTTCATACACAATATTATATAAGTTTCAGGTGTACAGCAGAGTAATTAGAGATTTACATAATTTACAAAGTGATTACCTCAATAAATCTAGTACTCATCTGACATCATATATCTCACTTATACTCCCTATGCTGCATTTTACATCCCCAAGACTCTTTTATAATCGGCAGTTTGCACATCTTAATCCCTTCCCCCCTTTTACCCATTCCACAAGCCCCTCCCATCTGCAAACCATCAATTTGTTCTCAGTGAGCTTGTTTATGTTTTATTTATCTTTTTAGATTCCACATATTAGTGAAATCATATGGTATTTGTCTTTCTCTGTCTAACTAATTTCATCTATGAACCCTTGACATTCATCCATACTGTCAAAAATTCCAAGATTTCACTTTTTTTTTAAAGGCTGGATAATATTCCCTTGTATATATGTACCACATGTTCTTTATTAATTTGTGTATCAATGGACACTTAGTTTGCTTTCATATCTTCACTATTGTAAGTAATGTTGCAATGAGCACAGAGATGCACATATATTTTCAAATTAGTGTTTTAGGTTTCTTTGGATATATACTTAGAAGTAAAATTGCCAGATCCTTCTTTGTCTTGTTACAACCTTTTTTTCTAAAGTCTATTCTGTCTGATATCAGTACTGCTACACTAGCTTTTCTTTTTTTTCCATTGGCACAAAATATATTTTTCCATCTCTAAACTATCAATTTCTGTGTCCTTTGCTCTGAAGTGGGTCTCTTTTAGGCAGCACATGTATGGGCCTTGTTTTCTTCTCCATTTCAACTACCATATATCTTTTGATTAGAGCATTTAATCCATTTACATTTAGTCATTAGTAATAGGTATGTAGGTATTGTCATTGTATTATTCATATTTTAAATTTTATTTTTTTCTCTCCTCCTCCTCCTTCTCTCTCTCCTTTCTCCTTCCTCCTTTCTGCTTTCTTCTTTATTTTTCTTCTCCTTTTTTTCTTCTTCTTCTCCCTCTTGTCCTCCTCCATCTTTTTCTTCTTCTCTTTCCCGTCCTCTCCCTTCTCAGTCGTCGTCTTCTTCTTCTTCTTCTTCTTCTTCTTCTTCTTCTTCTTCTTCTTCTTCTTCTTCTTCTTCTTCTTCATCATCATCATCATCATCACTAAGTTTCTTTTGCCTGGCTGGGCGTGGCTCAGCAGTTGAACATCGACCTAGGATCCAGGAGATTGGGGTTTGATTCCCAGTCAGGGCACATGCCCAGGTTGCAGGCTAAGCAGCCGATCAATGACTCTCTCATCATTGATGTTTCTATCTTTCTCTCTCTTCCTCCTTTCCCCTCTCTGAAATTAATAAAGATATGTGTGTGTTTTTTTTAAAAAAGAAGTTTCTTTAATATTTCTGATAGATAACCAGTGAAAGACTAGCTGGAGAGAAGCCCTATAACCATGGACTTATAGAGGAGGCCACATTGAGACTTGTAAGAGGTGCAGGGGTATGAGAGGGCTGGCTGGGTACTCACTGGCAGCAGCTGAAATTCCAGAAGTATATATCAGCTGCAGGGGTTCTCCCCTGAGAAGTGTGGGGTCTAAACCTCAAGCTAGGCACCTTAGCCCAGAGAACCAAAACTGAGATAGGTCCCTACATAAACCCTGGCTGTTAAAAGCATCAGGGTTTCTGTCAATGAGGGAGAGATGACTAGAAACACAGGCACCCTCCTAAAGGGCCAATTCACAAAATTTTACTTACAGTTACTTACCATGGGCTCTGGCAGAGGAAGAGCAGAGCAAACTAGAGCTGCATAAGGAAAGTCTGGGGCTGGTGGCTCTGTGGAGAAAGCTGAGAGGTCAGCCACCAGGATCCCTGTGCTGAGTCATTCTCCTTTACTTCAGAAGCCATCTTTCATAGAAAGAGCATTCCCCTCTATACAGCATCAGTGTGGGGGAAGCAATAGCCCTACCCATTGGAATCCCTGTGAAGTTTACTCCCTGCTGAAAAGTACATCCCAAGGCTCTTTAAGTGGCTAAGCTTAACAGCTGGCAGACAGAGGTGGATCTCGGGGTGCTCTGAGACTTCTGATGACCTGCCCCTTGGTCCAGTGCTAGTAAAAGCAAACCTTGGTGGTCAGCTTGGTCCTTTCTACATACACCCAGGCCTTTAAAATGGAGCTACAAGCTGTGGATCCCTGATAGTTCCAAATGGGTTGCCAGGGCCAGTCACAGGCAGTGTCTGACATAAGACTGCACCAGAGTCCCTTTGAAGAAGCCAGAAGCAATACACCCAGTGGCCAGCTTCAGACAATAGTAGAGCAGGATCCAGTAAGTTTCACAAGTCACATATCCACAGGAAGATCTCATCAGGCACCAAATCCTGTGAGGCAAATTCTGCTTTGTGTGATCAGAACCTGCACAACAGTTTGCAGGTCATTGTTATCCAGTCTGAGGGTCAACCCTACACAGTAATGGGCCAATAGTAATAAAGACTCAATTAAAACAGGAGGACACATATAATGCACACAAAAAAACATTCTTTTTTGTTGTTGTTAATGCTCACCCAAGGATATTTTCTCATTGAATATTTTGGAGAGAGTGGAAGGGAAGGGACACACACACACACACACACACACACACACACACACACACACGTGAGAGAGAGACATTGATTGGTTGCCTCCCACACATGCCCTTACCAGGACAGGAGATTGATCCTGCAACCCAGGCATGTGCCTTTGACTGGGAATCAAACCTGCAACCCTTGAGTGTGCTGATGCCCCAACCACTGAGCAACACTGGTCAGAGCACACAGGACATTCTTAGCACCCAGCTCAGTTGATCAGAAAGAGTGTGTCATTGGGTCTCACAGGTCACCTACTACATAAATTCACTCTACTAAGCCTGGGAATCATAGCAGTTCTACCCAATACATAAAAAAACACACAAAGAGGCAGCCAAAATTAGGAGACAAAAGAACATGCCACATATAAAAGAACAGAGTATTCTCCAGGGGAAGAGCTAAATGAATTAGGGGTAAGCAATTTATCAGACATAGTTTTCAGAGTAATGATTATAAGGAGCTCAACAACATGAAAAAGGATAGAGAAACTATATAAAAGGACCAGGTAGAAATGAAAAATGCCATATCTGAAATAAAGAACACAATGTAAGGAATAAACTTTAGGCTTGATGAAGCAGAAGATAAAATCAGCGATTTGGAAGATAAGGTAGAAAAAAACCCATCAGAAAAGCAAAAAGAAAAAAGACTTTAAAAATGAGGATAGTTTAAGGGTCTTTTGGGACAACATGAAGCATAACAACATCTGAGTATAAGGATACTAGGAGGAGAAGAGAGAGAGCAAGGGGTCAAGAACCTATACCAAAAAAAAAGATGACTGAAAACTTTCTTTCTTTTTTGGTTAATCCTCACACTGTAATATTTTTTCTATTGCTTTTCAGAGACAGTGGAAGGGAGAGAGACAGAGAGAGAGACAGAGGATGAGAAAGAGAAACACTGATGTGAGAGAGACACAATGATTGATTGACTTCCACACATGCTCCCACCAGAGCAAGGGATTGAGCCTGCAACCAAGGTATGTACCCTTGACCAGAATCTAACCCATGACCCTTCAGTCCACAGGCTGATGCTCTAACCACTGAGCAAAATCAGCTATGTCAAAACTTTCTTAACCTAGTGAAGAAAAAAGACATACAAGTCCAGGAAATGCAGAGTACCAAACAAGAAGGACCCAAACAGGCCCACAACAAGACACATATAATTAAAATGCCAAAAGTTAAAGACAAGAAGATCATTTTAAAAGCCACAAGAGAAGGTCATTCAGTTACCTATAAGGGAGCTCCCATAAGACTGTAAGCTGATTTCTCAATAGAAACATTTCAGGCCAGAAAAGATTGGCATGATATATTCAAAGTGATGAAAAGCAAGGGCCCACAACCAAGGTAACTTTACCCAGCAGGGCTATCACATAAAATTGAAGGAGAAATAGAAAAACTAAGACAAAAAAATGATAAAGGAGTTTGTCACCATCAAACAAGTATAACAATAAATGTTAAAGGACTTATTAGAAGAAGAAGGAGGAGGAGGAAGAAGAGGAGGAAGAGGAACAGGGGAAGATAGTTAAAAATACAAAATGGCAATAAATACATACCTATTAACAATCACTTTAAATATAAATAGCTTAAATGTTCCAATCAAAAGATGTAAGTTAGCTGAATAAGAAAACAAGACTCACGTATATGCTGTCTTCAAGGGACCCACCTCAAAATGAAAGATACACACAGATTAAAAGTAAAGGGATGGAAAAAGATATTTTATGTAAATGGGATAAAAATAAAAGCTGGGGTAGCAATGCTTACATCTGACAAAATAGACTTTAAAACAAAGGGTACAGTAAGAGACAAAGGACACTACATAATGATAAAAGGATCAATCCAACAAGAGAATATAACCCCTATAAACATTCATTACTCTGCATAAGAACAACTAAATATGTAAAGCAAGCTTTGATGGACATAAAAGGAGAAATTGATGATAATACAGTTATAGTGGGAGATTTTAACAACCCATTGACACCAATGGATAGATCTACCAAACAGAAAATCAACAAGGTATGGTGGCCTTAAATGATACACTAGATTAAAATGGATTTAACTGATATCTTCTTAACATTTAACTCCAAAGCAGCAGAATATATATTCTTTTTAAGTGTCCAAAATGTTTTCTAAAATAAACCACATGTCAGGACATAAAACAAGTCTAAAAAATTTAAGAAGATTGAAATCATATCAAGCATCTTCTCAGGAAATAATACTATGAAACAAAATCAATCACAGGAAGAAAACTGAAAACAAACACACACATGGAGGATAAATAACATGTTATTTAACCATGAATGAATAAAAAACATGATCCCTATATATGCTGTTTACAAGAGACCCACATCAAAACAAAAGATACACATGGACAGAAAGTGAAGGGATGGTAAAAAACACACACAAAAAAAAACCCCCCATTCAAATGGAAATTAAATAAAAAGCTGGGTTGAAATACTTATATCTGACAAGATAGACTTCCAAAAAAAGGCCAAAACTAGAAGAAAAGAAGGTCACTACATACTACTACAGGGATTTATTGAACAAAAGTATATAAGCCTTGTAAACATATATATACCCAATATAAAAGCACAAAATAGAGAACAAAAAGCTTTGTGGACTTTAAGGGAGAGGTGAACAGTAATACAATCACAGTAGGAGACTTGAACAGCCTGCTGTTATCATTGAATAAATCTTGCAGACAAAAAATCAACAAGGAAAGAGCAACCTTAAACAACATGTTACATTGTATGAATTTTATTGATATTCATAGAATATTTCATTCCACAGCAGCAGAGGCTATATAGCATTTGTCTCAAGTGCACATAAAACATTTTAAAGGATAAACCATATGTTAAGACACAAAGTAAGTCTTGGCAAATTCAAGAAGATTAAAATCATATCAAGCATTTTCTCAGATAAAAATGGCATAAAACTAGAAATCAACTACAATATAATAACTCAAAATATTCAGATACATAGAGGTTATATAATATGTTATTAGACAATGAATGGGTTATCAATGAGATCAAGGAAGAAATAAAAATTATCTGGGAGCAAATGAAAATAAATGAACACACAACTGCCCCAAATCTATGGGATACAGTAAAAGCAGTCCTGAAAGGGTAGTTCTTAGAATTAGAGGCCTACTTCAAGAAGCAAGAAAAATCTCTAATAAACAATCTAACCTTGCACTTAAAAGAACTAGAAAAATAACAAAAAACAAAGCCTAGTGTAAGTAGAAAGAATGGAAGAATAGAGATTAAAGTGGAAAGAAATAAAATAGAGACTAAAAAAAAAAAAAATACAAAAAATCAATGAAACAAAAAGCTGGTTCTTTAAAAAGATAAACAAGATTGAAAAACCTTTAACTAGACTCATGAAGAAAAAGAAAGTGAGGGAACATATAAAATTAGAAATGAAAGAGGAGAAATAACAACCGAGACAAAAGAAACACAAAGGAATGTAAAAAATATTATGAACAATTATATGCCAACAAATTGTACAATCTGGAAAAAATGGATAAATACCTAGAAACACACAATCTTTCAAACTACATCAGGAAGACTCAGAATCTAAACAGACAGATTACAATTAGTGAAATTGAAGCAGTAAACAAAAAAACACCCAAAAAACAAAAGTTTTGGACTTGAAAGGCTTTATAGATGAATTTTACCAAACATTCAAAGAAGAACTAATACCTATATTTCCCATATTATTCAAAAAAATTCAAGATGAGGGCATATACTCTTAAGCTCACTTTCTGAGGCCAGCATTATTTTAGTTTCAAAACCAGGTTAAAACATGACAAAGAAAGTACATTATAGGCCAATAGCACTGATAAACATAGATGCTAAAACCCTCAACAAAATATTAGTAAACTGAATCCAGCAATACATTAAAAAAGATCATATACTATGATCAAGAGGGGTTTATTCAAGGAATGCAAGGTTGGTACAAAATTCAAAAAATTATATATGTGATACAGCACATAAACAAAATGAAGTAAAAGAAACCCACATGATCATATCAATAGATGCAGAAAAAGATTTTTGACAAAATTCAGCACCCATTTATGATAAAATCTCTCAGCAAAGTGGGAACATCCTTCAATGTAATAAAAAACCATATTTGACAAACCCATACAAGCATTCCCCTTACATTGGAAACAATACAAGTATGTCTGCTTTCACCAGTCTTATACAGTATAGTACTCAAAGTCCTAGCCACAGCAATCAGACAAGAAGAAGCAATAAAAGGCATACAAATTGGAAAAGAAGAAGTAAAACTTATTACTTGCAGACGACATGATACTGTATATGGAGAATCTTAATGGTTCCTCCAAAAATCTTGTATAACTGATAAATGAATTAAGTAAAGTAATAGGATATAATTAAATATTGAAAAAAAAGTTGCATTTTATAAACCAAAATTGAATTATTAAAAAGGGAAATTAAAAATAAAAACCATCCAGTTCACAATTGCTTCATAGAGATTAAAATACGTAGGATTAAATTTTACCAAGGATGTAAAATACCTGTACTTGGAAAATCACAAGACATGGATGAAAAAAATTGAAGAAGATACAAATAAGTGGAAGCATATACAGTGTTCATGCATAGGAAGAATTAACATCATTAAAATGTCCATACTACCCAAGCAATCTATAGATTCAATGCAATTTCTATCAAGATACCAATTTGTTCTACTTCTGTGAAATACAAATATTTCAAAATTTTTTATGAAACTGCAAAAGACCCCAAATAGCAACAGTAATATTGAAAAAGAAGAACAAAGTTGGAGGAATCATGTTACTGATACCAAACTATACTACAAGGCCATAGTAATCAAAATAACATGTTACTTGCATAAACACAGATATTTCAATCAATGGAACAGAATAGAGAGTCAGAAACAAACCCACGTTTTTACAGTCAATTAGTATTTGACAAAGGAGGCAAAAACATGCAATGGGTTAAAGATAGTTTAGTAAATAAATGGCATAAAAATTGGACAGATAATTGCAAAAAATTGAAACTAGACCACCTTCTTACACCATACACAAGAAAAAACTTGACATGAATTAAAGAATGAAATGTAAAACTGAAAACCATAAAAATCCTAGAAGAAAACCTAGGCAGTAAAATCTCAGACATTTCTCTTAGCAATATTTTTTCTGATATATCTTCTTGGACAAGGGAAACAAAAGAAAATAAACAAATGGTACTACATCAAACTAAAAAGTTTTTGCACAGCAAAGGAAATCATTAACAAAATGAAAAAACAACCCACTGAATGGGAGATCATATTTACCTATACACCTGATAAGGGATTAATATCCAAAATTTATAAAGAATTTATAAAAACACCAAGAAAATCCAAACCAATTACAAGTGGGCAAAGGACTTGAATAGGAACTTCTCCAAAGAAGATAATACAGATGTCCAATAGATATATGACAAAATCCTCAATGTCACTAATCATCAGAGAGATGCAATTAAAACCACAATGAGATATTACCTCACAATTGTCAGAATGGCTATCATTAATAAATCAACAAGCAACAAGTGTTGGTGAGGATGTGGATTAAAAGTAACCCTTGTACACTGTTGGTGAGAATGCATATTGGTGCAGCCACTGTGGAAAGCAGTATGGAGTTACTTGAAGAAATTAAAAATAGAACTGCTTTATGACTCAGCAATTCCACTTCTGGGAATTTATTTGAAGAATCCCAAAGCACCAATTCAAAAGAATATGGAGCACACTTATATTCATTGCAGCATTTTTTCCACTAGCCAAGATTTGGAAGCAGGGCAAGTGTCTATCAGTTGTTGAGTGGATAAAACAGCTATGGTACAT
This sequence comes from Miniopterus natalensis, assembly GCF_054644295.1. Taxonomy (NCBI): domain Eukaryota; kingdom Metazoa; phylum Chordata; class Mammalia; order Chiroptera; family Miniopteridae; genus Miniopterus; species Miniopterus natalensis. The sequence goes on from NC_142090.1 coordinate 33,205,574, forward strand.
TTACACAATGAATACCAGTTAGCCTTAAAAAGGAAGAAAATTTTACCCTTTGAGAGAGTATGGATGGACCTTTGTGACAGCATGGATGACTGGCTTATTTCACTTAGGTGAAATAAGTGAAATAAGCCAGTCAGAGAAAGACAAGTACCATATCACTCATATGTGGAATTTAATGGACAAACTAAACTAACAAGCAAAATAGAGACAGAATCATACATAGAGAGCAGGTAGACAACTCTGGTGGGTTGGGTGTTTGAGGGGGTAGCGGGATTGAGCAAAAAAGAAAAAGAACTCATGGACACAGATAATAGTGTGGTGATTGTGGGAATGAGGTTGTTCCTTGGAGGTGGAAGTGGGTATAGAGGGGATAAATGGTGATAAAAAAATAAAATAAAGAAAAAAATAATTTATTGTAATACTGCTTTAGTGGTAATGAACACCTTACTTTTTTCCTTTGTAATTTCTTTGTGTCCTTTGATTCTAAAAGATAGCCTTGCTTGGTACAGTAATCTTTGTTGTATAACTTTGGTTTTAATCACTTTGAATATTTAGTGCCAATCCCTTCTGGCCTGCAACATTTCCCTTGAAAAAATCAGCTGAAAATCTTATGGGAACTCCCTTGAATGTAACTAATTGCTGTTCTCTTGCTTTTTAAGATTTTTCTCTTTGTCTCTAAACTTTGCTATTTTAATTATAATGTGTTTTGTTGTGTACCTGTTTGGGCTTATCTTCTCTGGGCTTATCTTCTCCTATGCTTCCTGGTCTTCTATGTCTATTTCCTTCATCAGGTTAGAAAAGTTTTCAGTCATTATTTCTTTGAAGAGGTATTAAAGTCCTATCTCCTTCTCTTCTCTTTCTGTTTCCCCTATGATGGAAATGTTGATATGCTTGATGATGTCCCAGAGGCCATGTAAATTGCCCTCAATTATTTTTTTTCTTTTAGCTGTTTCAATTAAGTGTTTTTACTATCGTTTTTTATTTTAAAATTTCATTTTTAAATTAAAGTTTACATTCAATATAAATTTGCATTAATTTTACATGTACAGCAGAGTGGTTTGAAAATCATATACTTTAAAAAGAGATCCCCATGCTGCTTTAAGTAACCACCTTTCCCCATACATATTAATCTGAATATTATTGACTATATTCCCCATGCTGTAATCTACATCTCTGTGCCTCTTCTGTAACAACCAACTTGTACTGATTAATCCCTTTACCTTTTTTACCCATACCCCCAACACCCCTCCCTTCCAACAGCTTTTGGTCTGTTCTCTGTATCTATGAGTCTGTTTCTATTTGTTTGCTTGTTTATATTATTCATTAGATTCCATATATAAGTAAAAACATATGGTATTTGTTTTTGTCTGATGAATTTATTTCACCTAGCATAATGTCATCTATGCCTATCCATGTAGTTGTATAAGGTAAGATTATGTTCTTTTTAATAGCCGACTAGTATTCCATTGTTCAAATGTACCACAGCTCTTTTATCCACTCACCTACTGATGGATACTTGGGCTGCTTCCAAATCTTTGCTATTGTAAATAGTGCTGCAATGAACATGGTGCATATATTCTTTTGATTTCATGTTTCAGGTTTATTCAGATATATTCCCAGAAGTGAAATTGCTGGGTCATAAGGCAGGTACTTTTTAAAATTTTTTGAGGTAACTTTATACTACTTCCACAGTTGCTGCCATGAAAAGCAAAAGGAACTTTAAAAATATTAATAAAAAAGAAAAGAAAAAGAAATCAGCCCAGCTTGGTATCCATTCTTTCAATATCTCTTGCTCCCTGGGTGTTGCCTCCTCCCAGGCCCAATGTCCAAGTCCCCCATGCCCCAGACCCAGTTGCAGGTGCACAGATTTCCAGTCCAGCACCATTCCCCCTTGCCTTGGGTTGCTGCAACAGAGGTCAAAAACAGTCCTTCTGCAGGTGGGAGAAAAGGTCTTGTAATACTGTTTTGGTAGTAATGAACTCTTAGGTTTTGTTTTGTTTTTGTTTTGTCTGGCTAGCTCTTATTTTTGCCTTCAATTTTAAATGATAGTCTTGCTGGGTAAAGCAGTATGAGTTGTAGGTCCTTGCTTTTCATCACTTTAAATATTACATGACATTGTTTTCTGGCCTCAGGTGTCTCTGTTGAGAAATCAGCTGACACTCTTATGGGAGCTCTCTTGTAGGTAACTAACTACCTTTCTCTTGATGCTCTTAAGATTTTCTCTTTGTTTTTAATCTTTGCCATTTTAATTATGATGTGTCTTGGTGTGGGCCTCTTGCATTTTATCTTTATTGAGCTCGCTTTTCTTCCTAGAACTTGTGTTCCTTTGTACTTCACCACATTAGGAAAGTTTTCAGCCATTTTTTATTATTATTTTTTTTTGGAAAGAGGTTCTCTATCTCTTGCTGTCTCTCTTCTCCCTCTGGTATACCTATGATGTGGATATTGTTATGCTTAATATTGTTCCAGATTTTTTTTTTAATTTCTTTTTCTTTCTAGTGTATTCATCACTTGAGATATTGTATTCTTTTTGATTAAGTTCTCACTGAGATCACCCATGATTATCCTAAGTTTCTTGAGCATCCTTATAACCATTGTTTTGAACTCATCTGGTAGCTTGGTTGCTTCCATTTTATTTAACTCATTATATTTTTCATTTGGGACATGTTTATTTGTCTGTCTATGCCATCTCCCTTTTTGTGTTTGTCTCTGTGTGTTAGGTAGATCTGCTATGTCTCCCAATCTTGGTATTGTGGTTTTATGTAGTTGGTGTATGGGGTTCTCAGTGGTGCAATCTCTCTGATCTTCTAAACCAGGTACTTCAAGAACATTTAATGTGTGGGTTATGTGAGCTCTTTTGTTGTTGAGTCTTAACTGCTGTTGGCTTGTTTATGAGGGAGGTTAATCTTCAGTTTGGCTGAGTATAGGGATCAAACCTGTGCATTGTCTATTAGCTGCTGTTGTGGGGATTGCCCCTGAAAGTGGAGATGGTCCCAGCAGTGTCTGGTGCTTGCCTGGATCTTCCTTTCAGTTTGCCAGTTTTGTCATTCATTGTGTTATGTTCTGGTGTGGTCTGCATTAGCCCATTTATTGTGTTGGTTTTGGGTGAACTCGGGAGGGGGTTTGGTGAAGGTCAGTGTCAGACACTGCCTATAACTAACCTTGGGCTATGTGTCTGAAACTATCAAGCAATCATTAGTTTGTGGCTTCTTATTCTGGGCTTGTGTGTGCCTGGGAGGGGCTAAGGTGTGTACAAAGGTCAGATTTCACCAGCTTTGAATTTGGAGGAAAATATGTAAAAAGACCAAGGAACCCTGAGGCCCACCTTGACCTTTGGTTCCTTTGCCACTTCCTTAGGCTGCCTGGACTTTATCAAATGTCTTCCAAATTAGTGTGTAGATTGGACTCAGGATGGCTGCAACCTGCAATCTCTTCCACAAAATGCAACATCATTAGGGTTGGGCAACTGGTGACTGTTAACATGTCTAGTGCATCTCCAGCTTGGGAGTGACACATTCAGGTACTCAGTGGGGAGAAGGTGACTCCTATTCCAGAACCACACTGTTCATTCTCTTCCTGAGTCTTAGAGCAATGTTTCTCCAGAAAGAGCACACTGTATAATCAGGCTGGGTGCATCCAGTTGACCCCTCTGCAGGATTTGAGCTCATTGGGGTGGAGTTATTGGGAGTCTGGAGGGCAGGACACCTGAGTCTCCAGTTGGGGGAAAGGTGCAGTGGTATGCATAAGGGGAAGAATGACCTCTTCTCCAGAAGTCCACAACTTAGTGCCTATCCAAGTCTCTGATAAAAGCTTCCCAGGTAGTAACACCTAAGATTCTTGCTGTGCAACACCAGCCAACACATCTGTGGGACTGGGGCTTAGCAGGGTGAGACAACTGGAAATCTGAAGAACAGGACAAGTATGTCTCTTATGGAGCAGAGGCACCAACAGTGCACAGTGAAGAAAGAATGACCCTTGTTCCAGAGCTACACAGTAAATGTCTGTCTGAGTCTGCGCTAAGTGATTCTCGAGAAAAATAGCATTCAGAAAGTCCTGGTTGGGTATAGTCAGGAGATCTTTCTGCGGTACTTGAGGTTGGCAGAGAGGTGCTGCCAGTAGTTGGAGGACTGGAATAGTGCACTTTCTAGGCTAGTGCCATAAGACTAGAGTGCTTGGCCCAAAGAAGATGGTGTCTATGAGGGTATGGGATAGGTACTAAGCTCAGAGATCTCTCTGGCTGACCCTCTGGATTTCTCCTCAGAGTCATGCTACCAAGATCTTTTCTGTATGACTCCAATATGCCCTTAGTTGTTTTTCCTCTATTGGAGCCCTGGGTGAGCAGCTAAGAAAAAGATCCTGTGTGCTGTCCCTTTACGAAGACACCTATCTTTCTAGCAGACACACATCTCTTCTAGGTGGACAAAATCCCCATTGATTTTCACTGCCAGACGATATATGGCTTCTTGTCTTGGCACTGGTACTCTGGGTTGGGGAGCCTCTCATAGGATTGACATCCCTTGTTTCTCATGGGGACCTTGGCAGCCAAAATATTTCTCTGGATTCTCAACTGCTGCATGTGTGTGCAAGGCCAGCTCTTTTCACATCTCTGCCCTTCTTAGCAGACACTATGTGGATTTTTCTGTAGATTTTTGGTTATAATACTTTGTTTTTATATTTGTCTTTATTGTTGAAAATATTACAGATGTCCCCTTTTTCCTCCATTTTCCCCTTCCACATCAACCCAATACCTGCCCCAGGCTTTCAACACGATATTGTCTGTGTCCAAGGGTCGCCATATACACATGTAAATTCTTTGGTTAATCTCTCCCCACCCACCCACTCACTGCCAATTTCCCTCTGAGATTCATTAGTCTTTTCCATGCTTCTATGTCACTGAATTTGTTTTGCTCATCAGTTTATTATGTTCTTCAGATTACACATATAAGTGAGATCATGTGAGAGTTGTCTTTCTCAGCCTGGTTTATTTCACTTAGCATAATATTCTCCAGGTCCATTCATACTGTCCCAAAGGGTAAGAGATCCTTCTTCTTTACAACTGCATAGTATTCCATGGTGTAAATGTTCCACAACATTTTTATCCACTCATCTACTGATGGGCACTTGGGATGTTTCCAGATTTTAACTCTTGTAAATTGTGCTGCTATGAACATAGTGGTGCATATATTCTTTCTGATTAGTGTTTCAGGAGTCTTAGGATATAGAAGACTCCTAGAAGTGGGATCACTGGGTCTAAAGGCAGTTCAATTTTTAATTTTTTGAGGCACCTCCATACTGTTTTCTATAGTGGATGCATCAGTCTGCATTCCCACCAGCAGTGCTCCCCCTTCTTCACATCCTCGCCAGCACACATCATTTGTTGATTTGTTGATGATAGCCATTATCAAAAGTGTGAAATGATACTACATTGTGTTTCTAATTTGCATCTCTCTGATATTTAGTGACATTGAGCATTTTTTTCATATGTCTCTTGGCCACCTCTATGTTCTCTTTGGAGAAGTGTCCATTTAAATCCTTTGGTTATTTTTTAAATTGGATTGGTTGTCTTCCTCTTTTTGAGTTGTATGGGTTCCTTGTACAATTTGGACATTAATCCCTTATCAGATGTGTCATTGGCAAATATGTTCTCCCATACCATGGGTTTTTTTTTTTTTGTATTTTGAGGATGATTTCTTTTGCTGTGCAGAAGATTTTTAGTTTGATGTAGTCCCATTTGTTTATTTTTTCTTCTGTTTCTCTTGCCCTGGGAAATGTATCAGTGAAAATTCCACTTTGTGAGTTATTTGTGACTTTACTGCCTATGATTTCTTCCAAGACTTTTATGGTTTCATGACTTACATTTAGGACTTTTATCCATTTTTAACTTATTCTTGTGTATGGAATAAGTTGGTGATCTAGTTTCATTTTTTGCATGTACCTGTCAATTTTCCCTGTACTATTTATTGAAGAGACTGTCTCTACTCCATTGCATGCTCTTGCCTCTTTTGTCAAATATTAATTTACCATAATGACGTGGGTCTGTTTCTGAGGTCTCCGCTTTGTTCCATTGATCTATATGTCTGGTGTTGTACCAATACCAGGCTGTTTTGATTAAAATGGCTATGTAGCATAGTTTATATCTGGTCAAGTGATCCCTCTAACTCTTCAGCTTTCTCAAGATTGCTGTGGCTATTTGTGGTCTTTTCTGTTTCTATACAAATTTTTGAAATGTTTGTTCTAGCTTTGTGAAATATGCTGTTGGTATTTTAATAGGAATTGCATTGAATTTATTAATGCTTCAGGTAGTACGGACATTTTAATGATGTTAATTCTTCCAATTCATGAACACAGTATATTTTACCACTTGTTTATATCTTTCTCTATTTTTTTGTTCAGTGTCTTCTAGTTTTCTGAATACAGGTCTTTTTCATCCTTGGTTAAGTTTATTCCTAGGTATCTTATTTTAGTTGCAATGGTAAATGGTATGGGGTTTTTTGTTTCTCTCTTAGAGTTCTTTGGTGTATAAAAATGCCATCGACTTTCAGATGTTAATTTTGCATCCTGCTACCTTGCCAAATTCATTTACCAAATCTAATAGTAGTTTGGTGGAGTCTTTAGTTTTCTATGTACAATATTATGTCATCTGAAAATAACGACAGTTTTACACCCTCCTTTTCTATTTGATACATTTTATGTTTACTTCTTCTCTGACGGATGTGCAAAGGACCTCCAGTACAATGTTGAATAACAGCAGTGAAAGAGGACAGCCCTGGCTTGTTCTTGCTTTTAAGGGAAATGGTTTTAGTTTTTGCCAGTTGAGTATGATGTTTGCTGTAGGTTTGTCATATATGGCCTTTATTATGTTGAGGTATGTTCTTCCTTTTCCCACTTTGTTGAGAGTTTTTATCAAAAATGGGTGCTTGAATTTGTCAAATGCTTTTTCTGCATCCATTGTTATCATATGATATTTGTCCTTCATTGTGTTTATGTGATGTATCATATTTATTGATTTGCAGATATTATACCAGCCTTACATCCCCGGAATAAATCTCACTTGGTCGTGGTGTATGGTTTTTTTTTAATGTATTGCTGGATCTGGTTTGCTAATATTTTGTTGAGAATTTTAACATCCATGTTCATCAGGCATATTGGCCTGTAATTTTCTCTCTTTTTACTGTCTTTATCTGGTTTTGGAATTAGGATAATGCTGGCCTCATAAAAAGAGCTTGGGAGTGTTTCGCGGGAATTTTCTGGAATAGTTTGAGAAAGATAGGTGTTAATTCTTCTTTGAATGTTTGATGAAACTCGCCTGTAAATCATCTGGTCTCAGAATTTTGTTTGCTAGGAATTTTTTTTTATTACTGCTTCAATTTCATTAATTGCTACCTGCCTATTTAAGTGTTATGATTCTTCTCGATTCAGCTTTGGAAGATTTTATGTTTCTAGGAATTTTTCCATTTCACCAAGTTTGTCCAGTTTGTTGGCATATAGCTGCTCATAGTATTTTCTTACAATCCTTTGTATTTCTGTTGGGTCAGTTGTTATATCACCTCTTTCATTTCTGATATTTTTGGATCCTCTTTGTTTCTTGATAAGTCCTTTTAAAGGTTCATCAGTCTTATATATCTTTTCAAAAACCAGCTCTTGGTTTCATAGATCTTTTATATTAATTTTTATAGTCTCTATGTCATTAATTTCTGCTCTGATCTTTATAATTTCCTTTCTTCTACTTCCTTGGGTTTTCTTACTATTCCCTTTCTAATTCTTTTAGTTGTTTTGTTAGACGGTTTATTAGAGCTTTTTCTTGTTTCTTGAGGTATGCCTGTAATGCTATGAACTTTCCTTCTAGGACTGCTTTTGTTGTGTCCTATCGACTTTGAGTTGTTTTCTGTTCATCTTTTTTTTCCAAGAACTTTTTCATTTCTTCCTTGATCTCATTGGTAACCCATTCATTGTTTAATAACATGCTACTTAACCTCCCTGATTTGATTGTTTTTTAGTGTTTTTACTGTTGTTGACTTCTAATTTCCTACCATTGTTATCTGAGAAGATACTTGATATGATTTCAATCTTCTTGAACTTGTAGACACTTGTTTTGTGTCCTAATATGTGGTCAATTTTTGAGTGTTCCATGTGCACTTGAGAAGAATATATATTCCGCTGTTTTCAGATGAAATGTTCTGTATATGCCAATTATATCCACTAGCTCCTTTGTGTCATTTAAAGTCTCTGTTTCCCTGTTTTTTATCTGGATGATGTATCCAATGTCAATAGTGGAATGTTAAAGTCCCCTACTATGATTGTGGTTTTGTTCATCTCACTGTTAAGGTCCACTAAACTTTTAAAAATATACTTAGGTGCTCCTATATTGGGTGCATGTATGTTTTTAAGGGTTATATTCTCTTGTTGGATGGATCCATTTAATACTATATAGTGACCTTCTTTGTCTCTTGTTTTGACCTTTGAAGACTATTTTGTTAGATATAAGTATTGCAACCACTGCTTTTTTTAGTTTCCATTTGCATTAAATATTTTTTCCATCCTTTCACTTCCAGCCTGTGTGAATCTTTTGTTCTGATATGAATCTCTCATAGGCAGCATATATTTGGATCATGTTTTCTTATCCATTCAGCTACCCTATGTCTTTTTTTTTTTTTTTTTATCTTTATCGATTTCAGAGAGAGGAAAGGAGAGGGAGAGAGAGAAATAGAAACATCAATGATGAGAATATCATTGATCGGCTGCCTCCTGCATGCCCCTGCCTGGGGATTGAGCCCACAACCTGGACATGCGCCCTCACTGAGAATTGAACCTTGATCGCCTGGATCCTAGGTTGAAGCTCAACCATTGAGCCATGCCTGGTCAGGCCCTATGTTTTTTGATTAGAGCATTTAATCCATGTACATCTATGTTTATTTTTTATATGTACCTGTTTAACACCATTTTTCGCCTTTATGCCTATACGCCTTACTCTGTATTTTTCTTGTTCTTCTGAAAAAAGAACTTTTAGCATTTCTTACAATGCTGGTTTGGTGGTACTGAACTCCTTTAGCCTTTTGCCTGTAAAGCTCTTTATTTCACCGTCAATTTTGAATAATAGCCTTGCTGGTAAGAGCAGTCTTTAATGCAGTTTCTTGGTTTTCATTACTTTGAGAACTTCATGCCAATCCCATCTGGCTTGAAGCGTTTCTGTTGAGAAATCCACTGAAAGCCTTAGGGGGGTTCCCTTGTAGGTCACTGATTGTCTCTTTTTGTGTCCCTTAAGATTCTCACTTTGTCCTTAACATTTTCCATTTAAATTATGATGTGTCTTGGTGTCAGTATCTTTGGGTTTAACTTGATTGGGAAACAAATTCTGTGTTTCCTGAATTTGTGTAGGTTTTCTTTCATCAGTCTGGGGAAGTTTTCTATGATTATTTCTTAAAACAGGTTATTTATCCTTTGCTTTCTTTATTCTTCTTCTGATACCCCTTTGATGCAGATATTGTTATATTTCTTGTTGTCCCAGAGTTCCCTTAAACTATCCTTGTTCATTTTAATTTTTTTCTTTCTGTTGCTCTTTTTAGCATTTTTTTCTACCTTTTCTTCCAAATCACTGATTCTGTCCTCTGTCTCTACCAGCCTACTTTTAATTCCTTCAAATGTATTCTTGATGCCATATATGGTATTCTTTATTTCCAACAGGTTTTCATTTAGAGTTTCTATCTCCTTCTTCATGTTAATGTAGTTGTCATTCACTCCTTTGTAGTTCTTACTAAGTTGTTTGAGCAACATTATAGCCAGTATTTTGAATCTGTATCTAATAAATTTAATGCTTCCATTTCCTGTAGTTCTTTTCCTGGAGAATTTTCCTTTACTTTCATTTGGTGACTATTTATTTGTCACTTCATTTTAGCTGTCTCTTTGCTTCTGTTCCTATGTATAAGATAGAACTACTATAACACCCATTCTTTATGGGTGGCCTTATGTAATAAGTGTCCTGTGGGACATGGTGGTAAAGCCTTCTTTAACTCCTGAGCTGAATGCCTTATTAATGTCCCTTTGTGGGTTATGTGGACCTTCCTGTTGTAATTTGGAGCTGATTGTTGTTGGCCCATTCATAGATGGAATTGACTTTCACCCCATACAATTGAACTTAGCAGGATAGGAGATGGGAGTGAAAATACAACCCTCCGTTTGGATGGGGCACACAGGATCTCAGACCTCAAGAGGGGAGTTAGCTGTTTGTCTTCTAGCTGAGCTTCTCCTCTGGGTGCGTTGTCAGAAACCGTGAGGGGAGGTTCAGAGTGAGTTGCACCAGATACCTCAGCTATAGGATATGTCCCCACCCCCCTCTGTGGCTTCCCCAGCAGGGATGTGATGGCAGACGGGAATGTACAAAAAGTCATTTGTATTGGTTGCAGAGTGCAAAAGCGTGATTGCCTTCATGCTCTCGATGAAACCCTTACATTTCCAAGTGACCTCAATGAGGACTTTCACAAAATGATGTGTTTGCGTGTTTGGGGCGAAAGGAGCTCTATGTTGTGTATTCAGTGCTGGAGAGTGACACACTATACACAGGCTGCACAGCGTATTGAGAGCACCAACATGCTTCACACTGAAAATGCTACAAGCGTGTGTAGCATGCTGAATGAAGGCTTGTCATTTCAAAGAAAGAAGAGGAAACCAAAATCCAGGTAGTGAAACGAGCACACCAGTATGGGAGATGTGCATGTGTACAGTTTCAAGCAGCACCTCTTTCTGGACACTTGGAAACAGCGCTGTGAAAAAATTTCGTACGAAGAGGGATTTGTCCAAAGATGAAAGACCTTCCAAAACCAACCCTAAAGAACTTAGCCAAACAATGAATGTTGCAATAAGCTCCTGCAGGAAAGGTGCCTCTATGACACAACCCCCGAGCAGGTAGCTACATTCTGCACAGTACAAAAGGCATATGAATTCTAGGCTGAAAACTCACTCCAGAAGGATGAAATGCATGTGTTTCTCCTTGAAAGATCACTCAGCCACCAGGCTTTTGCTTGCTCCTTCAAGGTCTTTGTAGAAACGTGTGTTTTCACTACTGGAATATGTTTTGGGATGCATTGTTTCTATCTCTTGCAAGCCTCATGTTGTTTCTTACACAATGTGGGAAAAGAAGGAGTATGTGTCCCAAATCACTTGAAATTCAGGAAAACACACACTGCATCTCTCTTGCTCAAACACGCTCTCTCACCTAATGCGTTGAGAACATTCAAGATATCAGAAAAGAAGGGCATTTTGCAGTGAATTTCAGACAGGCATGTACAAAAAGTCATTTCTATCGGTTGCAGAGTGCAAAAGCCTGATTGCCTTCATGCTCTCGATGAAACCCTTACATTTCCAAGTGACCTCAATTAGGACTTTCCCAAAAAGATGTGTTTGCGTGTCTCTGGCGAAAGGAGCTCTACGTTGTGTATTCAGTGCTGGAGAGTGACACACTCTACACAGGCTACACAGCGTTTTCAGAGCACCAACATGCTTCACACTGAAACTGCTACAAGGTGTGTGTAGCATGCTGAATGAAGGCTTGTCATTTCAAAGAGAGAATAGGAAACCAAAATCCAGGTAGTGAAACGAGCACCCCAGTATGGGAGATGTGCATGTGTACAGTTTCAAGGAGAACCTCTTTGTGGACACTTGGAAAGAGCGCTGTGAAAAAATTTCATACGAAGCGAGATTTGGCCAAAGTTGAAAGACCTTCCAAAACCAACCCTAAAGAACTTAGCCAAACAATGAATGTTGCAATAAGCTTCTGCAGGAAAGGTGCCTCTATGACACAACGCCCGAGCAGGAAGCTGCATTCTGCACAGTACAAAACGCATATGAATTCCAGGCTGAAAACTCACTCCAGAAGGATGAAATGCATGTGTTTCTCTCTGAAAGAACACTCAACCACCAGGATTTTGCTTGCTCCTACAAGATCTTTGTAGAAACGTGTGTTTTCACTGCTGGAATATGTTTTGGGATGCATTGTTTCTATCTCTTGCAAGCCTCATGTTGTTTCTTACAAAATGTGGGAAAAGAAGGAGTATGTTTCCCAAATCACTTGAACTCCAGGAAAACGCACACTGCATCTCTCTTGCTCAAACACGCCCTCTCACCTAATGCGTTGAGAACATTCAAGAAAGCAGAAAAGAAGGGCATTTTGCAGTGAATTTCAGACAGGCATGTACAAAAAGTCATTTCTATCGGTTGCAGAGTGCAAAAGCGTGATTGCCTTCATGCTCTCGATGAAACCCTTACATTTCCAAGTGACCTCAATTAGGACTTGCCCAAAAAGATGTGTTTGCGTGTCTGTGGCGAAAGGAGCTCTAAGTTGTGTATTCAGTGCTGGAGAGTGACACACTCTACACAGGCTACAAGGCGTTTTGAGAGCACCAACATGCTTCACACTGAAACTGCTACAAGGTGTGTGTAGCATGCTGAATGAAGGCTTGTCATTTCAAAGAAAGAAGAGGAAACCAAACTCCAGGTAGTGAAACGAGCACACCAGTATGGGAGCTGTGCATGTGTACAGTTTCAAGCAGCACCTCTTTGTGGACAGTTGGAAACAGCGCTGTGAAAAAATTTCGTACGAAGCGGGATTTGGCCAAAGTTGAAAGACCTTCCAAAACCAACCCTAAAGAACTTAGCCAAACAATGAATGTTGCAATAAGCTCCTCCAGGAAAGGTGCCTCGATGACACAACCCCCGAGCAGGTAGCTACATTCTGCACAGTACAAAAGGCATATGAATTCCAGGCTGAAAACTCACTCCAGAAGGATGAAATGCATGTGTTTCTCTCTGAAAGAACACTCAGCCACCAGGCTTTTGCTTGCTCCTTCAAGGTCTTTGTAGAAACGTGTGTTTTCATTGCTGGAATACGTTTTGGGATGCATTGTTTCTATCTCTTGCAAGCCTCATGTTGTTTCTTACACAATGTGGGAAAACAAGGAGTATGTTTCCCAAATCACTAGAAATTCAGGAAAACACACACTGCATCTCTCTTGCCCAAACACGCTCTCTCACCTAATGCGTTGAGAACATTCAAGAAAGCAGAAAAGAAGGGCATTTTGCAGTGAATTTCAGACGGGCATGTACAAAAAGTCACTTCTATCGGTTGCAGTGTGCAAAAGCGTGATTGCCTTCATGCTCTCGATGAAACCCTTACATTTCCAAGTACCTCAATTAGGACTTTCCCAAAAAGATGTGTTTGCGTGTCTGTGGCGAAAGGAGCTCTAACTTGTGTATTCAGTGCTGGAGAGTGACACACTCTACACAGGCTACAAGGCGTTTTGAGAGCACCAACATGCTTCACACTGAAACTGCTACAAGGTGTGTGTAGCATGCTGAATGAAGGCTTGTCATTTCAAAGAAAGAAGAGGAAACCAAACTCCAGGTAGTGAAACGAGCACACCAGTATGGGAGATGTGCATGTGTACAGTTTCAAGCAGCACCTCTTTGTGGACACTTGGAAACAGCGCTGAGAAAAAATTTCGTACGAAGCGGGATTTGGCCAAAGTTGAAAGACCTTCCAAAACCAACACTAAAGAACTTAGCCAAACAATGAATGTTGCAATAAGCTCCTCCAGGAAAGGTGCCTCTATGACACAACCCCCGAGCAGGTAGCTACATTCTGCACAGTACAAAAGGCATATGAATTCCAGGCTGAAAACTCACTCCAGAAGGATGAAATGCATGTGTTTCTCTCTGAAAGAACACTCAGCCACCAGGCTTTTGCTTGCTGCTTCAAGGTCTTTCTAGAAACGTGTGTTTTCATTGCTGGAATACGTTTTGGGATGCATTGTGTCTATCTCTTGCAAGCCTCATGTTGTTTCTTACACAATGTGGGAAAAAAAGGACTATGTTTCCCAAATCACTTGAAATCCAGGAAAACAAACACTGCATCTCTCTTACTCAAACACGCTCTCTCAACAAATGCGTTGAGAACATTCAAGAAAGCAGAAAAGAAGGGCATTTTGCAGTGAATTTCAGACGGGCATGTACAAAAAGTCATTTCTATCGGTTGCAGAGTGCAAAAGCTTGATTGCCTTCATGCTCTCGATGAAACCCTTACATTTCCAAGTGACCTCAATTAGGACTTGCCCAAAAAGATGTGTTTGCGTGTCTGTGGCGAAAGGAGCTCTAAGTTGTGTATTCAGTGCTGGAGAGTGACACACTCTACACAGGCTACAAGGCGTTTTGAGAGCACCAACATGCTTCACACTGAAACTGCTACAAGGTGTGTGTAGCATGCTGAATGAAGGCTTGTCATTTCAAAGAAAGAAGAGGAAACCAAACTCCAGGTAGTGAAACGAGCACACCAGTATGGGAGCTGTGCATGTGTACAGTTTCAAGCAGCACCTCTTTGTGGACAGTTGGAAACAGCGCTGTGAAAAAATTTCGTACGAAGCGGGATTTGGCCAAAGTTGAAAGACCTTCCAAAACCAACCCTAAAGAACTTAGCCAAACAATGAATGTTGCAATAAGCTCCTCCAGGAAAGGTGCCTCGATGACACAACCCCCGAGCAGGTAGCTACATTCTGCACAGTACAAAAGGCATATGAATTCCAGGCTGAAAACTCACTCCAGAAGGATGAAATGCATGTGTTTCTCTCTGAAAGAACACTCAGCCACCAGGCTTTTGCTTGCTCCTTCAAGGTCTTTGTAGAAACGTGTGTTTTCATTGCTGGAATACGTTTTGGGATGCATTGTTTCTATCTCTTGCAAGCCTCATGTTGTTTCTTACACAATGTGGGAAAACAAGGAGTATGTTTCCCAAATCACTAGAAATTCAGGAAAACACACACTGCATCTCTCTTGCCCAAACACGCTCTCTCACCTAATGCGTTGAGAACATTCAAGAAAGCAGAAAAGAAGGGCATTTTGCAGTGAATTTCAGACGGGCATGTACAAAAAGTCACTTCTATCGGTTGCAGTGTGCAAAAGCGTGATTGCCTTCATGCTCTCGATGAAACCCTTACATTTCCAAGTACCTCAATTAGGACTTTCCCAAAAAGATGTGTTTGCGTGTCTGTGGCGAAAGGAGCTCTAACTTGTGTATTCAGTGCTGGAGAGTGACACACTCTACACAGGCTACAAGGCGTTTTGAGAGCACCAACATGCTTCACACTGAAACTGCTACAAGGTGTGTGTAGCATGCTGAATGAAGGCTTGTCATTTCAAAGAAAGAAGAGGAAACCAAACTCCAGGTAGTGAAACGAGCACACCAGTATGGGAGATGTGCATGTGTACAGTTTCAAGCAGCACCTCTTTGTGGACACTTGGAAACAGCGCTGAGAAAAAATTTCGTACGAAGCGGGATTTGGCCAAAGTTGAAAGACCTTCCAAAACCAACACTAAAGAACTTAGCCAAACAATGAATGTTGCAATAAGCTCCTCCAGGAAAGGTGCCTCTATGACACAACCCCCGAGCAGGTAGCTACATTCTGCACAGTACAAAAGGCATATGAATTCCAGGCTGAAAACTCACTCCAGAAGGATGAAATGCATGTGTTTCTCTCTGAAAGAACACTCAGCCACCAGGCTTTTGCTTGCTGCTTCAAGGTCTTTCTAGAAACGTGTGTTTTCATTGCTGGAATACGTTTTGGGATGCATTGTGTCTATCTCTTGCAAGCCTCATGTTGTTTCTTACACAATGTGGGAAAAAAAGGACTATGTTTCCCAAATCACTTGAAATCCAGGAAAACAAACACTGCATCTCTCTTACTCAAACACGCTCTCTCAACAAATGCGTTGAGAACATTCAAGAAAGCAGAAAAGAAGGGCATTTTGCAGTGAATTTCAGACGGGCATGTACAAAAAGTCATTTCTATCGGTTGCAGAGTGCAAAAGCTTGATTGCCTTCATGCTCTCGATGAAACCCTTACATTTCCAAGTGACCTCAATTAGGACTTGCCCAAAAAGATGTGTTTGCGTGTCTGTGGCGAAAGGAGCTCTAAGTTGTGTATTCAGTGCTGGAGAGTGACACACTCTACACAGGCTACAAGGCGTTTTGAGAGCACCAACATGCTTCACACTGAAACTGCTACAAGGTGTGTGTAGCATGCTGAATGAAGGCTTGTCATTTCAAAGAAAGAAGAGGAAACCAAACTCCAGGTAGTGAAACGAGCACACCAGTATGGGAGCTGTGCATGTGTACAGTTTCAAGCAGCACCTCTTTGTGGACAGTTGGAAACAGCGCTGTGAAAAAATTTCGTACGAAGCGGGATTTGGCCAAAGTTGAAAGACCTTCCAAAACCAACCCTAAAGAACTTAGCCAAACAATGAATGTTGCAATAAGCTCCTCCAGGAAAGGTGCCTCGATGACACAACCCCCGAGCAGGTAGCTACATTCTGCACAGTACAAAAGGCATATGAATTCCAGGCTGAAAACTCACTCCAGAAGGATGAAATGCATGTGTTTCTCTCTGAAAGAACACTCAGCCACCAGGCTTTTGCTTGCTCCTTCAAGGTCTTTGTAGAAACGTGTGTTTTCATTGCTGGAATACGTTTTGGGATGCATTGTTTCTATCTCTTGCAAGCCTCATGTTGTTTCTTACACAATGTGGGAAAACAAGGAGTATGTTTACCAAATCACTAGAAATTCAGGAAAACACACACTGCATCTCTCTTGCCCAAACAAGCTCTCTCACCTAATGCGTTGAGAACATTCAAGAAAGCAGAAAAGAAGGGCATTTTGCAGTGAATTTCAGACGGGCATGTACAAAAAGTCACTTCTATCGGTTGCAGAGTGCAAAAGCGTGATTGCCTTCATGCTCTCGATGAAACCCTTACATTTCCAAGTACCTCAATTAGGACTTTCCCAAAAAGATGTGTTTGCGTGTCTGTGGCGAAAGGAGCTCTAACTTGTGTATTCAGTGCTGGAGAGTGACACACTCTACACAGGCTACAAGGCGTTTTGAGAGCACCAACATGCTTCACACTGAAACTGCTACAAGGTGTGTGTAGCATGCTGAATGAAGGCTTGTCATTTCAAAGAAAGAAGAGGAAACCAAACTCCAGGTAGTGAAACGAGCACACCAGTATGGGAGATGTGCATGTGTACAGTTTCAAGCAGCACCTCTTTGTGGACACTTGGAAACAGCGCTGTGAAAAAATTTCGTACGAAGCGGGATTTGGCCAAAGTTGAAAGACCTTCCAAAACCAACACTAAAGAACTTAGCCAAACAATGAATGTTGCAATAAGCTCCTCCAGGAAAGGTGCCTCTATGACACAACCCCCGAGCAGGTAGCTACATTCTGCACAGTACAAAAGGCATATGAATTCCAGGCTGAAAACTCACTCCAGAAGGATGAAATGCATGTGTTTCTCTCTGAAAGAACACTCAGCCACCAGGCTTTTGCTTGCTCCTTCAAGGTCTTTGTAGAAACGTGTGTTTTCATTGCTGGAATATGTTTTGGGATGCATTGTTTCTATCTCTTGCAAGCCTCATGTTGTTTCTTACACAATGTGGGAAAACAAGGAGTATGTTTCCCAAATCACTAGAAATTCAGGAAAACACACACTGCATCTCTCTTGCCCAAACACGCTCTCTCACCTAATGCGTTGAGAACATTCAAGAAAGCAGAAAAGAAGGGCATTTTGCAGTGAATTTCAGACGGGCATGTACAAAAAGTCACTTCTATCGGTTGCAGAGTGCAAAAGCGTGATTGCCTTCATGCTCTCGATGAAACCCTTACATTTCCAAGTACCTCAATTAGGACTTTCCCAAAAAGATGTGTTTGCGTGTCTGTGGCGAAAGGAGCTCTAACTTGTGTATTCAGTGCTGGAGAGTGACACACTCTACACAGGCTACACAGCGTTTTGAGAGCACCAACATGCTTCACACTGAAACTGCTACAAGGTGTGTGTAGCATGCTGAATGAAGGCTTGTCATTTCAAAGAAAGAAGAGGAAACCAAACTCCAGGTAGTGAAACGAGCACACCAGTATGGGAGCTGTGCATGTGTACAGTTTCAAGCAGCACCTCTTTGTGGACACTTGGAAACAGCGCTGTGAAAAAATTTCGTACGAAGCGGGATTTGGCCAAAGTTGAAAGACCTTCCAAAACCAACCCTAAAGAACTTAGCCAAACAATGAATGTTGCAATAAGCTCCTCCATGAAAGGTGCCTCTATGAAACAACCCCCGAGCAGGTAGCTACATTCTGCACAGTACAAAAGGCATATGAATTCCAGGCTGAAAACTCACTCCAGAAGGATGAAATGCATGTGTTTCTCTCTGAAAGAACACTCAGCCACCAGGCTTTTGCTTGCTCCTTCAAGGTCTTTGTAGAAACGTGTGTTTTCATTGCTGGAATATGTTTTGGGATGCATTGTTTCTATCTCTTGCAAGCCTCATGTTGTTTCTTACACAATGTGGGAAAACAAGGAGTATGTTTCCCAAATCACTAGAAATTCAGGAAAACACACACTGCATCTCTCTTGCCCAAACACGCTCTCTCACCTAATGCGTTGAGAACATTCAAGAAAGCAGAAAAGAAGGGCATTTTGCAGTGAATTTCAGACGGGCATGTACAAAAAGTCACTTCTATCGGTTGCAGAGTGCAAAAGCGTGATTGCCTTCATGCTCTCGATGAAACCCTTACATTTCCAAGTACCTCAATTAGGACTTTCCCAAAAAGATGTGTTTGCGTGTCTGTGGCGAAAGGAGCTCTAACTTGTGTATTCAGTGCTGGAGAGTGACACACTCTACACAGGCTACACAGCGTTTTGAGAGCACCAACATGCTTCACACTGAAACTGCTACAAGGTGTGTGTAGCATGCTGAATGAAGGCTTGTCATTTCAAAGAAAGAAGAGGAAACCAAAGTCCAGGTAGTGAAACGAGCACACCAGTATGGGAGCTGTGCATGTGTACAGTTTCAAGCAGCACCTCTTTGTGGACACTTGGAAACAGCGCTGTGAAAAAATTTCGTACGAAGCGGGATTTGGCCAAAGTTGAAAGACCTTCCAAAACCAACCCTAAAGAACTTAGCCAAACAATGAATGTTGCAATAAGCTCCTCCAGGAAAGGTGCCTCTATGACACAACCCCCGAGCAGGTAGCTACATTCTGCACAGTACAAAAGGCATATGAATTCCAGGCTGAAAACTCACTCCAGAAGGATGAAATGCATGTGTTTCTCTCTGAAAGAACACTCAGCCACCAGGCTTTTGCTTGCTCCTTCAAGGTCTTTGTAGAAACGTGTGTTTTCATTGCTGGAATACGTTTTGGGATGCATTGTTTCTATCTCTTGCAAGCCTCATGTTGTTTCTTACACAATGTGGGAAAACAAGGAGTATGTTTCCCAAATCACTTGAAATCCAGGAAAACACACACTGCATCTCTCTTGCTCAAACACGCTCTCTCAACTAATGCGTTGAGAACATTCAAGAAAGCAGAAAAGAAGGGCATTTTGCAGTGAATTTCAGACGGGCATGTACAAAAAGTCACTTCTATCGGTTGCAGAGTGCAAAAGCGTGATTGCCTTCATGCTCTCGATGAAACCCTTACATTTCCAAGTACCTCAATTAGGACTTTCCCAAAAAGATGTGTTTGCGTGTCTGTGGCGAAAGGAGCTCTAACTTGTGTATTCAGTGCTGGAGAGTGACACACTCTACACAGGCTACACAGCGTTTTGAGAGCACCAACATGCTTCACACTGAAACTGCTACAAGGTGTGTGTAGTATGCTGAATGAAGGCTTGTCATTTCGAAGAAAGAAGAGGAAACCAAACTCCAGGTAGTGAAACGAGCACACCAGTATGGGAGATGTGCATGTGTACAGTTTCAAGCAGCACCTCTTTGTGGACACTTGGAAACAGCGCTGTGAAAAAATTTCGTACGAAGCGGGATTTGGCCAAAGTTGAAAGACCTTCCAAAACCAACCCTAAAGAACTTAGCCAAACAATGAATGTTGCAATAAGCTCCTCCAGGAAAGGTGCCTCTATGACACAACCCCCGAGCAGGTAGCTACATTCTGCACAGTACAAAAGGCATATGAATTCCAGGCTGAAAACTCACTCCAGAAGGATGAAATGCATGTGTTTCTCTCTGAAAGAACACTCAGCCACCAGGCTTTTGCTTGCTCCTTCAAGGTCTTTGTAGAAACGTGTGTTTTCATTGCTGGAATACGTTTTGGGATGCATTGTTTCTATCTCTTGCAAGCCTCATGTTGTTTCTTACACAATGTGGAAAAACAAGGAGTATGTTTCCCAAATCACTTGAAATCCAGGAAAACACACACTGCATCTCTCTTGCTAAAACACGCTCTCTCAACTAATGCGTTGAGAACATTCAAGAAAGCAGAAAAGAAGGGCATTTTGCAGTGAATTTCAGACGGGCATGTACAAAAAGTCATTTCTATCGGTTGCAGAGTGCAAAAGCGTGATTGCCTTCGTGCTCTCGATGAAACCCTTACATTTCCAAGTACCTCAATTAAGACTTTCCCAAAAAGATGTGTTTGAGTGTCTGTTGTGAAAGGAGCTCTAACTTGTGTATTCAGTGCTGGAGAGTGACACACTCTACACAGGCTACAAGGCGTTTTGAGAGCACCAACATGCTTCACACTGAAACTGCTACAAGGTGTGTGTAGCATGCTGAATGAAGGCTTGTCATTTCAAAGAAAGAAGAGGACACCAAACTCCAGGTAGTGAAACGAGCACACCAGTATGGGAGCTGTGCATGTGTACAGTTTCAAGCAACACCTCTTTGTGGACACTTGGAAACAGCGCTGTGAAAAAATTTCGTACGAAGCGGGATTTGGCCAAAGTTGAAAGACCTTCCAAAACCAACCCTAAAGAACTTAGCCAAACAATGAATGTTGCAATAAGCTCCTCCAGGAAAGGTGCCTCTATGACACAACCCCCGAGCAGGTAGCTACATTCTGCACAGTACAAAAGGCATATGAATTCCAGGCTGAAAACTCACTCCAGAAGGATGAAATGCATGTGTTTCTCTCTGAAAGAACACTCAGCCACCAGGCTTTTGCTTGCTCCTTCAAGGTCTTTCTAGAAACGTGTGTTTTCACTGCTGGAATACGTTTTGGGATGCATTGTTTCTATCTCTTGCAAGCCTCATGTTGTTTCTTACACAATGTGGGAAAACAAGGAGTATGTTTCCCAAATCACTTGAAATCCAGGAAAACACACACTGCATCTCTCTTGCGCAAACACGCTCTCTCACCTAATGCGTTGAGAACATTCAAGAAAGCAGAAAAGAAGGGCATTTTGCAGTGAATTTCAGACGGGCATGTACAAAAAGTCATTTCTATCGGTTGCAGAGTGCAAAAGCGTGATTCCCTTCAGGCTCTCGATGAAACCCTTACATTTCCAAGTACCTCAATTAGGACTTTCCCAAAAAGATGTGATTGAGTGTCTGTTGTGAAAGGAGCTCTAAGTTGTGTATTCAGTGTTGGAGAGTGACACACTCTACACAGGCTACACAGCGTTTTGAGAGCACCAACATGCTTCACACTGAAACTGCTACAAGGTGTGTGTAGCATGCTGAATGAAGGCTTGTCATTTCAAAGAAAGAAGAGGAAACCAAACTCCAGGTAGTGAAACGAGCACACCAGTATGGGAGCTGTGCATGTGTACAGTTTCAAGCAGCACCTCTTTGTGGACACTTGGAAACAGCGCTGTGAAAAAATTTCGTACGAAGCGGGATTTGGCCAAAGTTGAAAGACCTTCCAAAACCAACCCTAAAGAACTTAGCCAAACAATGAATGTTGCAATAAGCTCCTCCAGGAAAGATGCCTCTATGACACAACCCCCGAGCAGGTAGCTACATTCTGCACAGTACAAAAGGCATATGAATTCCAGGCTGAAAACTCACTCCAGAAGGATGAAATGCATGTTTTCTCTCTGAAAGAACACTCAGCCACCAGGCTTTTGCTTGCTCCTTCAAGGTCTTTGTAGAAACGTGTGTTTTCATTGCTGGAATACGTTTTGGGATGCATTGTTTCTATCTCTTGCAAGCCTCATGTTGTTTCTTACACAATGTGGGAAAACAAGGAGTATGTTTCCCAAATCACTTGAAATCCAGGAAAACACACACTGCATCTCTCTTGCTCAAACACGCTCTCTCAACTAATGCGTTGAGAACATTCAAGAAAGCAGAAAAGAAGGGCATTTTGCAGTGAATTTCAGACGGGCATGTACAAAAAGTCACTTCTATCGGTTGCAGAGTGCAAAAGCGTGATTGCCTTCATGCTCTCGATGAAACCCTTACATTTCCAAGTACCTCAATTAGGACTTTCCCAAAAAGATGTGTTTGCGTGTCTGTGGCGAAAGGAGCTCTAACTTGTGTATTCAGTGCTGGAGAGTGACACACTCTACACAGGCTACACAGCGTTTTGAGAGCACCAACATGCTTCACACTGAAACTGCTACAAGGTGTGTGTAGTATGCTGAATGAAGGCTTGTCATTTCAAAGAAAGAAGAGGAAACCAAAATCCAGGTAGTGAAACGAGCACACCAGTATGGGAGATGTGCATGTGTACAGTTTCAAGCAGCACCTCTTTGTGGACACTTGGAAACAGCGCTGTGAAAAAATTTCGTACGAAGCGGGATTTGGCCAAAGTTGAAAGACCTTCCAAAACCAACCCTAAAGAACTTAGCCAAACAATGAATGTTGCAATAAGCTCCTCCAGGAAAGGTGCCTCTATGACACAACCCCCGAGCAGGTAGCTACATTCTGCACAGTACAAAAGGCATATGAATTGCAGGCGGAAAACTCACTCCAGAAGGATGAAATGCATGTGTTTCTCTCTGAAAGACCACTCAGCCACCAGGCTTTTGCTTGCTCCTTCAAGGTCTTTGTAGAAACGTGTGTTTTCATTGCTGGAATACGTTTTGGGATGCATTGTTTCTATCTCTTGCAAGCCTCATGTTGTTTCTTACACAATGTGGAAAAACAAGGAGTATGTTTCCCAAATCACTTGAAATCCAGGAAAACACACACTGCATCTCTCTTGCTAAAACACGCTCTCTCAACTAATGCGTTGAGAACATTCAAGAAAGCAGAAAAGAAGGGCATTTTGCAGTGAATTTCAGACGGGCATGTACAAAAAGTCATTTCTATCGGTTGCAGAGTGCAAAAGCGTGATTGCCTTCGTGCTCTGGATGAAACCCTTACATTTCCAAGTACCTCAATTAAGACTTTCCCAAAAAGATGTGTTTGAGTGTCTGTTGTGAAAGGAGCTCTAACTTGTGTATTCAGTGCTGGAGAGTGACACACTCTACACAGGCTACACAGCGTTTTGAGAGCACCAACATGCTTCACACTGAAACTGCTACAAGGTGTGTGTAGCATGCTGAATGAAGGCTTGTCATTTCAAAGAAAGAAGAGGAAACCAAACTCCAGGTAGTGAAACAAGCACACCAGTATGGGAGCTGTGCATGTGTACAGTTTCAAGCAGCACCTCTTTGTGGACACTTGGAAACAGCGCTGTGAAAAAATTTCGTACGAAGCGGGATTTGGCCAAAGTTGAAAGACCTTCCAAAACCAACCCTAAAGAACTTAGCCAAACAATGAATGTTGCAATAAGCTCCTCCAGGAAAGGTGCCTCTATGACACAACCCCCGAGCAGGTAGCTACATTCTGCACAGTACAAAAGGCATATGAATTCCAGGCTGAAAACTCACTCCAGAAGGATGAAATGCATGTGTTTCTCTCTGAAAGAACACTCAGCCACCAGGCTTTTGCTTGCTCCTTCAAGGTCTTTCTAGAAACGTGTGTTTTCATTGCTGGAATACGTTTTGGGATGCATTGTTTCTATCTCTTGCAAGCCTCATGTTGTTTCTTACACAATGTGGGAAAACAAGGAGTATGTTTCCCAAATCACTTGAAATCCAGGAAAACACACACTGCATCTCTCTTGCTCAAACACGCTCTCTCACCTGATGCGTTGAGAACATTCAAGAAAGCAGAAAAGAAGGGCATTTTGCAGTGAATTTCAGACGGGCATGTACAAAAAGTCATTTCTATCGGTTGCAGAGTGCAAAAGCGTGATTGCCTTCATGCTCTCGATGAAACCCTTACATTTCCAAGTACCTCAATTAGGACTTTCCCAAAAAGATGTGTTTGAGTGTCTGTTGTGAAAGGAGCTCTAACTTGTGTATTCAGTGCTGGAGAGTGACACACTCTACACAGGCTACAAGGCGTTTTGAGAGCACCAACATGCTTCACACTGAAACTGCTACAAGGTGTGTGTAGCATGCTGAATGAAGGCTTGTCATTTCAAAGAAAGAAGAGGAAACCAAACTCCAGGTAGTGAAACGAGCACACCAGTATGGGAGATGTGCATGTGTACAGTTTCAAGCAGCACCTCTTTGTGGACACTTGGAAACAGCGCTGTGAAAAAATTTCGTACGAAGCGGGATTTGGCCAAAGTTGAAAGACCTTCCAAAACCAACCCTAAAGAACTTAGCCAAACAATGAATGTTGCAATAAGCTCCTCCAGGAAAGATGCCTCTATGACACAACCCCCGAGCAGGTAGCTACATTCTGCACAGTACAAAAGGCATATGAATTCCAGGCTGAAAACTCACTCCAGAAGGATGAAATGCATGTGTTTCTCTCTGAAAGAACACTCAGCCACCAGGCTTTTGCTTGCTGCTTCAAGGTCTTTGTAGAAACGTGTGTTTTCATTGCTGGAATACGTTTTGGGATGCATTGTTTCTATCTCTTGCAAGCCTCATGTTGTTTCTTACACAATGTGGGAAAACAAGGACTATGTTTCCCAAATCACTTGAAATTCAGGAAAACACACACTGCATCTCTCTTGCTCAAACACGCTCTCTCAACTAATGCGTTGAGAACATTCAAGAAAGCAGAAAAGAAGGGCATTTTGCAGTGAATTTCAGACGGGCATGTACAAAAAGTCATTTCTATCGGTTGCAGAGTGCAAAAGCGTGATTGCCTTCATGCTCTCGATGAAACCCTTACATTTCCAAGTACCTCAATTAGGACTTTCCCAAAAAGATGTGTTTGAGTGTCTGTTGTGAAAGGAGCTCTAACTTGTGTATTCAGTGCTGGAGAGTGACACACTCTACACAGGCTACAAGGCGTTTTGAGAGCACCAACATGCTTCACACTGAAACTGCTACAAGGTGTGTGTAGCATGCTGAATGAAGGCTTGTCATTTCAAAGAAAGAAGAGGAAACCAAACTCCAGGTAGTGAAACGAGCACACCAGTATGGGAGATGTGCATGTGTACAGTTTCAAGCAGCACCTCTTTGTGGACACTTGGAAACAGCGCTGTGAAAAAATTTCGTACGAAGCGGGATTTGGCCAAAGTTGAAAGACCTTCCAAAACCAACCCTAAAGAACTTAGCCAAACAATGAATGTTGCAATAAGCTCCTCCAGGAAAGATGCCTCTATGACACAACCCCCGAGCAGGTAGCTACATTCTGCACAGTACAAAAGGCATATGAATTCCAGGCTGAAAACTCACTCCAGAAGGATGAAATGCATGTGTTTCTCTCTGAAAGAACACTCAGCCACCAGGCTTTTGCTTGCTGCTTCAAGGTCTTTGTAGAAACGTGTGTTTTCATTGCTGGAATACGTTTTGGGATGCATTGTTTCTATCTCTTGCAAGCCTCATGTTGTTTCTTACACAATGTGGGAAAACAAGGACTATGTTTCCCAAATCACTTGAAATTCAGGAAAACACACACTGCATCTCTCTTGCTCAAACACGCTCTCTCAACTAATGCGTTGAGAACATTCAAGAAAGCAGAAAAGAAGGGCATTTTGCAGTGAATTTCAGACGGGCATGTACAAAAAGTCATTTCTATCGGTTGCAGAGTGCAAAAGCGTGATTCCCTTCAGGCTCTCGATGAAACCCTTACATTTCCAAGTACCTCAATTAGGACTTTCCCAAAAAGATGTGATTGAGTGTCAGTGGCGAAAGGAGCTCTAAGTTGTGTATTCAGTGTTGGAGAGTGACACACTCTACACAGGCTACACAGCGTTTTGAGAGCACCAACATGCTTCACACTGAAACTGCTACAAGGTGTGTGTAGCATGCTGAATGAAGGCTTGTCATTTCAAAGAAAGAAGAGGAAACCAAACTCCAGGTAGTGAAACGAGCACACCAGTATGGGAGATGTGCATGTGTACAGTTTCAAGCAGCACCTCTTTGTGGACACTTGGAAACAGCGCTGTGAAAAAATTTCGTACGAAGCGGGATTTGGCCAAAGTTGAAAGACCTTCCAAAACCAACCCTAAAGAACTTAGCCAAACAATGAATGTTGCAATAAGCTCCTCCAGGAAAGGTGCCTCTATGACACAACCCCCGAGCAGGTAGCTACATTCTGCACAGTACAAAAGGCATATGAATTCCAGGCTGAAAACTCACTCCAGAAGGATGAAATGCATGTGTTTCTCTCTGAAAGAACACTCAGCCACCAGGCTTTTGCTTGCTCCTTCAAGGTCTTTGTAGAAACGTGTGTTTTCACTGCTGGAATAGGTTTTGGGATGCATTGTTTCTATCTCTTGCAAGCCTCATGTTGTTTCTTACACAATGTGGGAAAACAAGGATTATGTTTCCCAAATCACTAGAAATTCAGGAAAACACACAGTGCATCTCTCTTGCCCAAACACGCTCTCTCACCTAATGCGTTGAGAACATTCAAGAAAGCAGAAAAGAAGGGCATTTAGCACTGAATTTCAGACGGGCATGTACAAAAAGTCATTTCTATCGGTTGCAGAGTGCAAAAGCGTGATTGCCTTCATGCTCTCGATGAAACCCTTACATTTCCAAGTACCTCAATTAGGACTTTCCCAAAAAGATGTGTTTGAGTGTCTGTTGTGAAAGGAGCTCTAACTTGTGTATTCAGTGCTGGAGAGTGACACACTCTACACAGGCTACAAGGCGTTTTGAGAGCACCAACATGCTTCACACTGAAACTGCTACAAGGTGTGTGTAGCATGCTGAATGAAGGCTTGTCATTTCAAAGAAAGAAGAGGAAACCAAACTCCAGGTAGTGAAACGAGCACACCAGTATGGGAGATGTGCATGTGTACAGTTTCAAGCAGCACCTCTTTGTGGACACTTGGAAACAGCGCTGTGAAAAAATTTCGTACGAAGCGGGATTTGGCCAAAGTTGAAAGACCTTCCAAAACCAACCCTAAAGAACTTAGCCAAACAATGAATGTTGCAATAAGCTCCTCCAGGAAAGGTGCCTCTATGACACAACCCCCGAGCAGGTAGCTACATTCTGCACAGTACAAAAGGCATATGAATTCCAGGCTGAAAACTCACTCCAGAAGGATGAAATGCATGTGTTTCTCTCTGAAAGAACACTCAGCCACCAGGCTTTTGCTTGCTCCTTCAAGGTCTTTCTAGAAACGTGTGTTTTCACTGCTGGAATACGTTTTGGGATGCATTGTTTCTATGTCTTGCAAGCGTCATGTTGTTTCTTACACAATGTGGGAAAACAAGGAGTATGTTTCCCAAATCACTTGAAATCCAGGAAAACACACACTGCATCTTTCTTGCGCAAACACGCTCTCTCACCTAATGCGTTGAGAACATTCAAGAAAGCAGAAAAGAAGGGCATTTTGCAGTGAATTTCAGACGGGCATGTACAAAAAGTCATTTCTATCGGTTGCAGAGTGCAAAAGCGTGATTGCCTTCATGCTCTCGATGAAACCCTTACATTTCCAAGTACCTCAATTACGACTTTCCCAAAAAGATGTGTTTGAGTGTCTGTTGTGAAAGGAGCTCTAACTTGTGTATTCAGTGCTGGAGAGTGACACACTCTACACAGGCTACAAGGCGTTTTGAGAGCACCAACATGCTTCACACTGAAACTGCTACAAGGTGTGTGTAGCATGCTGAATGAAGGCTTGTCATTTCAAAGAAAGAAGAGGAAACCAAACTCCAGGTAGTGAAACGAGCACACCAGTATGGGAGATGTGCATGTGTACAGTTTCAAGCAGCACCTCTTTGTGGACACTTGGAAACAGCGCTGTGAAAAAATTTCGTACGAAGCGGGATTTGGCCAAAGTTGAAAGACCTTCCAAAACCAACCCTAAAGAACTTAGCCAAACAATGAATGTTGCAATAAGCTCCTCCAGGAAAGATGCCTCTATGACACAACCCCCGAGCAGGTAGCTACATTCTGCACAGTACAAAAGGCATATGAATTCCAGGCTGAAAACTCACTCCAGAAGGATGAAATGCATGTGTTTCTCTCTGAAAGAACACTCAGCCACCAGGCTTTTGCTTGCTGCTTCAAGGTCTTTGTAGAAACGTGTGTTTTCATTGCTGGAATACGTTTTGGGATGCATTGTTTCTATCTCTTGCAAGCCTCATGTTGTTTCTTACACAATGTGGGAAAACAAGGACTATGTTTCCCAAATCACTTGAAATTCAGGAAAACACACACTGCATCTCTCTTGCTCAAACACGCTCTCTCAACTAATGCGTTGAGAACATTCAAGAAAGCAGAAAAGAAGGGCATTTTGCAGTGAATTTCAGACGGGCATGTACAAAAAGTCATTTCTATCGGTTGCAGAGTGCAAAAGCGTGATTCCCTTCAGGCTCTCGATGAAACCCTTACATTTCCAAGTACCTCAATTAGGACTTTCCCAAAAAGATGTGATTGAGTGTCAGTGGCGAAAGGAGCTCTAAGTTGTGTATTCAGTGTTGGAGAGTGACACACTCTACACAGGCTACACAGCGTTTTGAGAGCACCAACATGCTTCACACTGAAACTGCTACAAGGTGTGTGTAGCATGCTGAATGAAGGCTTGTCATTTCAAAGAAAGAAGAGGAAACCAAACTCCAGGTAGTGAAACGAGCACACCAGTATGGGAGATGTGCATGTGTACAGTTTCAAGCAGCACCTCTTTGTGGACACTTGGAAACAGCGCTGTGAAAAAATTTCGTACGAAGCGGGATTTGGCCAAAGTTGAAAGACCTTCCAAAACCAACCCTAAAGAACTTAGCCAAACAATGAATGTTGCAATAAGCTCCTCCAGGAAAGGTGCCTCTATGACACAACCCCCGAGCAGGTAGCTACATTCTGCACAGTACAAAAGGCATATGAATTCCAGGCTGAAAACTCACTCCAGAAGGATGAAATGCATGTGTTTCTCTCTGAAAGAACACTCAGCCACCAGGCTTTTGCTTGCTCCTTCAAGGTCTTTGTAGAAACGTGTGTTTTCACTGCTGGAATAGGTTTTGGGATGCATTGTTTCTATCTCTTGCAAGCCTCATGTTGTTTCTTACACAATGTGGGAAAACAAGGATTATGTTTCCCAAATCACTAGAAATTCAGGAAAACACACAGTGCATCTCTCTTGCCCAAACACGCTCTCTCACCTAATGCGTTGAGAACATTCAAGAAAGCAGAAAAGAAGGGCATTTAGCACTGAATTTCAGACGGGCATGTACAAAAAGTCATTTCTATCGGTTGCAGAGTGCAAAAGCGTGATTGCCTTCATGCTCTCGATGAAACCCTTACATTTCCAAGTACCTCAATTAGGACTTTCCCAAAAAGATGTGTTTGAGTGTCTGTTGTGAAAGGAGCTCTAACTTG
The DNA here is from genome assembly GCF_054644295.1 of Miniopterus natalensis. Classification (NCBI taxonomy): domain Eukaryota; kingdom Metazoa; phylum Chordata; class Mammalia; order Chiroptera; family Miniopteridae; genus Miniopterus; species Miniopterus natalensis. The sequence continues at coordinate 33,235,120 of NC_142090.1, forward strand.
TGTATTCAGTGCTGGAGAGTGACACACTCTACACAGGCTACAAGGCGTTTTGAGAGCACCAACATGCTTCACACTGAAACTGCTACAAGGTGTGTGTAGCATGCTGAATGAAGGCTTGTCATTTCAAAGAAAGAAGAGGAAACCAAACTCCAGGTAGTGAAACGAGCACACCAGTATGGGAGATGTGCATGTGTACAGTTTCAAGCAGCACCTCTTTGTGGACACTTGGAAACAGCGCTGTGAAAAAATTTCGTACGAAGCGGGATTTGGCCAAAGTTGAAAGACCTTCCAAAACCAACCCTAAAGAACTTAGCCAAACAATGAATGTTGCAATAAGCTCCTCCAGGAAAGGTGCCTCTATGACACAACCCCCGAGCAGGTAGCTACATTCTGCACAGTACAAAAGGCATATGAATTCCAGGCTGAAAACTCACTCCAGAAGGATGAAATGCATGTGTTTCTCTCTGAAAGAACACTCAGCCACCAGGCTTTTGCTTGCTCCTTCAAGGTCTTTCTAGAAACGTGTGTTTTCACTGCTGGAATACGTTTTGGGATGCATTGTTTCTATGTCTTGCAAGCGTCATGTTGTTTCTTACACAATGTGGGAAAACAAGGAGTATGTTTCCCAAATCACTTGAAATCCAGGAAAACACACACTGCATCTTTCTTGCGCAAACACGCTCTCTCACCTAATGCGTTGAGAACATTCAAGAAAGCAGAAAAGAAGGGCATTTTGCAGTGAATTTCAGACGGGCATGTACAAAAAGTCATTTCTATCGGTTGCAGAGTGCAAAAGCGTGATTGCCTTCATGCTCTCGATGAAACCCTTACATTTCCAAGTACCTCAATTACGACTTTTCCAAAAAGATGTGTTTGAGTGTCTGTTGTGAAAGGAGCTCTAACTTGTGTATTCAGTGCTGGAGAGTGACACACTCTACACAGGCTACAAGGCGTTTTGAGAGCACCAACATGCTTCACACTGAAACTGCTACAAGGTGTGTGTAGCATGCTGAATGAAGGCTTGTCATTTCAAAGAAAGAAGAGGAAACCAAACTCCAGGTAGTGAAACGAGCACACCAGTATGGGAGATGTGCATGTGTACAGTTTCAAGCAGCACCTCTTTGTGGACACTTGGAAACAGCGCTGTGAAAAAATTTCGTACGAAGCGGGATTTGGCCAAAGTTGAAAGACCTTCCAAAACCAACCCTAAAGAACTTAGCCAAACAATGAATGTTGCAATAAGCTCCTCCAGGAAAGATGCCTCTATGACACAACCCCCGAGCAGGTAGCTACATTCTGCACAGTACAAAAGGCATATGAATTCCAGGCTGAAAACTCACTCCAGAAGGATGAAATGCATGTGTTTCTCTCTGAAAGAACACTCAGCCACCAGGCTTTTGCTTGCTGCTTCAAGGTCTTTGTAGAAACGTGTGTTTTCATTGCTGGAATACGTTTTGGGATGCATTGTTTCTATCTCTTGCAAGCCTCATGTTGTTTCTTACACAATGTGGGAAAACAAGGACTATGTTTCCCAAATCACTTGAAATTCAGGAAAACACACACTGCATCTCTCTTGCTCAAACACGCTCTCTCAACTAATGCGTTGAGAACATTCAAGAAAGCAGAAAAGAAGGGCATTTTGCAGTGAATTTCAGACGGGCATGTACAAAAAGTCATTTCTATCGGTTGCAGAGTGCAAAAGCGTGATTGCCTTCATGCTCTCGATGAAACCCTTACATTTCCAAGTACCTCAATTAGGACTTTCCCAAAAAGATGTGTTTGAGTGTCTGTTGTGAAAGGAGCTCTAACTTGTGTATTCAGTGCTGGAGAGTGACACACTCTACACAGGCTACAAGGCGTTTTGAGAGCACCAACATGCTTCACACTGAAACTGCTACAAGGTGTGTGTAGCATGCTGAATGAAGGCTTGTCATTTCAAAGAAAGAAGAGGAAACCAAACTCCAGGTAGTGAAACGAGCACACCAGTATGGGAGATGTGCATGTGTACAGTTTCAAGCAGCACCTCTTTGTGGACACTTGGAAACAGCGCTGTGAAAAAATTTCGTACGAAGCGGGATTTGGCCAAAGTTGAAAGACCTTCCAAAACCAACCCTAAAGAACTTAGCCAAACAATGAATGTTGCAATAAGCTCCTCCAGGAAAGATGCCTCTATGACACAACCCCCGAGCAGGTAGCTACATTCTGCACAGTACAAAAGGCATATGAATTCCAGGCTGAAAACTCACTCCAGAAGGATGAAATGCATGTGTTTCTCTCTGAAAGAACACTCAGCCACCAGGCTTTTGCTTGCTGCTTCAAGGTCTTTGTAGAAACGTGTGTTTTCATTGCTGGAATACGTTTTGGGATGCATTGTTTCTATCTCTTGCAAGCCTCATGTTGTTTCTTACACAATGTGGGAAAACAAGGACTATGTTTCCCAAATCACTTGAAATTCAGGAAAACACACACTGCATCTCTCTTGCTCAAACACGCTCTCTCAACTAATGCGTTGAGAACATTCAAGAAAGCAGAAAAGAAGGGCATTTTGCAGTGAATTTCAGACGGGCATGTACAAAAAGTCATTTCTATCGGTTGCAGAGTGCAAAAGCGTGATTCCCTTCAGGCTCTCGATGAAACCCTTACATTTCCAAGTACCTCAATTAGGACTTTCCCAAAAAGATGTGATTGAGTGTCAGTGGCGAAAGGAGCTCTAAGTTGTGTATTCAGTGTTGGAGAGTGACACACTCTACACAGGCTACACAGCGTTTTGAGAGCACCAACATGCTTCACACTGAAACTGCTACAAGGTGTGTGTAGCATGCTGAATGAAGGCTTGTCATTTCAAAGAAAGAAGAGGAAACCAAACTCCAGGTAGTGAAACGAGCACACCAGTATGGGAGATGTGCATGTGTACAGTTTCAAGCAGCACCTCTTTGTGGACACTTGGAAACAGCGCTGTGAAAAAATTTCGTACGAAGCGGGATTTGGCCAAAGTTGAAAGACCTTCCAAAACCAACCCTAAAGAACTTAGCCAAACAATGAATGTTGCAATAAGCTCCTCCAGGAAAGGTGCCTCTATGACACAACCCCCGAGCAGGTAGCTACATTCTGCACAGTACAAAAGGCATATGAATTCCAGGCTGAAAACTCACTCCAGAAGGATGAAATGCATGTGTTTCTCTCTGAAAGAACACTCAGCCACCAGGCTTTTGCTTGCTCCTTCAAGGTCTTTGTAGAAACGTGTGTTTTCACTGCTGGAATAGGTTTTGGGATGCATTGTTTCTATCTCTTGCAAGCCTCATGTTGTTTCTTACACAATGTGGGAAAACAAGGATTATGTTTCCCAAATCACTAGAAATTCAGGAAAACACACAGTGCATCTCTCTTGCCCAAACACGCTCTCTCACCTAATGCGTTGAGAACATTCAAGAAAGCAGAAAAGAAGGGCATTTAGCACTGAATTTCAGACGGGCATGTACAAAAAGTCATTTCTATCGGTTGCAGAGTGCAAAAGCGTGATTGCCTTCATGCTCTCGATGAAACCCTTACATTTCCAAGTACCTCAATTAGGACTTTCCCAAAAAGATGTGTTTGAGTGTCTGTTGTGAAAGGAGCTCTAACTTGTGTATTCAGTGCTGGAGAGTGACACACTCTACACAGGCTACAAGGCGTTTTGAGAGCACCAACATGCTTCACACTGAAACTGCTACAAGGTGTGTGTAGCATGCTGAATGAAGGCTTGTCATTTCAAAGAAAGAAGAGGAAACCAAACTCCAGGTAGTGAAACGAGCACACCAGTATGGGAGATGTGCATGTGTACAGTTTCAAGCAGCACCTCTTTGTGGACACTTGGAAACAGCGCTGTGAAAAAATTTCGTACGAAGCGGGATTTGGCCAAAGTTGAAAGACCTTCCAAAACCAACCCTAAAGAACTTAGCCAAACAATGAATGTTGCAATAAGCTCCTCCAGGAAAGGTGCCTCTATGACACAACCCCCGAGCAGGTAGCTACATTCTGCACAGTACAAAAGGCATATGAATTCCAGGCTGAAAACTCACTCCAGAAGGATGAAATGCATGTGTTTCTCTCTGAAAGAACACTCAGCCACCAGGCTTTTGCTTGCTCCTTCAAGGTCTTTCTAGAAACGTGTGTTTTCACTGCTGGAATACGTTTTGGGATGCATTGTTTCTATGTCTTGCAAGCGTCATGTTGTTTCTTACACAATGTGGGAAAACAAGGAGTATGTTTCCCAAATCACTTGAAATCCAGGAAAACACACACTGCATCTTTCTTGCGCAAACACGCTCTCTCACCTAATGCGTTGAGAACATTCAAGAAAGCAGAAAAGAAGGGCATTTTGCAGTGAATTTCAGACGGGCATGTACAAAAAGTCATTTCTATCGGTTGCAGAGTGCAAAAGCGTGATTGCCTTCATGCTCTCGATGAAACCCTTACATTTCCAAGTACCTCAATTACGACTTTCCCAAAAAGATGTGTTTGAGTGTCTGTTGTGAAAGGAGCTCTAACTTGTGTATTCAGTGCTGGAGAGTGACACACTCTACACAGGCTACAAGGCGTTTTGAGAGCACCAACATGCTTCACACTGAAACTGCTACAAGGTGTGTGTAGCATGCTGAATGAAGGCTTGTCATTTCAAAGAAAGAAGAGGAAACCAAACTCCAGGTAGTGAAACGAGCACACCAGTATGGGAGATGTGCATGTGTACAGTTTCAAGCAGCACCTCTTTGTGGACACTTGGAAACAGCGCTGTGAAAAAATTTCGTACGAAGCGGGATTTGGCCAAAGTTGAAAGACCTTCCAAAACCAACCCTAAAGAACTTAGCCAAACAATGAATGTTGCAATAAGCTCCTCCAGGAAAGATGCCTCTATGACACAACCCCCGAGCAGGTAGCTACATTCTGCACAGTACAAAAGGCATATGAATTCCAGGCTGAAAACTCACTCCAGAAGGATGAAATGCATGTGTTTCTCTCTGAAAGAACACTCAGCCACCAGGCTTTTGCTTGCTGCTTCAAGGTCTTTGTAGAAACGTGTGTTTTCATTGCTGGAATACGTTTTGGGATGCATTGTTTCTATCTCTTGCAAGCCTCATGTTGTTTCTTACACAATGTGGGAAAACAAGGACTATGTTTCCCAAATCACTTGAAATTCAGGAAAACACACACTGCATCTCTCTTGCTCAAACACGCTCTCTCAACTAATGCGTTGAGAACATTCAAGAAAGCAGAAAAGAAGGGCATTTTGCAGTGAATTTCAGACGGGCATGTACAAAAAGTCATTTCTATCGGTTGCAGAGTGCAAAAGCGTGATTGCCTTCATGCTCTCGATGAAACCCTTACATTTCCAAGTACCTCAATTAGGACTTTCCCAAAAAGATGTGTTTGAGTGTCTGTTGTGAAAGGAGCTCTAACTTGTGTATTCAGTGCTGGAGAGTGACACACTCTACACAGGCTACAAGGCGTTTTGAGAGCACCAACATGCTTCACACTGAAACTGCTACAAGGTGTGTGTAGCATGCTGAATGAAGGCTTGTCATTTCAAAGAAAGAAGAGGAAACCAAACTCCAGGTAGTGAAACGAGCACACCAGTATGGGAGATGTGCATGTGTACAGTTTCAAGCAGCACCTCTTTGTGGACACTTGGAAACAGCGCTGTGAAAAAATTTCGTACGAAGCGGGATTTGGCCAAAGTTGAAAGACCTTCCAAAACCAACCCTAAAGAACTTAGCCAAACAATGAATGTTGCAATAAGCTCCTCCAGGAAAGGTGCCTCTATGACACAACCCCCGAGCAGGTAGCTACATTCTGCACAGTACAAAAGGCATATGAATTCCAGGCTGAAAACTCACTCCAGAAGGATGAAATGCATGTGTTTCTCTCTGAAAGAACACTCAGCCACCAGGCTTTTGCTTGCTCCTTCAAGGTCTTTGTAGAAACGTGTGTTTTCACTGCTGGAATAGGTTTTGGGATGCATTGTTTCTATCTCTTGCAAGCCTCATGTTGTTTCTTACACAATGTGGGAAAACAAGGATTATGTTTCCCAAATCACTAGAAATTCAGGAAAACACACAGTGCATCTCTCTTGCCCAAACACGCTCTCTCACCTAATGCGTTGAGAACATTCAAGAAAGCAGAAAAGAAGGGCATTTTGCAGTGAATTTCAGACGGGCATGTACAAAAAGTCATTTCTATCGGTTGCAGAGTGCAAAAGCGTGATTCCCTTCAGGCTCTCGATGAAACCCTTACATTTCCAAGTACCTCAATTAGGACTTTCCCAAAAAGATGTGTTTGAGTGTCTGTTGTGAAAGGAGCTCTAACTTGTGTATTCAGTGCTGGAGAGTGACACACTCTACACAGGCTACAAGGCGTTTTGAGAGCACCAACATGCTTCACACTGAAACTGCTACAAGGTGTGTGTAGCATGCTGAATGAAGGCTTGTCATTTCAAAGAAAGAAGAGGAAACCAAACTCCAGGTAGTGAAACGAGCACACCAGTATGGGAGATGTGCATGTGTACAGTTTCAAGCAGCACCTCTTTGTGGACACTTGGAAACAGCGCTGTGAAAAAATTTCGTACGAAGCGGGATTTGGCCAAAGTTGAAAGACCTTCCAAAACCAACCCTAAAGAACTTAGCCAAACAATGAATGTTGCAATAAGCTCCTCCAGGAAAGGTGCCTCTATGACACAACCCCCGAGCAGGTAGCTACATTCTGCACAGTACAAAAGGCATATGAATTCCAGGCTGAAAACTCACTCCAGAAGGATGAAATGCATGTGTTTCTCTCTGAAAGAACACTCAGCCACCAGGCTTTTGCTTGCTCCTTCAAGGTCTTTCTAGAAACGTGTGTTTTCACTGCTGGAATACGTTTTGGGATGCATTGTTTCTATCTCTTGCAAGCCTCATGTTGTTTCTTACACAATGTGGGAAAACAAGGAGTATGTTTCCCAAATCACTTGAAATCCAGGAAAACACACACTGCATCTTTCTTGCGCAAACACGCTCTCTCACCTAATGCGTTGAGAACATTCAAGAAAGCAGAAAAGAAGGGCATTTTGCAGTGAATTTCAGACGGGCATGTACAAAAAGTCATTTCTATCGGTTGCAGAGTGCAAAAGCGTGATTGCCTTCATGCTCTCGATGAAACCCTTACATTTCCAAGTACCTCAATTAGGACTTTCCCAAAAAGATGTGTTTGAGTGTCTGTTGTGAAAGGAGCTCTAACTTGTGTATTCAGTGCTGGAGAGTGACACACTCTACACAGGCTACAAGGCGTTTTGAGAGCACCAACATGCTTCACACTGAAACTGCTACAAGGTGTGTGTAGCATGCTGAATGAAGGCTTGTCATTTCAAAGAAAGAAGAGGAAACCAAACTCCAGGTAGTGAAACGAGCACACCAGTATGGGAGATGTGCATGTGTACAGTTTCAAGCAGCACCTCTTTGTGGACACTTGGAAACAGCGCTGTGAAAAAATTTCGTACGAAGCGGGATTTGGCCAAAGTTGAAAGACCTTCCAAAACCAACCCTAAAGAACTTAGCCAAACAATGAATGTTGCAATAAGCTCCTCCAGGAAAGATGCCTCTATGACACAACCCCCGAGCAGGTAGCTACATTCTGCACAGTACAAAAGGCATATGAATTCCAGGCTGAAAACTCACTCCAGAAGGATGAAATGCATGTGTTTCTCTCTGAAAGAACACTCAGCCACCAGGCTTTTGCTTGCTGCTTCAAGGTCTTTGTAGAAACGTGTGTTTTCATTGCTGGAATACGTTTTGGGATGCATTGTTTCTATCTCTTGCAAGCCTCATGTTGTTTCTTACACAATGTGGGAAAACAAGGACTATGTTTCCCAAATCACTTGAAATTCAGGAAAACACACACTGCATCTCTCTTGCTCAAACACGCTCTCTCAACTAATGCGTTGAGAACATTCAAGAGAGCAGAAAAGAAGGGCATTTTGCAGTGAATTTCAGACGGGCATGTACAAAAAGTCATTTCTATCGGTTGCAGAGTGCAAAAGCGTGATTCCCTTCAGGCTCTCGATGAAACCCTTACAATTCCAAGTACCTCAATTAGGACTTTCCCAAAAAGATGTGATTGAGTGTCTGTGGCGAAAGGAGCTCTAAGTTGTGTATTCAGTGTTGGAGAGTGACACACTCTACACAGGCTACACAGCGTTTTGAGAGCACCAACATGCTTCACACTGAAACTGCTACAAGGTGTGTGTAGCATGCTGAATGAAGGCTTGTCATTTCAAAGAAAGAAGAGGAAACCAAACTCCAGGTAGTGAAACGAGCACACCAGTATGGGAGATGTGCATGTGTACAGTTTCAAGCAGCACCTCTTTGTGGACACTTGGAAACAGCGCTGTGAAAAAATTTCGTACGAAGCGGGATTTGGCCAAAGTTGAAAGACCTTCCAAAACCAACCCTAAAGAACTTAGCCAAACAATGAATGTTGCAATAAGCTCCTCCAGGAAAGGTGCCTCTATGACACAACCCCCGAGCAGGTAGCTACATTCTGCACAGTACAAAAGGCATATGAATTCCAGGCTGAAAACTCACTCCAGAAGGATGAAATGCATGTGTTTCTCTCTGAAAGAACACTCAGCCACCAGGCTTTTGCTTGCTCCTTCAAGGTCTTTCTAGAAACGTGTGTTTTCACTGCTGGAATAGGTTTTGGGATGCATTGTTTCTATCTCTTGCAAGCCTCATGTTGTTTCTTACACAATGTGGGAAAACAAGGATTATGTTTCCCAAATCACTAGAAATTCAGGAAAACACACAGTGCATCTCTCTTGCCCAAACACGCTCTCTCACCTAATGCGTTGAGAACATTCAAGAGAGCAGAAAAGAAGGGCATTTTGCAGTGAATTTCAGACGGGCATGTACAAAAAGTCATTTCTATCGGTTGCAGAGTGCAAAAGCGTGATTCCCTTCAGGCTCTCGATGAAACCCTTACATTTCCAAGTACCTCAATTAGGACTTTCCCAAAAAGATGTGATTGAGTGTCTGTGGCGAAAGGAGCTCTAAGTTGTGTATTCAGTGTTGGAGAGTGACACACTCTACACAGGCTACACAGCGTTTTGAGAGCACCAACATGCTTCACACTGAAACTGCTACAAGGTGTGTGTAGCATGCTGAATGAAGGCTTGTCATTTCAAAGAAAGAAGAGGAAACCAAACTCCAGGTAGTGAAACGAGCACACCAGTATGGGAGATGTGCATGTGTACAGTTTCAAGCAGCACCTCTTTGTGGACACTTGGAAACAGCGCTGTGAAAAAATTTCGTACGAAGCGGGATTTGGCCAAAGTTGAAAGACCTTCCAAAACCAACCCTAAAGAACTTAGCTAAACAATGAATGTTGCAATAAGCTCCTCCAGGAAAGGTGCCTCTATGACACAACCCCCGAGCAGGTAGCTACATTCTGCACAGTACAAAAGGCATATGAATTCCAGGCTGAAAACTCACTCCAGAAGGATGAAATGCATGTGTTTCTCTCTGAAAGAACACTCAGCCACCAGGCTTTTGCTTGCTCCTTCAAGGTCTTTGTAGAAACGTGTGTTTTCACTGCTGGAATAGGTTTTGGGATGCATTGTTTCTATCTCTTGCAAGCCTCATGTTGTTTCTTACACAATGTGGGAAAACAAGGATTATGTTTCCCAAATCACTAGAAATTCAGGAAAACACACAGTGCATCTCTCTTGCCCAAACACGCTCTCTCACCTAATGCGTTGAGAACATTCAAGAGAGCAGAAAAGAAGGGCATTTTGCAGTGAATTTCAGACGGGCATGTACAAAAAGTCATTTCTATCGGTTGCAGAGTGCAAAAGCGTGATTCCCTTCAGGCTCTCGATGAAACCCTTACATTTCCAAGTACCTCAATTAGGACTTTCCCAAAAAGATGTGATTGAGTGTCTGTGGCGAAAGGAGCTCTAAGTTGTGTATTCAGTGTTGGAGAGTGACACACTCTACACAGGCTACACAGCGTTTTGAGAGCACCAACATGCTTCACACTGAAACTGCTACAAGGTGTGTGTAGCATGCTGAATGAAGGCTTGTCATTTCAAAGAAAGAAGAGGAAACCAAACTCCAGGTAGTGAAACGAGCACACCAGTATGGGAGATGTGCATGTGTACAGTTTCAAGCAGCACCTCTTTGTGGACACTTGGAAACAGCGCTTTGAAAAAATTTCGTACGAAGCGGGATTTGGCCAAAGTTGAAAGACCTTCCAAAACCAACCCTAAAGAACTTAGCCAAACAATGAATGTTGCAATAAGCTCCTCCAGGAAAGGTGCCTCTATGACACAACCCCCGAGCAGGTAGCTACATTCTGCACAGTACAAAAGGCATATGAATTCCAGGCTGAAAACTCACTCCAGAAGGATGAAATGCATGTGTTTCTCTCTGAAAGAACACTCAGCCACCAGGCTTTTGCTTGCTCCTTCAAGGTCTTTGTAGAAACGTGTGTTTTCACTGCTGGAATAGGTTTTGGGATGCATTGTTTCTATCTCTTGCAAGCCTCATGTTGTTTCTTACACAATGTGGGAAAACAAGGATTATGTTTCCCAAATCACTAGAAATTCAGGAAAACACACAGTGCATCTCTCTTGCCCAAACACGCTCTCTCACCTAATGCGTTGAGAACATTCAAGAAAGCAGAAAAGAAGGGCATTTAGCACTGAATTTCAGACGGGCATGTACAAAAAGTCATTTCTATCGGTTGCAGAGTGCAAAAGCGTGATTGCCTTCATGCTCTCGATGAAACCCTTACATTTCCAAGGACCTCAATTAGGACTTTCCCAAAAAGATGTGATTGAGTGTCTGTGGCGAAAGGAGCTCTAACTTGTGTATTCAGTGCTGGAGAGTGACACACTCTACACAGGCTACAAGGCGTTTTGAGAGCACCAACATGCTTCACACTGAAACTGCTACAAGGTGTGTGTAGCATGCTGAATGAAGGCTTGTCATTTCAAAGAAAGAAGAGGAAACCAAACTCCAGGTAGTGAAACGAGCACACCAGTATGGGAGATGTGCATGTGTACAGTTTCAAGCAGCACCTCTTTGTGGACACTTGGAAACAGCGCTGTGAAAAAATTTCGTACGAAGCGGGATTTGGCCAAAGTTGAAAGACCTTCCAAAACCAACCCTAAAGAACTTAGCCAAACAATGAATGTTGCAATAAGCTCCTCCAGGAAAGATGCCTCTATGACACAACCCCCGAGCAGGTAGCTACATTCTGCACAGTACAAAAGGCATATGAATTCCAGGCTGAAAACTCACTCCAGAAGGATGAAATGCATGTGTTTCTCTCTGAAAGAACACTCAGCCACCAGGCTTTTGCTTGCTGCTTCAAGGTCTTTGTAGAAACGTGTGTTTTCATTGCTGGAATACGTTTTGGGATGCATTGTTTCTATCTCTTGCAAGCCTCATGTTGTTTCTTACACAATGTGGGAAAACAAGGACTATGTTTCCCAAATCACTTGAAATTCAGGAAAACACACACTGCATCTCTCTTGCTCAAACACGCTCTCTCAACTAATGCGTTGAGAACATTCAAGAAAGCAGAAAAGAAGGGCATTTTGCAGTGAATTTCAGACGGGCATGTACAAAAAGTCATTTCTATCGGTTGCAGAGTGCAAAAGCGTGATTCCCTTCAGGCTCTCGATGAAACCCTTACATTTCCAAGTACCTCAATTAGGACTTTCCCAAAAAGATGTGTTTGAGTGTCTGTTGTGAAAGGAGCTCTAACTTGTGTATTCAGTGCTGGAGAGTGACACACTCTACACAGGCTACAAGGCGTTTTGAGAGCACCAACATGCTTCACACTGAAACTGCTACAAGGTGTGTGTAGCATGCTGAATGAAGGCTTGTCATTTCAAAGAAAGAAGAGGAAACCAAACTCCAGGTAGTGAAACGAGCACACCAGTATGGGAGATGTGCATGTGTACAGTTTCAAGCAGCACCTCTTTGTGGACACTTGGAAACAGCGCTGTGAAAAAATTTCGTACGAAGCGGGATTTGGCCAAAGTTGAAAGACCTTCCAAAACCAACCCTAAAGAACTTAGCCAAACAATGAATGTTGCAATAAGCTCCTCCAGGAAAGGTGCCTCTATGACACAACCCCCGAGCAGGTAGCTACATTCTGCACAGTACAAAAGGCATATGAATTCCAGGCTGAAAACTCACTCCAGAAGGATGAAATGCATGTGTTTCTCTCTGAAAGAACACTCAGCCACCAGGCTTTTGCTTGCTCCTTCAAGGTCTTTGTAGAAACGTGTGTTTTCACTGCTGGAATAGGTTTTGGGATGCATTGTTTCTATCTCTTGCAAGCCTCATGTTGTTTCTTACACAATGTGGGAAAACAAGGAGTATGTTTCCCAAATCACTTGAAATCCAGGAAAACACACACTGCATCTCTCTTGCTCAAACACGCTCTCTCAACTAATGCGTTGAGAACATTCAAGAGAGCAGAAAAGAAGGGCATTTTGCAGTGAATTTCAGACGGGCATGTACAAAAAGTCATTTCTATCGGTTGCAGAGTGCAAAAGCGTGATTCCCTTCAGGCTCTCGATGAAACCCTTACATTTCCAAGGACCTCAATTAGGACTTTCCCAAAAAGATGTGATTGAGTGTCTGTGGCGAAAGGAGCTCTAAGTTGTGTATTCAGTGTTGGAGAGTGACACACTCTACACAGGCTACACAGCGTTTTGAGAGCACCAACATGCTTCACACTGAAACTGCTACAAGGTGTGTGTAGCATGCTGAATGAAGGCTTGTCATTTCAAAGAAAGAAGAGGAAACCAAACTCCAGGTAGTGAAACGAGCACACCAGTATGGGAGATGTGCATGTGTACAGTTTCAAGCAGCACCTCTTTGTGGACACTTGGAAACAGCGCTGTGAAAAAATTTCGTACGAAGCGGGATTTGCCAAAGTTGAAAGACCTTCCAAAACCAACCCTAAAGAACTTAGCCAAACAATGAATGTTGCAATAAGCTCCTCCAGGAAAGGTGCCTCTATGACACAACCCCCGAGCAGGTAGCTACATTCTGCACAGTACAAAAGGCATATGAATTCCAGGCTGAAAACTCACTCCAGAAGGATGAAATGCATGTGTTTCTCTCTGAAAGAACACTCAGCCACCAGGCTTTTGCTTGCTCCTTCAAGGTCTTTCTAGAAACGTGTGTTTTCACTGCTGGAATACGTTTTGGGATGCATTGTTTCTATCTCTTGCAAGCCTCATGTTGTTTCTTACAGAATGTGGGAAAACAAGGAGTATGTTTCCCAAATCACTTGAAATCCAGGAAAACACACACTGCATCTCTCTTGCGCAAACACGCTCTCTCACCTAATGCGTTGAGAACATTCAAGAAAGCAGAAAAGAAGGGCATTTTGCAGTGAATTTCAGACGGGCATGTACAAAAAGTCATTTCTATCGGTTGCAGTGTGCAAAAGCGTGATTGCCTTCATGCTCTCGATGAAACCCTTACATTTCCAAGTACCTCAATTAGGACTTTCCCAAAAAGATGTGTTTGAGTGTCTGTTGTGAAAGGAGCTCTAACTTGTGTATTCAGTGCTGGAGAGTGACACACTCTACACAGGCTACAAGGCGTTTTTAGAGCACCAACATGCTTCACACTGAAACTGCTACAAGGTGTGTGTAGCATGCTGAATGAAGGCTTGTCATTTCAAAGAAAGAAGAGGAAACCAAACTCCAGGTAGTGAAACGAGCACACCAGTATGGGAGATGTGCATGTGTACAGTTTCAAGCAGCACCTCTTTGTGGACACTTGGAAACAGCGCTTTGAAAAAATTTCGTACGAAGCGGGATTTGGCCAAAGTTGAAAGACCTTCCAAAACCAACCCTAAAGAACTTAGCCAAACAATGAATGTTGCAATAAGCTCCTCCAGGAAAGGTGCCTCTATGACACAACCCCCGAGCAGGTAGCTACATTCTGCACAGTACAAAAGGCATATGAATTCCAGGCTGAAAACTCACTCCAGAAGGATGAAATGCATGTGTTTCTCTCTGAAAGAACACTCAGCCACCAGGCTTTTGCTTGCTCCTTCAAGGTCTTTGTAGAAACGTGTGTTTTCACTGCTGGAATAGGTTTTGGGATGCATTGTTTCTATCTCTTGCAAGCCTCATGTTGTTTCTTACACAATGTGGGAAAACAAGGATTATGTTTCCCAAATCACTAGAAATTCAGGAAAACACACAGTGCATCTCTCTTGCCCAAACACGCTCTCTCACCTAATGCGTTGAGAACATTCAAGAAAGCAGAAAAGAAGGGCATTTAGCACTGAATTTCAGACGGGCATGTACAAAAAGTCATTTCTATCGGTTGCAGAGTGCAAAAGCGTGATTGCCTTCATGCTCTCGATGAAACCCTTACATTTCCAAGGACCTCAATTAGGACTTTCCCAAAAAGATGTGATTGAGTGTCTGTGGCGAAAGGAGCTCTAACTTGTGTATTCAGTGCTGGAGAGTGACACACTCTACACAGGCTACAAGGCGTTTTGAGAGCACCAACATGCTTCACACTGAAACTGCTACAAGGTGTGTGTAGCATGCTGAATGAAGGCTTGTCATTTCAAAGAAAGAAGAGGAAACCAAACTCCAGGTAGTGAAACGAGCACACCAGTATGGGAGATGTGCATGTGTACAGTTTCAAGCAGCACCTCTTTGTGGACACTTGGAAACAGCGCTGTGAAAAAATTTCGTACGAAGCGGGATTTGGCCAAAGTTGAAAGACCTTCCAAAACCAACCCTAAAGAACTTAGCCAAACAATGAATGTTGCAATAAGCTCCTCCAGGAAAGATGCCTCTATGACACAACCCCCGAGCAGGTAGCTACATTCTGCACAGTACAAAAGGCATATGAATTCCAGGCTGAAAACTCACTCCAGAAGGATGAAATGCATGTGTTTCTCTCTGAAAGAACACTCAGCCACCAGGCTTTTGCTTGCTGCTTCAAGGTCTTTGTAGAAACGTGTGTTTTCATTGCTGGAATACGTTTTGGGATGCATTGTTTCTATCTCTTGCAAGCCTCATGTTGTTTCTTACACAATGTGGGAAAACAAGGACTATGTTTCCCAAATCACTTGAAATTCAGGAAAACACACACTGCATCTCTCTTGCTCAAACACGCTCTCTCAACTAATGCGTTGAGAACATTCAAGAAAGCAGAAAAGAAGGGCATTTTGCAGTGAATTTCAGACGGGCATGTACAAAAAGTCATTTCTATCGGTTGCAGAGTGCAAAAGCGTGATTCCCTTCAGGCTCTCGATGAAACCCTTACATTTCCAAGTACCTCAATTAGGACTTTCCCAAAAAGATGTGTTTGAGTGTCTGTTGTGAAAGGAGCTCTAACTTGTGTATTCAGTGCTGGAGAGTGACACACTCTACACAGGCTACAAGGCGTTTTGAGAGCACCAACATGCTTCACACTGAAACTGCTACAAGGTGTGTGTAGCATGCTGAATGAAGGCTTGTCATTTCAAAGAAAGAAGAGGAAACCAAACTCCAGGTAGTGAAACGAGCACACCAGTATGGGAGATGTGCATGTGTACAGTTTCAAGCAGCACCTCTTTGTGGACACTTGGAAACAGCGCTGTGAAAAAATTTCGTACGAAGCGGGATTTGGCCAAAGTTGAAAGACCTTCCAAAACCAACCCTAAAGAACTTAGCCAAACAATGAATGTTGCAATAAGCTCCTCCAGGAAAGGTGCCTCTATGACACAACCCCCGAGCAGGTAGCTACATTCTGCACAGTACAAAAGGCATATGAATTCCAGGCTGAAAACTCACTCCAGAAGGATGAAATGCATGTGTTTCTCTCTGAAAGAACACTCAGCCACCAGGCTTTTGCTTGCTCCTTCAAGGTCTTTGTAGAAACGTGTGTTTTCACTGCTGGAATAGGTTTTGGGATGCATTGTTTCTATCTCTTGCAAGCCTCATGTTGTTTCTTACACAATGTGGGAAAACAAGGAGTATGTTTCCCAAATCACTTGAAATCCAGGAAAACACACACTGCATCTCTCTTGCTCAAACACGCTCTCTCAACTAATGCGTTGAGAACATTCAAGAGAGCAGAAAAGAAGGGCATTTTGCAGTGAATTTCAGACGGGCATGTACAAAAAGTCATTTCTATCGGTTGCAGAGTGCAAAAGCGTGATTCCCTTCAGGCTCTCGATGAAACCCTTACATTTCCAAGGACCTCAATTAGGACTTTCCCAAAAAGATGTGATTGAGTGTCTGTGGCGAAAGGAGCTCTAAGTTGTGTATTCAGTGTTGGAGAGTGACACACTCTACACAGGCTACACAGCGTTTTGAGAGCACCAACATGCTTCACACTGAAACTGCTACAAGGTGTGTGTAGCATGCTGAATGAAGGCTTGTCATTTCAAAGAAAGAAGAGGAAACCAAACTCCAGGTAGTGAAACGAGCACACCAGTATGGGAGATGTGCATGTGTACAGTTTCAAGCAGCACCTCTTTGTGGACACTTGGAAACAGCGCTGTGAAAAAATTTCGTACGAAGCGGGATTTGCCAAAGTTGAAAGACCTTCCAAAACCAACCCTAAAGAACTTAGCCAAACAATGAATGTTGCAATAAGCTCCTCCAGGAAAGGTGCCTCTATGACACAACCCCCGAGCAGGTAGCTACATTCTGCACAGTACAAAAGGCATATGAATTCCAGGCTGAAAACTCACTCCAGAAGGATGAAATGCATGTGTTTCTCTCTGAAAGAACACTCAGCCACCAGGCTTTTGCTTGCTCCTTCAAGGTCTTTCTAGAAACGTGTGTTTTCACTGCTGGAATACGTTTTGGGATGCATTGTTTCTATCTCTTGCAAGCCTCATGTTGTTTCTTACAGAATGTGGGAAAACAAGGAGTATGTTTCCCAAATCACTTGAAATCCAGGAAAACACACACTGCATCTCTCTTGCGCAAACACGCTCTCTCACCTAATGCGTTGAGAACATTCAAGAAAGCAGAAAAGAAGGGCATTTTGCAGTGAATTTCAGACGGGCATGTACAAAAAGTCATTTCTATCGGTTGCAGTGTGCAAAAGCGTGATTGCCTTCATGCTCTCGATGAAACCCTTACATTTCCAAGTACCTCAATTAGGACTTTCCCAAAAAGATGTGTTTGAGTGTCTGTTGTGAAAGGAGCTCTAACTTGTGTATTCAGTGCTGGAGAGTGACACACTCTACACAGGCTACAAGGCGTTTTTAGAGCACCAACATGCTTCACACTGAAACTGCTACAAGGTGTGTGTAGCATGCTGAATGAAGGCTTGTCATTTCAAAGAAAGAAGAGGAAACCAAACTCCAGGTAGTGAAACGAGCACACCAGTATGGGAGATGTGCATGTGTACAGTTTCAAGCAGCACCTCTTTGTGGACACTTGGAAACAGCGCTGTGAAAAAATTTCGTACGAAGCGGGATTTGGCCAAAGTTGAAAGACCTTCCAAAACCAACCCTAAAGAACTTAGCCAAACAATGAATGTTGCAATAAGCTCCTCCAGGAAAGATGCCTCTATGACACAACCCCCGAGCAGGTAGCTACATTCTGCACAGTACAAAAGGCATATGAATTCCAGGCTGAAAACTCACTCCAGAAGGATGAAATGCATGTGTTTCTCTCTGAAAGAACACTCAGCCACCAGGCTTTTGCTTGCTCCTTCAAGGTCTTTGTAGAAACGTGTGTTTTCACTGCTGGAATACGTTTTGGGATGCATTGTTTCTATCTCTTGCAAGCCTCATGTTGTTTCTTACACAATGTGGGAAAACAAGGAGTATGTTTTCCAAATCACTTGAAATCCAGGAAAACACACACTGCATCTCTCTTGCTCAAACACGCTCTCTCAACTAATGCGTTGAGAACATTCAAGAAAGCAGAAAAGAAGGGCATTTTGCAGTGAATTTCAGACGGGCATGTACAAAAAGTCATTTCTATCGGTTGCAGAGTGCAAAAGCGTGATTGCCTTCATGCTCTCGATGAAACCCTTACATTTCCAAGTACCTCAATTAGGACTTTCCCAAAAAGATGTGTTTGAGTGTCTGTTGTGAAAGGAGCTCTAACTTGTGTATTCAGTGCTGGAGAGTGACACACTCTACACAGGCTACAAGGCGTTTTGAGAGCACCAACATGCTTCACACTGAAACTGCTACAAGGTGTGTGTAGCATGCTGAATGAAGGCTTGTCATTTCAAAGAAAGAAGAGGAAACCAAACTCCAGGTAGTGAAACGAGCACACCAGTATGGGAGATGTGCATGTGTACAGTTTCAAGCAGCACCTCTTTGTGGACACTTGGAAACAGCGCTGTGAAAAAATTTCGTACGAAGCGGGATTTGGCCAAAGTTGAAAGACCTTCCAAAACCAACCCTAAAGAACTTAGCCAAACAATGAATGTTGCAATAAGCTCCTCCAGGAAAGGTGCCTCTATGACACAACCCCCGAGCAGGTAGCTACATTCTGCACAGTACAAAAGGCATATGAATTCCAGGCTGAAAACTCACTCCAGAAGGATGAAATGCATGTGTTTCTCTCTGAAAGAACACTCAGCCACCAGGCTATTGCTTGCTGCTTCAAGGTCTTTGTAGAAACGTGTGTTTTCATTGCTGGAATACGTTTTGGGATGCATTGTTTCTATCTCTTGCAAGCCTCATGTTGTTTCTTACACAATGTGGGAAAACAAGGACTATGTTTCCCAAATCACTTGAAATTCAGGAAAACACACACTGCATCTCTCTTGCTCAAACACGCTCTCTCAACTAATGCGTTGAGAACATTCAAGAAAGCAGAAAAGAAGGGCATTTTGCAGTGAATTTCAGACGGGCATGTACAAAAAGTCATTTCTATCGGTTGCAGAGTGCAAAAGCGTGATTCCCTTCAGGCTCTCGATGAAACCCTTACATTTCCAAGTACCTCAATTAGGACTTTCCCAAAAAGATGTGATTGAGTGTCTGTGGCGAAAGGAGCTCTAAGTTGTGTATTCAGTGTTGGAGAGTGACACACTCTACACAGGCTACAAGGCGTTTTGAGAGCACCAACATGCTTCACACTGAAACTGCTACAAGGTGTGTGTAGCATGCTGAATGAAGGCTTGTCATTTCAAAGAAAGAAGAGGAAACCAAACTCCAGGTAGTGAAACGAGCACACCAGTATGGGAGATGTGCATGTGTACAGTTTCAAGCAGCACCTCTTTGTGGACACTTGGAAACAGCGCTGTGAAAAAATTTCGTACGAAGCGGGATTTGGCCAAAGTTGAAAGACCTTCCAAAACCAACCCTAAAGAACTTAGCCAAACAATGAATGTTGCAATAAGCTCCTCCAGGAAAGGTGCCTCTATGACACAACCCCCGAGCAGGTAGCTACATTCTGCACAGTACAAAAGGCATATGAATTCCAGGCTGAAAACTCACTCCAGAAGGATGAAATGCATGTGTTTCTCTCTGAAAGAACACTCAGCCACCAGGCTTTGGCTTGCTCCTTCAAGGTCTTTCTAGAAACGTGTGTTTTCACTGCTGGAATACGTTTTGGGATGCATTGTTTCTATCTCTTGCAAGCCTCATGTTGTTTCTTACACAATGTGGGAAAACAAGGAGTATGTTTCCCAAATCACTTGAAATCCAGGAAAACACACACTGCATCTCTCTTGCGCAAACACGCTCTCTCACCTAATGCGTTGAGAACATTCAAGAAAGCAGAAAAGAAGGGCATTTTGCAGTGAATTTCAGACGGGCTTGTACAAAAAGTCATTTCTATCGGTTGCAGAGTGCAAAAGCGTGATTGCCTTCATGCTCTCGATGAAACCCTTACATTTCCAAGTACCTCAATTAGGACTTTCCCAAAAAGATGTGTTTGAGTGTCTGTTGTGAAAGGAGCTCTAACTTGTGTATTCAGTGCTGGAGAGTGACACACTCTACACAGGCTACAAGGCGTTTTGAGAGCACCAACATGCTTCACACTGAAACTGCTACAAGGTGTGTGTAGCATGCTGAATGAAGGCTTGTCATTTCAAAGAAAGAAGAGGAAACTAAACTCCAGGTAGTGAAACGAGCACACCAGTATGGGAGATGTGCATGTGTACAGTTTCAAGCAGCACCTCTTTGTGGACACTTGGAAACAGCGCTTTGAAAAAATTTCGTACGAAGCGGGATTTGGCCAAAGTTGAAAGACCTTCCAAAACCAACCCTAAAGAACTTAGCCAAACAATGAATGTTGCAATAAGCTCCTCCAGGAAAGGTGCCTCTATGACACAACCCCCGAGCAGGTAGCTACATTCTGCACAGTACAAAAGGCATATGAATTCCAGGCTGAAAACTCACTCCAGAAGGATGAAATGCATGTGTTTCTCTCTGAAAGAACACTCAGCCACCAGGCTTTTGCTTGCTCCTTCAAGGTCTTTCTAGAAACGTGTGTTTTCACTGCTGGAATACGTTTTGGGATGCATTGTTTCTATCTCTTGCAAGCCTCATGTTGTTTCTTACAGAATGTGGGAAAACAAGGAGTATGTTTCCCAAATCACTTGAAATCCAGGAAAACACACACTGCATCTCTCTTGCGCAAACACGCTCTCTCACCTAATGCGTTGAGAACATTCAAGAAAGCAGAAAAGAAGGGCATTTTGCAGTGAATTTCAGACGGGCATGTACAAAAAGTCATTTCTATCGGTTGCAGAGTGCAAAAGCGTGATTGCCTTCATGCTCTCGATGAAACCCTTACATTTCCAAGTACCTCAATTAGGACTTTCCCAAAAAGATGTGTTTGAGTGTCTGTTGTGAAAGGAGCTCTAACTTGTGTATTCAGTGCTGGAGAGTGACACACTCTACACAGGCTACAAGGCGTTTTGAGAGCACCAACATGCTTCACACTGAAACTGCTACAAGGTGTGTGTAGCATGCTGAATGAAGGCTTGTCATTTCAAAGAAAGAAGAGGAAACCAAACTCCAGGTAGTGAAACGAGCACACCAGTATGGGAGATGTGCATGTGTACAGTTTCAAGCAGCACCTCTTTGTGGACACTTGGAAACAGCGCTGTGAAAAAATTTCGTACGAAGCGGGATTTGGCCAAAGTTGAAAGACCTTCCAAAACCAACCCTAAAGAACTTAGCCAAACAATGAATGTTGCAATAAGCTCCTCCAGGAAAGATGCCTCTATGACACAACCCCCGAGCAGGTAGCTACATTCTGCACAGTACAAAAGGCATATGAATTCCAGGCTGAAAACTCACTCCAGAAGGATGAAATGCATGTGTTTCTCTCTGAAAGAACACTCAGCCACCAGGCTTTTGCTTGCTGCTTCAAGGTCTTTGTAGAAACGTGTGTTTTCATTGCTGGAATACGTTTTGGGATGCATTGTTTCTATCTCTTGCAAGCCTCATGTTGTTTCTTACACAATGTGGGAAAACAAGGACTATGTTTCCCAAATCACTTGAAATTCAGGAAAACACACACTGCATCTCTCTTGCTCAAACACGCTCTCTCAACTAATGCATTGAGAACATTCAAGAAAGCAGAAAAGAAGGGCATTTTGCAGTGAATTTCAGACGGGCATGTACAAAAAGTCATTTCTATCGGTTGCAGAGTGCAAAAGCGTGATTCCCTTCAGGCTCTCGATGAAACCCTTACATTTCCAAGTACCTCAATTAGGACTTTCCCAAAAAGATGTGATTGAGTGTCTGTGGCGAAAGGAGCTCTAAGTTGTGTATTCAGTGTTGGAGAGTGACACACTCTACACAGGCTACAAGGCGTTTTGAGAGCACCAACATGCTTCACACTGAAACTGCTACAAGGTGTGTGTAGCATGCTGAATGAAGGCTTGTCATTTCAAAGAAAGAAGAGGAAACCAAACTCCAGGTAGTGAAACGAGCACACCAGTATGGGAGATGTGCATGTGTACAGTTTCAAGCAGCACCTCTTTGTGGACACTTGGAAACAGCGCTGTGAAAAAATTTCGTACGAAGCGGGATTTGGCCAAAGTTGAAAGACCTTCCAAAACCAACCCTAAAGAACTTAGCCAAACAATGAATGTTGCAATAAGCTCCTCCAGGAAAGGTGCCTCTATGACACAACCCCCGAGCAGGTAGCTACATTCTGCACAGTACAAAAGGCATATGAATTCCAGGCTGAAAACTCACTCCAGAAGGATGAAATGCATGTGTTTCTCTCTGAAAGAACACTCAGCCACCAGGCTATTGCTTGCTGCTTCAAGGTCTTTGTAGAAACGTGTGTTTTCATTGCTGGAATACGTTTTGGGATGCATTGTTTCTATCTCTTGCAAGCCTCATGTTGTTTCTTACACAATGTGGGAAAACAAGGACTATGTTTCCCAAATCACTTGAAATTCAGGAAAACACACACTGCATCTCTCTTGCTCAAACACGCTCTCTCAACTAATGCGTTGAGAACATTCAAGAAAGCAGAAAAGAAGGGCATTTTGCAGTGAATTTCAGACGGGCATGTACAAAAAGTCATTTCTATCGGTTGCAGAGTGCAAAAGCGTGATTCCCTTCAGGCTCTCGATGAAACCCTTACATTTCCAAGTACCTCAATTAGGACTTTCCCAAAAAGATGTGATTGAGTGTCTGTGGCGAAAGGAGCTCTAAGTTGTGTATTCAGTGTTGGAGAGTGACACACTCTACACAGGCTACAAGGCGTTTTGAGAGCACCAACATGCTTCACACTGAAACTGCTACAAGGTGTGTGTAGCATGCTGAATGAAGGCTTGTCATTTCAAAGAAAGAAGAGGAAACCAAACTCCAGGTAGTGAAACGAGCACACCAGTATGGGAGATGTGCATGTGTACAGTTTCAAGCAGCACCTCTTTGTGGACACTTGGAAACAGCGCTGTGAAAAAATTTCGTACGAAGCGGGATTTGGCCAAAGTTGAAAGACCTTCCAAAACCAACCCTAAAGAACTTAGCCAAACAATGAATGTTGCAATAAGCTCCTCCAGGAAAGGTGCCTCTATGACACAACCCCCGAGCAGGTAGCTACATTCTGCACAGTACAAAAGGCATATGAATTCCAGGCTGAAAACTCACTCCAGAAGGATGAAATGCATGTGTTTCTCTCTGAAAGAACACTCAGCCACCAGGCTTTGGCTTGCTCCTTCAAGGTCTTTCTAGAAACGTGTGTTTTCACTGCTGGAATACGTTTTGGGATGCATTGTTTCTATCTCTTGCAAGCCTCATGTTGTTTCTTACACAATGTGGGAAAACAAGGAGTATGTTTCCCAAATCACTTGAAATCCAGGAAAACACACACTGCATCTCTCTTGCGCAAACACGCTCTCTCACCTAATGCGTTGAGAACATTCAAGAAAGCAGAAAAGAAGGGCATTTTGCAGTGAATTTCAGACGGGCATGTACAAAAAGTCATTTCTATCGGTTGCAGAGTGCAAAAGCGTGATTGCCTTCATGCTCTCGATGAAACCCTTACATTTCCAAGTACCTCAATTAGGACTTTCCCAAAAAGATGTGTTTGAGTGTCTGTTGTGAAAGGAGCTCTAACTTGTGTATTCAGTGCTGGAGAGTGACACACTCTACACAGGCTACAAGGCGTTTTGAGAGCACCAACATGCTTCACACTGAAACTGCTACAAGGTGTGTGTAGCATGCTGAATGAAGGCTTGTCATTTCAAAGAAAGAAGAGGAAACCAAACTCCAGGTAGTGAAACGAGCACACCAGTATGGGAGATGTGCATGTGTACAGTTTCAAGCAGCACCTCTTTGTGGACACTTGGAAACAGCGCTGTGAAAAAATTTCGTACGAAGCGGGATTTGGCCAAAGTTGAAAGACCTTCCAAAACCAACCCTAAAGAACTTAGCCAAACAATGAATGTTGCAATAAGCTCCTCCAGGAAAGATGCCTCTATGACACAACCCCCGAGCAGGTAGCTACATTCTGCACAGTACAAAAGGCATATGAATTCCAGGCTGAAAACTCACTCCAGAAGGATGAAATGCATGTGTTTCTCTCTGAAAGAACACTCAGCCACCAGGCTTTGGCTTGCTGCTTCAAGGTCTTTCTAGAAACGTGTGTTTTCACTGCTGGAATACGTTTTGGGATGCATTGTTTCTATCTCTTGCAAGCCTCATGTTGTTTCTTACACAATGTGGGAAAACAAGGAGTATGTTTCCCAAATCACTTGAAATCCAGGAAAACACACACTGCATCTCACTTGCGCAAACACGCTCTCTCACCTAATGCGTTGAGAACATTCAAGAAAGCAGAAAAGAAGGGCATTTTGCAGTGAATTTCAGACGGGCATGTACAAAAAGTCATTTCTATCGGTTGCAGAGTGCAAAAGCGTGATTGCCTTCATGCTCTCGATGAAACCCTTACATTTCCAAGTACCTCAATTAGGACTTTCCCAAAAAGATGTGTTTGAGTGTCTGTTGTGAAAGGAGCTCTAACTTGTGTATTCAGTGCTGGAGAGTGACACACTCTACACAGGCTACAAGGCGTTTTGAGAGCACCAACATGCTTCACACTGAAACTGCTACAAGGTGTGTGTAGCATGCTGAATGAAGGCTTGTCATTTCAAAGAAAGAAGAGGAAACCAAACTCCAGGTAGTGAAACGAGCACACCAGTATGGGAGATGTGCATGTGTACAGTTTCAAGCAGCACCTCTTTGTGGACACTTGGAAACAGCGCTGTGAAAAAATTTCGTACGAAGCGGGATTTGGCCAAAGTTGAAAGACCTTCCAAAACCAACCCTAAAGAACTTAGCCAAACAATGAATGTTGCAATAAGCTCCTCCAGGAAAGATGCCTCTATGACACAACCCCCGAGCAGGTAGCTACATTCTGCACAGTACAAAAGGCATATGAATTCCAGGCTGAAAACTCACTCCAGAAGGATGAAATGCATGTGTTTCTCTCTGAAAGAACACTCAGCCACCAGGCTTTGGCTTGCTCCTTCAAGGTCTTTGTAGAAACGTGTGTTTTCACTGCTGGAATACGTTTTGGGATGCATTGTTTCTATCTCTTGCAAGCCTCATGTTGTTTCTTACACAATGTGGGAAAACAAGGAGTATGTTTTCCAAATCACTTGAAATCCAGGAAAACACACACTGCATCTCTCTTGCTCAAACACGCTCTCTCAACTAATGCGTTGAGAACATTCAAGAAAGCAGAAAAGAAGGGCATTTTGCAGTGAATTTCAGACGGGCATGTACAAAAAGTCATTTCTATCGGTTGCAGAGTGCAAAAGCGTGATTGCCTTCATGCTCTCGATGAAACCCTTACATTTCCAAGTACCTCAATTAGGACTTTCCCAAAAAGATGTGTTTGAGTGTCTGTTGTGAAAGGAGCTCTAACTTGTGTATTCAGTGCTGGAGAGTGACACACTCTACACAGGCTACAAGGCGTTTTGAGAGCACCAACACGCTTCACACTGAAACTGCTACAAGGTGTGTGTAGCATGCTGAATGAAGGCTTGTCATTTCAAAGAAAGAAGAGGAAACCAAACTCCAGGTAGTGAAACGAGCACACCAGTATGGGAGATGTGCATGTGTACAGTTTCAAGCAGCACCTCTTTGTGGACACTTGGAAACAGCGCTGTGAAAAAATTTCGTACGAAGCGGGATTTGGCCAAAGTTGAAAGACCTTCCAAAACCAACCCTAAAGAACTTAGCCAAACAATGAATGTTGCAATAAGCTCCTCCAGGAAAGATGGCTCTATGACACAACCCCCGAGCAGGTAGCTACATTCTGCACAGTACAAAAGGCATATGAATTCCAGGCTGAAAACTCACTCCAGAAGGATGAAATGCATGTGTTTCTCTCTGAAAGAACACTCAGCCACCAGGCTTTTGCTTGCTGCTTCAAGGTCTTTGTAGAAACGTGTGTTTTCATTGCTGGAATACGTTTTGGGATGCATTGTTTCTATCTCTTGCAAGCGTCATGTTGTTTCTTACACAATGTGGGAAAACAAGGACTATGTTTCCCAAATCACTTGAAATTCAGGAAAACACACACTGCATCTCTCTTGCTCAAACACGCTCTCTCAACTAATGCGTTGAGAACATTCAAGAAAGCAGAAAAGAAGGGCATTTTGCAGTGAATTTCAGACGGGCATGTACAAAAAGTCATTTCTATCGGTTGCAGAGTGCAAAAGCGTGATTCCCTTCAGGCTCTCGATGAAACCCTTACATTTCCAAGTACCTCAATTAGGACTTTCCCAAAAAGATGTGATTGAGTGTCTGTGGCGAAAGGAGCTCTAAGTTGTGTATTCAGTGTTGGAGAGTGACACACTCTACACAGGCTACAAGGCGTTTTGAGAGCACCAACATGCTTCACACTGAAACTGCTACAAGGTGTGTGTAGCATGCTGAATGAAGGCTTGTCATTTCAAAGAAAGAAGAGGAAACCAAACTCCAGGTAGTGAAACGAGCACACCAGTATGGGAGATGTGCATGTGTACAGTTTCAAGCAGCACCTCTTTGTGGACACTTGGAAACAGCGCTGTGAAAAAATTTCGTACGAAGCGGGATTTGGCCAAAGTTGAAAGACCTTCCAAAACCAACCCTAAAGAACTTAGCCAAACAATGAATGTTGCAATAAGCTCCTCCAGGAAAGGTGCCTCTATGACACAACCCCCGAGCAGGTAGCTACATTCTGCACAGTACAAAAGGCATATGAATTCCAGGCTGAAAACTCACTCCAGAAGGATGAAATGCATGTGTTTCTCTCTGAAAGAACACTCAGCCACCAGGCTTTGGCTTGCTCCTTCAAGGTCTTTCTAGAAACGTGTGTTTTCACTGCTGGAATACGTTTTGGGATGCATTGTTTCTATCTCTTGCAAGCCTCATGTTGTTTCTTACACAATGTGGGAAAACAAGGAGTATGTTTCCCAAATCACTTGAAATCCAGGAAAACACACACTGCATCTCTCTTGCGCAAACACGCTCTCTCACCTAATGCGTTGAGAACATTCAAGAAAGCAGAAAAGAAGGGCATTTTGCAGTGAATTTCAGACGGGCATGTACAAAAAGTCATTTCTATCGGTTGCAGAGTGCAAAAGCGTGATTGCCTTCATGCTCTCGATGAAACCCTTACATTTCCAAGTACCTCAATTAGGACTTTCCCAAAAAGATGTGTTTGAGTGTCTGTTGTGAAAGGAGCTCTAACTTGTGTATTCAGTGCTGGAGAGTGACACACTCTACACAGGCTACAAGGCGTTTTGAGAGCACCAACATGCTTCACACTGAAACTGCTACAAGGTGTGTGTAGCATGCTGAATGAAGGCTTGTCATTTCAAAGAAAGAAGAGGAAACCAAACTCCAGGTAGTGAAACGAGCACACCAGTATGGGAGATGTGCATGTGTACAGTTTCAAGCAGCACCTCTTTGTGGACACTTGGAAACAGCGCTGTGAAAAAATTTCGTACGAAGCGGGATTTGGCCAAAGTTGAAAGACCTTCCAAAACCAACCCTAAAGAACTTAGCCAAACAATGAATGTTGCAATAAGCTCCTCCAGGAAAGATGCCTCTATGACACAACCCCCGAGCAGGTAGCTACATTCTGCACAGTACAAAAGGCATATGAATTCCAGGCTGAAAACTCACTCCAGAAGGATGAAATGCATGTGTTTCTCTCTGAAAGAACACTCAGCCACCAGGCTTTGGCTTGCTCCTTCAAGGTCTTTCTAGAAACGTGTGTTTTCACTGCTGGAATACGTTTTGGGATGCATTGTTTCTATCTCTTGCAAGCCTCATGTTGTTTCTTACACAATGTGGGAAAACAAGGAGTATGTTTCCCAAATCACTTGAAATCCAGGAAAACACACACTGCATCTCTCTTGCGCAAACACGCTCTCTCACCTAATGCGTTGAGAACATTCAAGAAAGCAGAAAAGAAGGGCATTTTGCAGTGAATTTCAGACGGGCATGTACAAAAAGTCATTTCTATCGGTTGCAGAGTGCAAAAGCGTGATTGCCTTCATGCTCTCGATGAAACCCTTACATTTCCAAGTACCTCAATTAGGACTTTCCCAAAAAGATGTGTTTGAGTGTCTGTTGTGAAAGGAGCTCTAACTTGTGTATTCAGTGCTGGAGAGTGACACACTCTACACAGGCTACAAGGCGTTTTGAGAGCACCAACATGCTTCACACTGAAACTGCTACAAGGTGTGTGTAGCATGCTGAATGAAGGCTTGTCATTTCAAAGAAAGAAGAGGAAACCAAACTCCAGGTAGTGAAACGAGCACACCAGTATGGGAGATGTGCATGTGTACAGTTTCAAGCAGCACCTCTTTGTGGACACTTGGAAACAGCGCTGTGAAAAAATTTCGTACGAAGCGGGATTTGGCCAAAGTTGAAAGACCTTCCAAAACCAACCCTAAAGAACTTAGCCAAACAATGAATGTTGCAATAAGCTCCTCCAGGAAAGAAGCCTCTATGACACAACCCCCGAGCAGGTAGCTACATTCTGCACAGTACAAAAGGCATATGAATTCCAGGCTGAAAACTCACTCCAGAAGGATGAAATGCATGTGTTTCTCTCTGAAAGAACACTCAGCCACCAGGCTTTGGCTTGCTCCTTCAAGGTCTTTGTAGAAACGTGTGTTTTCACTGCTGGAATACGTTTTGGGATGCATTGTTTCTATCTCTTGCAAGCCTCATGTTGTTTCTTACACAATGTGGGAAAACAAGGAGTATGTTTTCCAAATCACTTGAAATCCAGGAAAACACACACTGCATCTCTCTTGCTCAAACACGCTCTCTCAACTAATGCGTTGAGAACATTCAAGAAAGCAGAAAAGAAGGGCATTTTGCAGTGAATTTCAGACGGGCATGTACAAAAAGTCATTTCTATCGGTTGCAGAGTGCAAAAGCGTGATTGCCTTCATGCTCTCGATGAAACCCTTACATTTCCAAGTACCTCAATTAGGACTTTCCCAAAAAGATGTGTTTGAGTGTCTGTTGTGAAAGGAGCTCTAACTTGTGTATTCAGTGCTGGAGAGTGACACACTCTACACAGGCTACAAGGCGTTTTGAGAGCACCAACATGCTTCACACTGAAACTGCTACAAGGTGTGTGTAGCATGCTGAATGAAGGCTTGTCATTTCAAAGAAAGAAGAGGAAACCAAACTCCAGGTAGTGAAACGAGCACACCAGTATGGGAGATGTGCATGTGTACAGTTTCAAGCAGCACCTCTTTGTGGACACTTGGAAACAGCGCTGTGAAAAAATTTCGTACGAAGCGGGATTTGGCCAAAGTTGAAAGACCTTCCAAAACCAACCCTAAAGAACTTAGCCAAACAATGAATGTTGCAATAAGCTCCTCCAGGAAAGATGGCTCTATGACACAACCCCCGAGCAGGTAGCTACATTCTGCACAGTACAAAAGGCATATGAATTCCAGGCTGAAAACTCACTCCAGAAGGATGAAATGCATGTGTTTCTCTCTGAAAGAACACTCAGCCACCAGGCTTTTGCTTGCTGCTTCAAGGTCTTTGTAGAAACGTGTGTTTTCATTGCTGGAATACGTTTTGGGATGCATTGTTTCTATCTCTTGCAAGCGTCATGTTGTTTCTTACACAATGTGGGAAAACAAGGACTATGTTTCCCAAATCACTTGAAATTCAGGAAAACACACACTGCATCTCTCTTGCTCAAACACGCTCTCTCAACTAATGCGTTGAGAACATTCAAGAAAGCAGAAAAGAAGGGCATTTTGCAGTGAATTTCAGACGGGCATGTACAAAAAGTCATTTCTATCGGTTGCAGAGTGCAAAAGCGTGATTCCCTTCAGGCTCTCGATGAAACCCTTACATTTCCAAGTACCTCAATTAGGACTTTCCCAAAAAGATGTGATTGAGTGTCTGTGGCGAAAGGAGCTCTAAGTTGTGTATTCAGTGTTGGAAAGTGACACACTCTACACAGGCTACAAGGCGTTTTGAGAGCACCAACATGCTTCACACTGAAACTGCTACAAGGTGTGTGTAGCATGCTGAATGAAGGCTTGTCATTTCAAAGAAAGAAGAGGAAACCAAACTCCAGGTAGTGAAACGAGCACACCAGTATGGGAGATGTGCATGTGTACAGTTTCAAGCAGCACCTCTTTGTGGACACTTGGAAACAGCGCTGTGAAAAAATTTCGTACGAAGAGGGATTTGGCCAAAGTTGAAAGACCTTCCAAAACCAACCCTAAAGAACTTAGCCAAACAATGAATGTTGCAATAAGCTCCTCCAGGAAAGGTGCCTCTATGACACAACCCCCGAGCAGGTAGCTACATTCTGCACAGTACAAAAGGCATATGAATTCAAGGCTGAAAACTCACTCCAGAAGGATGAAATGCATGTGTTTCTCTCTGAAAGAACACTCAGCCACCAGGCTTTTGCTTGCTCCTTCAAGGTCTTTGTAGAAACGTGTGTTTTCACTGCTGGAATAGGTTTTGGGATGCATTGTTTCTATCTCTTGCAAGCCTCATGTTGTTTCTTACACAATGTGGGAAAACAAGGATTATGTTTCCCAAATCACTAGAAATTCAGGAAAACACACAGTGCATCTCTCTTGCCCAAACACGCTCTCTCACCTAATGCGTTGAGAACATTCAAGAAAGCAGAAAAGAAGGGCATTTTGCACTGAATTTCAGACGGGCATGTACAAAAAGTCATTTCTATCGGTTGCAGAGTGCAAAAGCGTGATTGCCTTCATGCTCTCGATGAAACCCTTACATTTCCAAGGACCTCAATTAGGACTTTCCCAAAAAGATGTGATTGAGTGTCTGTGGCGAAAGGAGCTCTAAGTTGTGTATTCAGTGTTGGAGAGTGACACACTCTACACAGGCTACACAGCGTTTTGAGAGCACCAACATGCTTCACACTGAAACTGCTACAAGGTGTGTGTAGCATGCTGAATGAAGGCTTGTCATTTCAAAGAAAGAAGAGGAAACCAAACTCCAGGTAGTGAAACGAGCACACCAGTATGGGAGATGTGCATGTGTACAGTTTCAAGCAGCACCTCTTTGTGGACACTTGGAAACAGCGCTGTGAAAAAATTTTGTACGAAGCGGGATTTGGCCAAAGTTGAAAGACCTTCCAAAACCAACCCTAAAGAACTTAGCCAAACAATGAATGTTGCAATAAGCTCCTCCAGGAAAGATGCCTCTATGACACAACCCCCGAGCAGGTAGCTACATTCTGCACAGTACAAAAGGCATATGAATTCCAGGCTGAAAACTCACTCCAGAAGGATGAAATGCATGTGTTTCTCTCTGAAAGAACACTCAGCCACCAGGCTTTTGCTTGCTGCTTCAAGGTCTTTGTAGAAACGTGTGTTTTCATTGCTGGAATACGTTTTGGGATGCATTGTTTCTATCTCTTGCAAGCCTCATGTTGTTTCTTACACAATGTGGGAAAACAAGGAGTATGTTTCCCAAATCACTTGAAATCCAGGAAAACACACACTGCATCTCTCTTGCTCAAACACGCTCTCTCAACTAATGCGTTGAGAACATTCAAGAAAGCAGAAAAGAAGGGCATTTTGCAGTGAATTTCAGACGGGCATGTACAAAAAGTCATTTCTATCGGTTGCAGAGTGCAAAAGCGTGATTGCCTTCATGCTCTCGATGAAACCCTTACATTTCCAAGTACCTCAATTAGGACTTTCCCAAAAAGATGTGTTTGAGTGTCTGTTGTGAAAGGAGCTCTAACTTGTGTATTCAGTGCTGGAGAGTGACACACTCTACACAGGCTACAAGGCGTTTTGAGAGCACCAACATGCTTCACACTGAAACTGCTACAAGGTGTGTGTAGCATGCTGAATGAAGGCTTGTCATTTCAAAGAAAGAAGAGGAAACCAAACTCCAGGTAGTGAAACGAGCACACCAGTATGGGAGATGTGCATGTGTACAGTTTCAAGCAGCACCTCTTTGTGGACACTTGGAAACAGCGCTGTGAAAAAATTTCGTACGAAGCGGGATTTGGCCAAAGTTGAAAGACCTTCCAAAACCAACCCTAAAGAACTTAGCCAAACAATGAATGTTGCAATAAGCTCCTCCAGGAAAGGTGCCTCTATGACACAACCCCCGAGCAGGTAGCTACATTCTGCACAGTACAAAAGGCATATGAATTCCAGGCTGAAAACTCACTCCAGAAGGATGAAATGCATGTGTTTCTCTCTGAAAGAACACTCAGCCACCAGGCTTTTGCTTGCTGCTTCAAGGTCTTTGTAGAAACGTGTGTTTTCATTGCTGGAATACGTTTTGGGATGCATTGTTTCTATCTCTTGCAAGCCTCATGTTGTTTCTTACACAATGTGGGAAAACAAGGAGTATGTTTCCCAAATCACTAGAAATTCAGGAAAACACACACTGCATCTCTCTTGCCCAAACACGCTCTCTCACCTAATGCGTTGAGAACATTCAAGAAAGCAGAAAAGAAGGGCATTTTGCAGTGAATTTCAGACGGGCATGTACAAAAAGTCACTTCTATCGGTTGCAGAGTGCAAAAGCGTGATTGCCTTCATGCTCTCGATGAAACCCTTACATTTCCAAGTACCTCAATTAGGACTTTCCCAAAAAGATGTGTTTGCGTGTCTGTGGCGAAAGGAGCTCTAACTTGTGTATTCAGTGCTGGAGAGTGACACACTCTACACAGGCTACAGAGCGTTTTGAGAGCACCAACATGCTTCACACTGAAACTGCTACAAGGTGTGTGTAGCATGCTGAATGAAGGCTTGTCATTTCAAAGAAAGAAGAGGAAACCAAACTCCAGGTAGTGAAACGAGCACACCAGTATGGGAGATGTGCATGTGTACAGTTTCAAGCAGCACCTCTTTGTGGACACTTGGAAACAGCGCTGTGAAAAAATTTCGTACGAAGAGGGATTTGGCCAAAGTTGAAAGACCTTCCAAAACCAACCCTAAAGAACTTAGCCAAACAATGAATGTTGCAATAAGCTCCTCCAGGAAAGGTGCCTCTATGACACAACCCCCGAGCAGGTAGCTACATTCTGCACAGTACAAAAGGCATATGAATTCCAGGCTGAAAACTCACTCCAGAAGGATGAAATGCATGTGTTTCTCTCTGAAAGAACACTCAGCCACCAGGCTTTTGCTTGCTGCTTCAAGGTCTTTGTAGAAACGTGTGTTTTCATTGCTGGAATACGTTTTGGGATGCATTGTTTCTATCTCTTGCAAGCCTCATGTTGTTTCTTACACAATGTGGGAAAACAAGGAGTATGTTTCCCAAATCACTAGAAATTCAGGAAAACACACACTGCATCTCTCTTGCCCAAACACGCTCTCTCACCTAATGCGTTGAGAACATTCAAGAAAGCAGAAAAGAAGGGCATTTTGCAGTGAATTTCAGACGGGCATGTACAAAAAGTCATTTCTATCGGTTGCAGAGTGCAAAAGCGTGATTGCCTTCATGCTCTCGATGAAACCCTTACATTTCCAAGTACCTCAATTAGGACTTTCCCAAAAAGATGTGTTTGAGTGTCTGTTGTGAAAGGAGCTCTAACTTGTGTATTCAGTGCTGGAGAGTGACACACTCTACACAGGCTACAAGGCGTTTTGAGAGCACCAACATGCTTCACACTGAAACTGCTACAAGGTGTGTGTAGCATGCTGAATGAAGGCTTGTCATTTCAAAGAAAGAAGAGGAAACCAAACTCCAGGTAGTGAAACGAGCACACCAGAATGGGAGATGTGCATGTGTACAGTTTCAAGCAGCACCTCTTTGTGGACACTTGGAAACAGCGCTGTGAAAAAATTTCGTACGAAGCGGGATTTGGCCAAAGTTGAAAGACCTTCCAAAACCAACCCTAAAGAACTTAGCCAAACAATGAATGTTGCAATAAGCTCCTCCAGGAAAGGTGCCTCTATGACACAACCCCCGAGCAGGTAGCTACATTCTGCACAGTACAAAAGGCATATGAATTCCAGGCTGAAAACTCACTCCAGAAGGATGAAATGCATGTGTTTCTCTCTGAAAGAACACTCAGCCACCAGGCTTTTGCTTGCTCCTTCAAGGTCTTTGTAGAAACGTGTGTTTTCACTGCTGGAATACGTTTTGGGATGCATTGTTTCTATCTCTTGCAAGCCTCATGTTGTTTCTTACACAATGTGGGAAAACAAGGAGTATGTTTCCCAAATCACTTGAAATCCAGGAAAACACACACTGCATCTCTCTTGCTCAAACACGCTCTCTCAACTAATGCGTTGAGAACATTCAAGAAAGCAGAAAAGAAGGGCATTTTGCAGTGAATTTCAGACGGGCATGTACAAAAAGTCATTTCTATCGGTTGCAGAGTGCAAAAGCGTGATTGCCTTCATGCTCTCGATGAAACCCTTACATTTCCAAGTACCTCAATTAGGACTTTTCCAAAAAGATGTGTTTGAGTGTCTGTTGTGAAAGGAGCTCTAACTTGTGTATTCAGTGCTGGAGAGTGACACACTCTACACAGGCTACAAGGCGTTTTGAGAGCACCAACATGCTTCACACTGAAACTGCTACAAGGTGTGTGTAGCATGCTGAATGAAGGCTTGTCATTTCAAAGAAAGAAGAGGAAACCAAACTCCAGGTAGTGAAACGAGCACACCAGTATGGGAGATGTGCATGTGTACAGTTTCAAGCAGCACCTCTTTGTGGACACTTGGAAACAGCGCTGTGAAAAAATTTCGTACGAAGCGGGATTTGGCCAAAGTTGAAAGACCTTCCAAAACCAACCCTAAAGAACTTAGCCAAACAATGAATGTTGCAATAAGCTCCTCCAGGAAAGATGCCTCTATGACACAACCCCCGAGCAGGTAGCTACATTCTGCACAGTACAAAAGGCATATGAATTCCAGGCTGAAAACTCACTCCAGAAGGATGAAATGCATGTGTTTCTCTCTGAAAGAACACTCAGCCACCAGGCTTTTGCTTGCTGCTTCAAGGTCTTTGTAGAAACGTGTGTTTTCATTGCTGGAATACGTTTTGGGATGCATTGTTTCTATCTCTTGCAAGCCTCATGTTGTTTCTTACACAATGTGGGAAAACAAGGAGTATGTTTCCCAAATCACTAGAAATTCAGGAAAACACACACTGCATCTCTCTTGCCCAAACACGCTCTCTCACCTAATGCGTTGAGAACATTCAAGAAAGCAGAAAAGAAGGGCATTTTGCAGTGAATTTCAGACGGGCATGTACAAAAAGTCACTTCTATCGGTTGCAGAGTGCAAAAGCGTGATTGCCTTCATGCTCTCGATGAAACCCTTACATTTCCAAGTACCTCAATTAGGACTTTCCCAAAAAGATGTGTTTGCGTGTCTGTGGCGAAAGGAGCTCTAACTTGTGTATTCAGTGCTGGAGAGTGACACACTCTACACAGGCTACACAGCGTTTTGAGAGCACCAACATGCTTCACACTGAAACTGCTACAAGGTGTGTGTAGCATGCTGAATGAAGGCTTGTCATTTCAAAGAAAGAAGAGGAAACCAAACTCCAGGTAGTGAAACGAGCACACCAGAATGGGAGATGTGCATGTGTACAGTTTCAAGCAGCACCTCTTTGTGGACACTTGGAAACAGCGCTGTGAAAAAATTTCGTACGAAGCGGGATTTGGCCAAAGTTGAAAGACCTTCCAAAACCAACCCTAAAGAACTTAGCCAAACAATGAATGTTGCAATAAGCTCCTCCAGGAAAGGTGCCTCTATGACACAACCCCCGAGCAGGTAGCTACATTCTGCACAGTACAAAAGGCATATGAATTCCAGGCTGAAAACTCACTCCAGAAGGATGAAATGCATGTGTTTCTCTCTGAAAGAACACTCAGCCACCAGGCTTTTGCTTGCTCCTTCAAGGTCTTTGTAGAAACGTGTGTTTTCACTGCTGGAATACGTTTTGGGATGCATTGTTTCTATCTCTTGCAAGCCTCATGTTGTTTCTTACACAATGTGGGAAAACAAGGAGTATGTTTCCCAAATCACTTGAAATCCAGGAAAACACACACTGCATCTCTCTTGCTCAAACACGCTCTCTCAACTAATGCGTTGAGAACATTCAAGAAAGCAGAAAAGAAGGGCATTTTGCAGTGAATTTCAGACGGGCATGTACAAAAAGTCATTTCTATCGGTTGCAGAGTGCAAAAGCGTGATTGCCTTCATGCTCTCGATGAAACCCTTACATTTCCAAGTACCTCAATTAGGACTTTCCCAAAAAGATGTGTTTGAGTGTCTGTTGTGAAAGGAGCTCTAACTTGTGTATTCAGTGCTGGAGAGTGACACACTCTACACAGGCTACAAGGCGTTTTGAGAGCACCAACATGCTTCACACTGAAACTGCTACAAGGTGTGTGTAGCATGCTGAATGAAGGCTTGTCATTTCAAAGAAAGAAGAGGAAACCAAACTCCAGGTAGTGAAACGAGCACACCAGTATGGGAGATGTGCATGTGTACAGTTTCAAGCAGCACCTCTTTGTGGACACTTGGAAACAGCGCTGTGAAAAAATTTCGTACGAAGCGGGATTTGGCCAAAGTTGAAAGACCTTCCAAAACCAACCCTAAAGAACTTAGCCAAACAATGAATGTTGCAATAAGCTCCTCCAGGAAAGGTGCCTCTATGACACAACCCCCGAGCAGGTAGCTACATTCTGCACAGTACAAAAGGCATATGAATTCCAGGCTGAAAACTCACTCCAGAAGGATGAAATGCATGTGTTTCTCTCTGAAAGAACACTCAGCCACCAGGCTTTTGCTTGCTCCTTCAAGGTCTTTGTAGAAACGTGTGTTTTCACTGCTGGAATACGTTTTGGGATGCATTGTTTCTATCTCTTGCAAGCCTCATGTTGTTTCTTACACAATGTGGGAAAAAAAGGACTATGTTTCCCAAATCACTTGAAATCCAGGAAAACACACACTGCATCTCTCTTGCTCAAACACGCTCTCTCAACAAATGCGTTGAGAACATTCAAGAAAGCAGAAAAGAAGGGCATTTTGCAGTGAATTTCAGACGGGCATGTACAAAAAGTCATTTCTATCGGTTGCAGAGTGCAATAGCGTGATTGCCTTCATGCTCTCGATGAAACCCTTACATTTCCAAGTACCTCAATTAGGACTTTCCCAAAAAGATGTGTTTGCGTGTCTGTGGCGAAAGGAGCTCTAACTTGTGTATTCAGTGCTGGAGAGTGACACACTCTACACAGGCTACAGAGCGTTTTGAGAGCACCAACATGCTTCACACTGAAACTGCTACAAGGTGTGTGTAGCATGCTGAATGAAGGCTTGTCATTTCAAAGAAAGAAGAGGAAACCAAACTCCAGGTAGTGAAACGATCACACCAGAATGGGAGATGTGCATGTGTACAGTTTCAAGCAGCACCTCTTTGTGGACACTTGGAAACAGCGCTGTGAAAAAATTTCGTACGAAGCGGGATTTGGCCAAAGTTGAAAGACCTTCCAAAACCAACCCTAAAGAACTTAGCCAAACAATGAATGTTGCAATAAGCTCCTCCAGGAAAGGTGCCTCTATGACACAACCCCCGAGCAGGTAGCTACATTCTGCACAGTACAAAAGGCATATGAATTCCAGGCTGAAAACTCACTCCAGAAGGATGAAATGCATGTGTTTCTCTCTGAAAGAACACTCAGCCACCAGGCTTTTGCTTGCTCCTTCAAGGTCTTTGTAGAAACGTGTGTTTTCACTGCTGGAATACGTTTTGGGATGCATTGTTTCTATCTCTTGCAAGCCTCAT
Source organism: Miniopterus natalensis (assembly GCF_054644295.1). Lineage (NCBI taxonomy): Eukaryota > Metazoa > Chordata > Mammalia > Chiroptera > Miniopteridae > Miniopterus > Miniopterus natalensis. The sequence goes on from NC_142090.1 coordinate 33,272,848, forward strand.
GTTGTTTCTTACACAATGTGGGAAAACAAGGAGTATGTTTCCCAAATCACTTGAAATCCAGGAAAACACACACTGCATCTCTCTTGCTCAAACACGCTCTCTCAACTAATGCGTTGAGAACATTCAAGAAAGCAGAAAAGAAGGGCATTTTGCAGTGAATTTCAGACGGGCATGTACAAAAAGTCATTTCTATCGGTTGCAGAGTGCAAAAGCGTGATTGCCTTCATGCTCTCGATGAAACCCTTACATTTCCAAGTACCTCAATTAGGACTTTCCCAAAAAGATGTGTTTGCGTGTCTGTGGCGAAAGGAGCTCTAACTTGTGTATTCAGTGCTGGAGAGTGACACACTCTACACAGGCTACAGAGCGTTTTGAGAGCACCAACATGCTTCACACTGAAACTGCTACAAGGTGTGTGTAGCATGCTGAATGAAGGCTTGTCATTTCAAAGAAAGAAGAGGAAACCAAACTCCAGGTAGTGAAACGAGCACACCAGTATGGGAGATGTGCATGTGTACAGTTTCAAGCAGCACCTCTTTGTGGACACTTGGAAATAGCGCTGTGGAAAAATTTCGTACGAAGCGGGATTTGGCCAAAGTTGAAAGACCTTCCAAAACCAACCCTAAAGAACTTAGCCAAACAATGAATGTTGCAATAAGCTCCTCCAGGAAAGGTGCCTCTATGACACAACCCCCGAGCAGGTAGCTACATTCTGCACAGTACAAAAGGCATATGAATTCCAGGCTGAAAACTCACTCCAGAAGGATGAAATGCATGTGTTTCTCTCTGAAAGAACACTCAGCCACCAGGCTTTTGCTTGGTACTTCAAGGTCTTTGTAGAAACGTGTGTTTTCACTGCTGGAATACGTTTTGGGATGCATTGTTTCTATCTCTTGCAAGCCTCATGTTGTTTCTTACACAATGTGGGAAAAAAAGGACTATGTTTCCCAAATCACTTGAAATCCAGGAAAACACACACTGCATCTCTCTTGCTCAAACACGCTCTCTCAACAAATGCGTTGAGAACATTCAAGAAAGCAGAAAAGAAGGGCATTTTGCAGTGAATTTCAGACGGGCATGTACAAAAAGTCATTTCTATCCGTTGCAGAGTGCAATAGCGTGATTGCCTTCATGCTCTCGATGAAACCCTTACATTTCCAAGTACCTCAATTCGGACTTTCCCAAAAAGATGTGTTTGAGTGTCTGTTGTGAAAGGAGCTCTAACTTGTGTATTCAGTGCTGGAGAGTGACACACTCTACACAGGCTACAAGGCGTTTTGAGAGCACCAACATGCTTCACACTGAACCTGCTACAAGGTGTGTGTAGCATGCTGAATGAAGGCTTGTCATTTCAAAGAAAGAAGAGGAAACCAAACTCCAGGTAGTGAAACGAGCACACCAGTATGGGAGATGTGCATGTGTACAGTTTCAAGCAGCACCTCTTTGTGGACACTTGGAAACAGCGCTGTGAAAAAATTTCGTACGAAGCGGGATTTGGCCAAAGTTGAAAGACCTTCCAAAACCAACCCTAAAGAACTTAGCCAAACAATGAATGTTGCAATAAGCTCCTCCAGGAAAGGTGCCTCTATGACACAACCCCCGAGCAGGTAGCTACATTCTGCACAGTACAAAAGGCATATGAATTCCAGGCTGAAAACTCACTCCAGAAGGATGAAATGCATGTGTTTCTCTCTGAAAGAACACTCAGCCACCAGGCTTTTGCTTGCTCCTTCAAGGTCTTTGTAGAAACGTGTGTTTTCACTGCTGGAATAGGTTTTGGGATGCATTGTTTCTATCTCTTGCAAGCCTCATGTTGTTTCTTACACAATGTAGGAAAACAAAGAGTATGTTTCCCAAATCACTAGAAATTCAGGAAAACACACAGTGCATCTCTCTTGCCCAAACACGCTCTCTCACCTAATGCGTTGAGAACATTCAAGAAAGCAGAAAAGAAGGGCATTTTGCAGTGAATTTCAGACGGGCTTGTACTAAAAGTCATTTCTATCGGTTGCAGAGTGCAAAAGCGTGATTGCCTTCATGCTCTCGATGAAACCCTTACATTTCCAAGTACCTCAATTAGGACTTTCCCAAAAAGATGTGTTTGAGTTTCTGTTGTGAAAGGAGCTCTAACTTGTGTATTCAGTGCTGGAGAGTGACACACTCTACACAGGCTACAAGGCGTTTTGAGAGCACCAACATGCTTCACACTGAAACTGCTACAAGGTGTGTGTAGCATGCTGAATGAAGGCTTGTCATTTCAAAGAAAGAAGAGGAAACCAAACTCCAGGTAGTGAAACGAGCACACCAGTATGGGAGATGTGCATGTGTACAGTTTCAAGCAGCACCTCTTTGTGGACACTTGGAAACAGCGCTGTGAAAAAATTTCGTACGAAGCGGGATTTGGCCAAAGTTGAAAGACCTTCCAAAACCAACCCTAAAGAACTTAGCCAAACAATGAATGTTGCAATAAGCTCCTCCAGGAAAGGTGCCTCTATGACACAACCCCCGAGCAGGTAGCTACATTCTGCACAGTACAAAAGGCATATGAATTCCAGGCTGAAAACTCACTCCAGAAGGATGAAATGCATGTGTTTCTCTCTGAAAGAACACTCAGCCACCAGGCTTTTGCTTGCTCCTTCAAGGTCTTTGTAGAAACGTGTGTTTTCACTGCTGGAATACGTTTTGGGATGCATTGTTTCTATCTCTTGCAAGCCTCATGTTGTTTCTTACACAATGTGGGAAAACAAGGAGTATGTTTCCCAAATCACTTGAAATCCAGGAAAACACACAGTGCATCTCTCTTGCTCAAACACGCTCTCTCAACTAATGCGTTGAGAACATTCAAGAAAGCAGAAAAGAAGGGCATTTTGCAGTGAATTTCAGACGGGCATGTACAAAAAGTCATTTCTATCGGTTGCAGAGTGCAAAAGCGTGATTGCCTTCATGCTCTCGATGAAACCCTTACATTTCCAAGTACCTCAATTCGGACTTTCCCAAAAAGATGTGTTTGAGTGTCTGTTGTGAAAGGAGCTCTAACTTGTGTATTCAGTGCTGGAGAGTGACACACTCTACACAGGCTACAAGGCGTTTTGAGAGCACCAACATGCTTCACACTGAAACTGCTACAAGGTGTGTGTAGCATGCTGAATGAAGGCTTGTCATTTCAAAGAAAGAAGAGGAAACCAAACTCCAGGTAGTGAAACGAGCACACCAGTATGGGAGATGTGCATGTGTACAGTTTCAAGCAGCACCTCTTTGTGGACACTTGGAAACAGCGCTGTGAAAAAATTTCGTACGAAGCGGGATTTGGCCAAAGTTGAAAGACCTTCCAAAACCAACCCTAAAGAACTTAGCCAAACAATGAATGTTGCAATAAGCTCCTCCAGGAAAGGTGCCTCTATGACACAACCCCCGAGCAGGTAGCTACATTCTGCACAGTACAAAAGGCATATGAATTCCAGGCTGAAAACTCACTCCAGAAGGATGAAATGCATGTGTTTCTCTCTGAAAGAACACTCAGCCACCAGGCTTTTGCTTGCTACTTCAAGGTCTTTGTAGAAACGTGTGTTTTCACTGCTGGAATACGTTTTGGGATGCATTGTTTCTATCTCTTGCAAGCCTCATGTTGTTTCTTACACAATGTGGGAAAAAAAGGACTATGTTTCCCAAATCACTTGAAATCCAGGAAAACACACACTGCATCTCTCTTGCTCAAACACGCTCTCTCAACAAATGCGTTGAGAACATTCAAGAGAGCAGAAAAGAAGGGCATTTTGCAGTGAATTTCAGACGGGCATGTACAAAAAGTCATTTCTATCGGTTGCAGAGTGCAATAGCGTGATTGCCTTCATGCTCTCGATGAAACCCTTACATTTCCAAGTACCTCAATTCGGACTTTCCCAAAAAGATGTGTTTGAGTGTCTGTTGTGAAAGGAGCTCTAACTTGTGTATTCAGTGCTGGAGAGTGACACACTCTACACAGGCTACAAGGCGTTTTGAGAGCACCAACATGCTTCACACTGAACCTGCTACAAGGTGTGTGTAGCATGCTGAATGAAGGCTTGTCATTTCAAAGAAAGAAGAGGAAACCAAACTCCAGGTAGTGAAACGAGCACACCAGTATGGGAGATGTGCATGTGTACAGTTTCAAGCAGCACCTCTTTGTGGACACTTGGAAACAGCGCTGTGAAAAAATTTCGTACGAAGCGGGATTTGGCCAAAGTTGAAAGACCTTCCAAAACCAACCCTAAAGAACTTAGCCAAACAATGAATGTTGCAATAAGCTCCTCCAGGAAAGGTGCCTCTATGACACAACCCCCGAGCAGGTAGCTACATTCTGCACAGTACAAAAGGCATATGAATTCCAGGCTGAAAACTCACTCCAGAAGGATGAAATGCATGTGTTTCTCTCTGAAAGAACACTCAGCCACCAGGCTTTTGCTTGCTGCTTCAAGGTCTTTGTAGAAACGTGTGTTTTCATTGCTGGAATACGTTTTGGGATGCATTGTTTCTATCTCTTGCAAGCCTCATGTTGTTTCTTACACAATGTGGGAAAACAAAGAGTATGTTTCCCAAATCACTAGAAATTCAGGAAAACACACAGTGCATCTCTCTTGCCCAAACACGCTCTCTCACCTAATGCGTTGAGAACATTCAAGAAAGCAGAAAAGAAGGGCATTTTGCAGTGAATTTCAGACGGGCTTGTACTAAAAGTCATTTCTATCGGTTGCAGAGTGCAAAAGCGTGATTGCCTTCATGCTCTCGATGAAACCCTTACATTTCCAAGTACCTCAATTAGGACTTTCCCAAAAAGATGTGTTTGAGTGTCTGTTGTGAAAGGAGCTCTAACTTGTGTATTCAGTGCTGGAGAGTGACACACTCTACACAGGCTACAAGGCGTTTTGAGAACACCAACATGCTTCACACTGAACCTGCTACAAGGTGTGTGTAGCATGCTGAATGAAGGCTTGTCATTTCAAAGAAAGAAGAGGAAACCAAACTCCAGGTAGTGAAACGAGCACACCAGTATGGGAGATGTGCATGTGTACAGTTTCAAGCAGCACCTCTTTGTGGACACTTGGAAACAGCGCTGTGAAAAAATTTCGTACGAAGCGGGATTTGGCCAAAGTTGAAAGACCTTCCAAAACCAACCCTAAAGAACTTAGCCAAACAATGAATGTTGCAATAAGCTCCTCCAGGAAAGGTGCCTCTATGACACAACCCCCGAGCAGGTAGCTACATTCTGCACAGTACAAAAGGCATATGAATTCCAGGCTGAAAACTCACTCCAGAAGGATGAAATGCATGTGTTTCTCTCTGAAAGAACACTCAGCCACCAGGCTTTTGCTTGCTGCTTCAAGGTCTTTGTAGAAACGTGTGTTTTCATTGCTGGAATACGTTTTGGGATGCATTGTTTCTATCTCTTGCAAGCCTCATGTTGTTTCTTACACAATGTGGGAAAACAAAGAGTATGTTTCCCAAATCACTAGAAATTCAGGAAAACACACAGTGCATCTCTCTTGCCCAAACACGCTCTCTCACCTAATGCGTTGAGAACATTCAAGAAAGCAGAAAAGAAGGGCATTTTGCAGTGAATTTCAGACGGGCTTGTACTAAAAGTCATTTCTATCGGTTGCAGAGTGCAAAAGCGTGATTGCCTTCATGCTCTCGATGAAACCCTTACATTTCCAAGTACCTCAATTAGGACTTTCCCAAAAAGATGTGTTTGAGTGTCTGTTGTGAAAGGAGCTCTAACTTGTGTATTCAGTGCTGGAGAGTGACACACTCTACACAGGCTACAAGGCGTTTTGAGAGCACCAACATGCTTCACACTGAAACTGCTACAAGGTGTGTGTAGCATGCTGAATGAAGGCTTGTCATTTCAAAGAAAGAAGAGGAAACCAAACTCCAGGTAGTGAAACGAGCACACCAGTATGGGAGATGTGCATGTGTACAGTTTCAAGCAGCACCTCTTTGTGGACACTTGGAAACAGCGCTGTGAAAAAATTTCGTACGAAGCGGGATTTGGCCAAAGTTGAAAGACCTTCCAAAACCAACCCTAAAGAACTTAGCCAAACAATGAATGTTGCAATAAGCTCCTCCAGGAAAGGTGCCTCTATGACACAACCCCCGAGCAGGTAGCTACATTCTGCACAGTACAAAAGGCATATGAATTCCAGGCTGAAAACTCACTCCAGAAGGATGAAATGCATGTGTTTCTCTCTGAAAGAACACTCAGCCACCACGCTTTTGCTTGCTCCTTCAAGGTCTTTGTAGAAACGTGTGTTTTCACTGCTGGAATACGTTTTGGGATGCATTGTTTCTATCTCTTGCAAGCCTCATGTTGTTTCTTACACAATGTGGGAAAACAAGGAGTATGTTTCCCAAATCACTTGAAATCCAGGAAAACACACACTGCATCTCTCTTGCTCAAACACGCTCTCTCAACTAATGCGTTGAGAACATTCAAGAAAGCAGAAAAGAAGGGCATTTTGCAGTGAATTTCAGACGGGCATGTACAAAAAGTCATTTCTATCGGTTGCAGAGTGCAAAAGCGTGATTGCCTTCATGCTCTCGATGAAACCCTTACATTTCCAAGTACCTCAATTAGGACTTTCCCAAAAAGATGTGTTTGAGTGTCTGTTGTGAAAGGAGCTCTAACTTGTGTATTCAGTGCTGGAGAGTGACACACTCTACACAGGCTACAAGGCGTTTTGAGAGCACCAACATGCTTCACACTGAAACTGCTACAAGGTGTGTGTAGCACGCTGAATGAAGGCTTGTCATTTCAAAGAAAGAAGAGGAAACCAAACTCCAGGTAGTGAAACGAGCACACCAGAATGGGAGATGTGCATGTGTACAGTTTCAAGCAGCACCTCTTTGTGGACACTTGGAAACAGCGCTGTGAAAAAATTTCGTACGAAGCGGGATTTGGCCAAAGTTGAAAGACCTTCCAAAACCAACCCTAAAGAACTTAGCCAAACAATGAATGTTGCAATAAGCTCCTCCAGGAAAGGTGCCTCTATGACACAACCCCCGAGCAGGTAGCTACATTCTGCACAGTACAAAAGGCATATGAATTCCAGGCTGAAAACTCACTCCAGAAGGATGAAATGCATGTGTTTCTCTCTGAAAGAACACTCAGCCACCAGGCTTTTGCTTGCTCCTTCAAGGTCTTTCTAGAAACGTGTGTTTTCACTGCTGGAATAGGTTTTGGGATGCATTGTTTCTATCTCTTGCAAGCCTCATGTTGTTTCTTACACAATGTGGGAAAACAAGGAGTATGTTTCCCAAATCACTTGAAATCCAGGAAAACACACACTGGATCTCTCTTGCGCAAACACGCTCTCTCACCTAATGCGTTGAGAACATTCAAGAAAGCAGAAAAGAAGGGCATTTTGCACTGAATTTCAGACGGGCATGTACAAAAAGTCATTTCTATCGGTTGCAGAGTGCAAAAGCGTGATTGCCTTCATGCTCTCGATGAAACCCTTACATTTCCAAGTACCTCAATTAGGACTTTCCCAAAAAGATGTGTTTGAGTGTCTGTTGTGAAAGGAGCTCTAACTTGTGTATTCAGTGCTGGAGAGTGACACACTCTACACAGGCTACAAGGCGTTTTGAGAGCACCAACATGCTTCACACTGAAACTGCTACAAGGTGTGTGTAGCATGCTGAATGAAGGCTTGTCATTTCAAAGAAAGAAGAGGAAACCAAACTCCAGGTAGTGAAACGAGCACACCAGTATGGGAGATGTGCATGTGTACAGTTTCAAGCAGCACCTCTTTGTGGACACTTGGAAACAGCGCTGTGGAAAAATTTCGTACGAAGCGGGATTTGGCCAAAGTTGAAAGACCTTCCAAAACCAACCCTAAAGAACTTAGCCAAACAATGAATGTTGCAATAAGCTCCTCCAGGAAAGGTGCCTCTATGACACAACCCCCGAGCAGGTAGCTACATTCTGCACAGTACAAAAGGCATATGAATTCCAGGCTGAAAACTCACTCCAGAAGGATGAAATGCATGTGTTTCTCTCTGAAAGAACACTCAGCCACCAGGCTTTTGCTTGCTGCTTCAAGGTCTTTGTAGAAACGTGTGTTTTCACTGCTGGAATACGTTTTGGGATGCATTGTTTCTATCTCTTGCAAGCCTCATGTTGTTTCTTACACAATGTGGAAAACAAGGACAATGTTTCCCAAATCACTTGAAATTCAGGAAAACACACACTGCATCTCTCTTGCTCAAACACGCTCTCTTAACTAATGCGTTGAGAACATTCAAGAAAGCAGAAAAGAAGGGCATTTTGCAGTGAATTTCAGACGGGCATGTACAAAAAGTCATTTCTATCGGTTGCAGAGTGCAAAAGCGTGATTGCCTTCATGCTCTCGATGAAACCCTTACATTTCCAAGTACCTCAATTAGGACTTTCCCATAAAGATGTGTTTGCGTGTCTGTTGTGAAAGGAGCTCTAACTTGTGTATTCAGTGCTGGAGAGTGACACACTCTACACAGGCTACAAGGCGTTTTGAGAGCACCAACATGCTTCACACTGAAACTGCTACAAGGTGTGTGTAGCATGCTGAATGAAGGCTTGTCATTTCAAAGAAAGAAGAGGAAACCAAACTCCAGGTAGTGAAACGAGCACACCAGTATGGGAGATGTGCATGTGTACAGTTTCAAGCAGCACCTCTTTGTGGACACTTGGAAACAGCGCTGTGAAAAAATTTCGTACGAAGCGGGATTTGGCCAAAGTTGAAAGACCTTCCAAAACCAACCCTAAAGAACTTAGACAAACAATGAATGTTGCAATAAGCTCCTCCAGGAAAGGTACCTCTATGACACAACCCCCGAGCTGGTAGCTACATTCTGCACAGTACAAAAGGCATATGAATTCCAGGCTGAAAACTCACTCCAGAAGGATGAAATGCAGATGTTTCTCTATGAAAGAACACTCAGCCACCAGGCTTTTGCTTGCTCCTTCAAGGTCTTTCTAGAAACGTGTGTTTTCACTGCTGGAATAGGTTTTGGGATGCATTGTTTCTATCTCTTGCAAGCCTCATGTTGTTTCTTACACAATGTGGGAAAACAAGGATTATGTTTCCCAAATCACTAGAAATTCAGGAAAACACACAGTGCATCTCTCTTGCCCAAACACGCTCTCTCACCTAATGCGTTGAGAACATTCAAGAAAGCAGAAAAGAAGGGCATTTTGCAGTGAATTTCAGACGGGCATGTACAAAAAGTCATTTCTATCGGTTGCAGAGTGCAAAAGCGTGATTGCCTTCATGCTCTCGATGAAACCCTTACATTTCCAAGTACCTCAATTAGGACTTTCCCAAAAAGATGTGTTTGAGTGTCTGTTGTGAAAGGAGCTCTAACTTGTGTATTCAGTGCTGGAGAGTGACACACTCTACACAGGCTACAAGGCGTTTTGAGAGCACCAACATGCTTCACACTGAACCTGCTACAAGGTGTGTGTAGCATGCTGAATGAAGGCTTGTCATTTCAAAGAAAGAAGAGGAAACCAAACTCCAGGTAGTGAAACGAGCACACCAGTATGGGAGATGTGCATGTGTACAGTTTCAAGCAGCACCTCTTTGTGGACACTTGGAAACAGCGCTGTGAAAAAATTTTGTACGAAGCGGGATTTGGCCAAAGTTGAAAGACCTTCCAAAACCAACCCTAAAGAACTTAGCCAAACAATGAATGTTGCAATAAGCTCCTCCAGGAAAGGTGCCTCTATGACACAACCCCCGAGCAGGTAGCTACATTCTGCACAGTACAAAAGGCATATGAATTCCAGGCTGAAAACTCACTCCAGAAGGATGAAATGCATGTGTTTCTCTCTGAAAGAACACTCAGCCACCAGGCTTTTGCTTGCTGCTTCAAGGTCTTTGTAGAAACGTGTGTTTTCATTGCTGGAATACGTTTTGGGATGCATTGTTTCTATCTCTTGCAAGCCTCATGTTGTTTCTTACACAATGTGGGAAAACAAGGAGTATGTTTCCCAAATCACTTGAAATCCAGGAAAACACACACTGCATCTCTCTTGCGCAAACACGCTCTCTCACCTAATGCGTTGAGAACATTCAAGAAAGCAGAAAAGAAGGGCATTTTGCAGTGAATTTCAGACGGGCATGTACAAAAAGTCATTTCTATCGGTTGCAGAGTGCAAAAGCGTGATTGCCTTCATGCTCTCGATGAAACCCTTACATTTCCAAGTACCTCAATTAGGACTTTCCCAAAAAGATGTGTTTGAGTGTCTGTTGTGAAAGGAGCTCTAACTTGTGTATTCAGTGCTGGAGAGTGACACACTCTACACAGGCTACAAGGCGTTTTGAGAGCACCAACATGCTTCACACTGAAACTGCTACAAGGTGTGTGTAGCATGCTGAATGAAGGCTTGTCATTTCAAAGAAAGAAGAGGAAACCAAACTCCAGGTAGTGAAACGAGCACACCAGTATGGGAGATGTGCATGTGTACAGTTTCAAGCAGCACCTCTTTGTGGACACTTGGAAACAGCGCTGTGAAAAAATTTCGTACGAAGCGGGATTTGGCCAAAGTTGAAAGACCTTCCAAAACCAACCCTAAAGAACTTAGCCAAACAATGAATGTTGCAATAAGCTCCTCCAGGAAAGGTGCCTCTATGACACAACCCCCGAGCAGGTAGCTACATTCTGCACAGTACAAAAGGCATATGAATTCCAGGCTGAAAACTCACTCCAGAAGGATGAAATGCATGTGTTTCTCTCTGAAAGAACACTCAGCCACCAGGCTTTTGCTTGCTCCTTCAAGGTCTTTGTAGAAACGTGTGTTTTCACTGCTGGAATAGGTTTTGGGATGCATTGTTTCTATCTCTTGCAAGCCTCATGTTGTTTCTTACACAATGTGGGAAAACAAGGATTATGTTTCCCAAATCACTAGAAATTCAGGAAAACACACAGTGCATCTCTCTTGCCCAAACACGCTCTCTCACCTAATGCGTTGAGAACATTCAAGAAAGCAGAAAAGAAGGGCATTTTGCACTGAATTTCAGACGGGCATGTACAAAAAGTCATTTCTATCGGTTGCAGAGTGCAAAAGCGTGATTGCCTTCATGCTCTCGATGAAACCCTTACATTTCCAAGTACCTCAATTAGGACTTTCCCAAAAAGATGTGTTTGCGTGTCTGTTGTGAAAGGAGCTCTAACTTGTGTATTCAGTGCTGGAGAGTGACACACTCTACACAGGCTACAAGGCGTTTTGAGAGCACCAACATGCTTCACACTGAACCTGCTACAAGGTGTGTGTAGCATGCTGAATGAAGGCTTGTCATTTCAAAGAAAGAAGAGGAAACCAAACTCCAGGTAGTGAAACGAGCACACCAGTATGGGAGATGTGCATGTGTACAGTTTCAAGCAGCACCTCTTTGTGGACACTTGGAAACAGCGCTGTGAAAAAATTTCGTACGAAGCGGGATTTGGCCAAAGTTGAAAGACCTTCCAAAACCAACCCTAAAGAACTTAGACAAACAATGAATGTTGCAATAAGCTCCTCCAGGAAAGGTACCTCTATGACACAACCCCCGAGCTGGTAGCTACATTCTGCACAGTACAAAAGGCATATGAATTCCAGGCTGAAAACTCACTCCAGAAGGATGAAATGCATGTGTTTCTCTCTGAAAGAACACTCAGCCACCAGGCTTTTGCTTGCTCCTTCAAGGTCTTTGTAGAAACGTGTGTTTTCACTGCTGGAATAGGTTTTGGGATGCATTGTTTCTATCTCTTGCAAGCCTCATGTTGTTTCTTACACAATGTGGGAAAACAAGGAGTATGTTTCCCAAATCACTTGAAATCCAGGAAAACACACACTGCATCTCTCTTGCCCAAACACGCTCTCTCACCTAATGCGTTGAGAACATTCAAGAAAGCAGAAAAGAAGGGCATTTTGCAGTGAATTTCAGACGGGCATGTACAAAAAGTCATTTCTATCGGTTGCAGAGTGCAAAAGCGTGATTCCTTCATGCTCTCGATGAAACCCTTACATTTCCAAGTACCTCAATTAGGACTTTCCCAAAAAGATGTGTTTGAGTGTCTGTTGTGAAAGGAGCTCTAACTTGTGTATTCAGTGCTGGAGAGTGACACACTCTACACAGGCTACAAGGCGTTTTGAGAGCACCAACATGCTTCACACTGAAACTGCTACAAGGTGTGTGTAGCATGCTGAATGAAGGCTTGTCATTTCAAAGAAAGAAGAGGAAACCAAACTCCAGGTAGTGAAACGAGCACACCAGTATGGGAGATGTGCATGTGTACAGTTTCAAGCAGCACCTCTTTGTGGACACTTGGAAACAGCGCTGTGAAAAAATTTCGTACGAAGCGGGATTTGGCCAAAGTTGAAAGACCTTCCAAAACCAACCCTAAAGAACTTAGCCAAACATTGAATGTTGCAATAAGCTCCTCCAGGAAAGGTGCCTCTATGACACAACCCCCGAGCAGGTAGCTACATTCTGCACAGTACAAAAGGCATATGAATTCCAGGCTGAAAACTCACTCCAGAAGGATGAAATGCATGTGTTTCTCTCTGAAAGAACACTCAGCCACCAGGCTTTTGCTTGCTCCTTCAAGGTCTTTCTAGAAACGTGTGTTTTCACTGCTGGAATAGGTTTTGGGATGCATTGTTTCTATCTCTTGCAAGCCTCATGTTGTTTCTTACACAATGTGGGAAAACAAGGATTATGTTTCCCAAATCACTAGAAATTCAGGAAAACACACAGTGCATCTCTCTTGCCCAAACACGCTCTCTCACCTAATGCGTTGAGAACATTCAAGAAAGCAGAAAAGAAGGGCATTTTGCACTGAATTTCAGACGGGCATGTACAAAAAGTCATTTCTATCGGTTGCAGAGTGCAAAAGCGTGATTGCCTTCATGCTCTCGATGAAACCCTTACATTTCCAAGTACCTCAATTAGGACTTTCCCAAAAAGATGTGTTTGCGTGTCTGTTGTGAAAGGAGCTCTAACTTGTGTATTCAGTGCTGGAGAGTGACACACTCTACACAGGCTACAAGGCGTTTTGAGAGCACCAACATGCTTCACACTGAAACTGCTACAAGGTGTGTGTAGCATGCTGAATGAAGGCTTGTCATTTCAAAGAAAGAAGAGGAAACCAAACTCCAGGTAGTGAAACGAGCACACCAGTATGGGAGATGTGCATGTGTACAGTTTCAAGCAGCACCTCTTTGTGGACACTTGGAAACAGCGCTGTGAAAAAATTTCGTACGAAGCGGGATTTGGCCAAAGTTGAAAGACCTTCCAAAACCAACCCTAAAGAACTTAGACAAACAATGAATGTTGCAATAAGCTCCTCCAGGAAAGGTACCTCTATGACACAACCCCCGAGCTGGTAGCTACATTCTGCACAGTACAAAAGGCATATGAATTCCAGGCTGAAAACTCACTCCAGAAGGATGAAATGCATGTGTTTCTCTCTGAAAGAACACTCAGGCACCAGGCTTTTGCTTGCTGCTTCAAGGTCTTTGTAGAAACGTGTGTTTTCATTGCTGGAATACGTTTTGGGATGCATTGTTTCTATCTCTTGCAAGCCTCATGTTGTTTCTTACACAATGTGGGAAAACAAAGAGTATGTTTCCCAAATCACTAGAAATTCAGGAAAACACACAGTGCATCTCTCTTGCCCAAACACGCTCTCTCACCTAATGCGTTGAGAACATTCAAGAAAGCAGAAAAGAAGGGCATTTTGCAGTGAATTTCAGACGGGCATGTACAAAAAGTCATTTCTATCGGTTGCAGAGTGCAAAAGCGTGATTGCCTTCATGCTCTCGATGAAACCCTTACATTTCCAAGTACCTCAATTAGGACTTTCCGAAAAATATGTGTTTGAGTGTCTGTTGTGAAAGGAGCTCTAACTTGTGTATTCAGTGCTGGAGAGTGACACACTCTACACAGGCTACAAGGCGTTTTGAGAGCACCAACATGCTTCACACTGAAACTGCTACAAGGTGTGTGTAGCATGCTGAATGAAGGCTTGTCATTTCAAAGAAAGAAGAGGAAACCAAACTCCAGGTAGTGAAACGAGCACACCAGTATGGGAGATGTGCATGTGTACAGTTTCAAGCAGCACCTCTTTGTGGACACTTGGAAACAGCGCTGTGAAAAAATTTCGTACGAAGCGGGATTTGGCCAAAGTTGAAAGACCTTCCAAAACCAACCCTAAAGAACTTAGCCAAACAATGAATGTTGCAATAAGCTCCTCCAGGAAAGGTGCCTCTATGACACAACCCCCGAGCAGGTAGCTACATTCTGCACAGTACAAAAGGCATATGAATTCCAGGCTGAAAACTCACTCCAGAAGGATGAAATGCATGTGTTTCTCTCTGAAAGAACACTCAGCCACCAGGCTTTTGCTTGCTCCTTCAATGTCTTTCTAGAAACGTGTGTTTTCACTGCTGGAATACGTTTTGGGATGCATTGTTTCTATCTCTTGCAAGCCTCATGTTGTTTCTTACACAATGTGGGAAAACAAGGAGTATGTTTCCCAAATCACTTGAAATCCAGGAAAACACACACTGCATCTCTCTTGCCCAAACACGCTCTCTCACCTAATGCGTTGAGAACATTCAAGAAAGCAGAAAAGAAGGGCATTTTGCAGTGAATTTCAGACGGGCATGTACAAAAAGTCATTTCTATCGGTTGCAGAGTGCAAAAGCGTGATTGCCTTCATGCTCTCGATGAAACCCTTACATTTCCAAGTACCTCAATTAGGACTTTCCCAAAAAGATGTGTTTGAGTGTCTGTTGTGAAAGGAGCTCTAACTTGTGTATTCAGTGCTGGAGAGTGACACACTCTACACAGGCTACAAGGCGTTTTGAGAGCACCAACATGCTTCACACTGAAACTGCTACAAGGTGTGTGTAGCATGCTGAATGAAGGCTTGTCATTTCAAAGAAAGAAGAGGAAACCAAACTCCAGGTAGTGAAACGAGCACACCAGTATGGGAGATGTGCATGTGTACAGTTTCAAGCAGCACCTCTTTGTGGACACTTGGAAACAGCGCTGTGAAAAAATTTCGTACGAAGCGGGATTTGGCCAAAGTTGAAAGACCTTCCAAAACCAACCCTAAAGAACTTAGCCAAACATTGAATGTTGCAATAAGCTCCTCCAGGAAAGGTGCCTCTATGACACAACCCCCGAGCAGGTAGCTACATTCTGCACAGTACAAAAGGCATATGAATTCCAGGCTGAAAACTCACTCCAGAAGGATGAAATGCATGTGTTTCTCTCTGAAAGAACACTCAGCCACCAGGCTTTTGCTTGCTCCTTCAAGGTCTTTCTAGAAACGTGTGTTTTCACTGCTGGAATAGGTTTTGGGATGCATTGTTTCTATCTCTTGCAAGCCTCATGTTGTTTCTTACACAATGTGGGAAAACAAGGATTATGTTTCCCAAATCACTAGAAATTCAGGAAAACACACAGTGCATCTCTCTTGCCCAAACACGCTCTCTCACCTAATGCGTTGAGAACATTCAAGAAAGCAGAAAAGAAGGGCATTTTGCACTGAATTTCAGACGGGCATGTACAAAAAGTCATTTCTATCGGTTGCAGAGTGCAAAAGCGTGATTGCCTTCATGCTCTCGATGAAACCCTTATATTTCCAAGTACCTCAATTAGGACTTTCCCAAAAAGATGTGTTTGCGTGTCTGTTGTGAAAGGAGCTCTAACTTGTGTATTCAGTGCTGGAGAGTGACACACTCTACACAGGCTACAAGGCGTTTTGAGAGCACCAACATGCTTCACACTGAAACTGCTACAAGGTGTGTGTAGCATGCTGAATGAAGGCTTGTCATTTCAAAGAAAGAAGAGGAAACCAAACTCCAGGTAGTGAAACGAGCACACCAGTATGGGAGATGTGCATGTGTACAGTTTCAAGCAGCACCTCTTTGTGGACACTTGGAAACAGCGCTGTGAAAAAATTTCGTACGAAGCGGGATTTGGCCAAAGTTGAAAGACCTTCCAAAACCAACCCTAAAGAACTTAGACAAACAATGAATGTTGCAATAAGCTCCTCCAGGAAAGGTACCTCTATGACACAACCCCCGAGCTGGTAGCTACATTCTGCACAGTACAAAAGGCATATGAATTCCAGGCTGAAAACTCACTCCAGAAGGATGAAATGCATGTGTTTCTCTCTGAAAGAACACTCAGCCACCAGGCTTTTGCTTGCTGCTTCAAGGTCTTTGTAGAAACGTGTGTTTTCATTGCTGGAATACGTTTTGGGATGCATTGTTTCTATCTCTTGCAAGCCTCATGTTGTTTCTTACACAATGTGGGAAAACAAAGAGTATGTTTCCCAAATCACTAGAAATTCAGGAAAACACACAGTGCATCTCTCTTGCCCAAACACGCTCTCTCACCTAATGCGTTGAGAACATTCAAGAAAGCAGAAAAGAAGGGCATTTTGCAGTGAATTTCAGACGGGCATGTACAAAAAGTCATTTCTATCGGTTGCAGAGTGCAAAAGCGTGATTGCCTTCATGCTCTCGATGAAACCCTTACATTTCCAAGTACCTCAATTAGGACTTTCCGAAAAATATGTGTTTGAGTGTCTGTTGTGAAAGGAGCTCTAACTTGTGTATTCAGTGCTGGAGAGTGACACACTCTACACAGGCTACAAGGCGTTTTGAGAGCACCAACATGCTTCACACTGAAACTGCTACAAGGTGTGTGTAGCATGCTGAATGAAGGCTTGTCATTTCAAAGAAAGAAGAGGAAACCAAACTCCAGGTAGTGAAACGAGCACACCAGTATGGGAGATGTGCATGTGTACAGTTTCAAGCAGCACCTCTTTGTGGACACTTGGAAACAGCGCTGTGAAAAAATTTCGTACGAACCGGGATTTGGCCAAAGTTGAAAGACCTTCCAAAACCAACCCTAAAGAACTTAGCCAAACAATGAATGTTGCAATAAGCTCCTCCAGGAAAGGTGCCTCTATGACACAACCCCCGAGCAGGTAGCTACATTCTGCACAGTACAAAAGGCATATGAATTCCAGGCTGAAAACTCACTCCAGAAGGATGAAATGCATGTGTTTCTCTCTGAAAGAACACTCAGCCACCAGGCTTTTGCTTGCTCCTTCAATGTCTTTCTAGAAACGTGTGTTTTCACTGCTGGAATACGTTTTGGGATGCATTGTTTCTATCTCTTGCAAGCCTCATGTTGTTTCTTACACAATGTGGGAAAACAAGGAGTATGTTTCCCAAATCACTTGAAATCCAGGAAAACACACACTGCATCTCTCTTGCCCAAACACGCTCTCTCACCTAATGCGTTGAGAACATTCAAGAAAGCAGAAAAGAAGGGCATTTTGCAGTGAATTTCAGACGGGCATGTACAAAAAGTCATTTCTATCGGTTGCAGAGTGCAAAAGCGTGATTGCCTTCATGCTCTCGATGAAACCCTTACATTTCCAAGTACCTCAATTAGGACTTTCCCAAAAAGATGTGTTTGAGTGTCTGTTGTGAAAGGAGCTCTAACTTGTGTATTCAGTGCTGGAGAGTGACACACTCTACACAGGCTACAAGGCGTTTTGAGAGCACCAACATGCTTCACACTGAAACTGCTACAAGGTGTGTGTAGCATGCTGAATGAAGGCTTGTCATTTCAAAGAAAGAAGAGGAAACCAAACTCCAGGTAGTGAAACGAGCACACCAGTATGGGAGATGTGCATGTGTACAGTTTCAAGCAGCACCTCTTTGTGGACACTTGGAAACAGCGCTGTGAAAAAATTTCGTACGAAGCGGGATTTGGCCAAAGTTGAAAGACCTTCCAAAACCAACCCTAAAGAACTTAGCCAAACAATGAATGTTGCAATAAGCTCCTCCAGGAAAGGTGCCTCTATGACACAACCCCCGAGCAGGTAGCTACATTCTGCACAGTACAAAAGGCATATGAATTCCAGGCTGAAAACTCACTCCAGAAGGATGAAATGCATGTGTTTCTCTCTGAAAGAACACTCAGCCACCAGGCTTTTGCTTGCTGCTTCAAGGTCTTTGTAGAAACGTGTGTTTTCACTGCTGGAATACGTTTTGGGATGCATTGTTTCTATCTATTGCAAGCCTCATGTTGTTTCTTACACAATGTGGAAAACAAGGACTATGTTTCCCAAATCACTTGAAATTCAGGAAAACACACACTGCATCTCTCTTGCTCAAACACGCTCTCTTAACTAATGCGTTGAGAACATTCAAGAAAGCAGAAAAGAAGGGCATTTTGCAGTGAATTTCAGACGGGCATGTACAAAAAGTCATTTCTATCGGTTGCAGAGTGCAAAAGCGTGATTCCCTTCAGGCTCTCGATGAAACCCTTACATTTCCAAGTACCTCAATTAGGACTTTCCCAAAAAGATGTGATTGAGTGTCTGTGGCGAAAGGAGCTCTAAGTTGTGTATTCAGTGTTGGAGAGTGACACATTCTACACAGGCTACACAGCGTTTTGAGAGCACCAACATGCTTCACACTGAAACTGCTACAAGGTGTGTGTAGCATGCTGAATGAAGGCTTGTCATTTCAAAGAAAGAAGAGGAAACCAAACTCCAGGTAGTGAAACGGGCACACCAGTATGGGAGATGTGCATGTGTACAGTTTCAAGCAGCACCTCTTTGTGGACACTTGGAAACAGCGCTGTGAAAAAATTTCGTACGAAGCGGGATTTGGCCAAAGTTGAAAGACCTTCCAAAACCAACCCTAAAGAACTTAGCCAAACAATGAATGTTGCAATAAGCTCCTCCAGGAAAGGTGCCTCTATGACACAACCCCCGAGCAGGTAGCTACATTCTGCACAGTACAAAAGGCATATGAATTCCAGGCTGAAAACTCACTCCAGAAGGATGAAATGCATGTGTTTCTCTCTGAAAGAACACTCAGCCACCAGGCTTTTGCTTGCTCCTTCAATGTCTTTCTAGAAACGTGTGTTTTCACTGCTGGAATACGTTTTGGGATGCATTGTTTCTATCTCTTGCAAGCCTCATGTTGTTTCTTACACAATGTGGGAAAACAAGGAGTATGTTTCCCAAATCACTTGAAATCCAGGAAAACACACACTGCATCTCTCTTGCCCAAACACGCTCTCTCACCTAATGCGTTGAGAACATTCAAGAAAGCAGAAAAGAAGGGCATTTTGCAGTGAATTTCAGACGGGCATGTACAAAAAGTCATTTCTATCGGTTGCAGAGTGCAAAAGCGTGATTGCCTTCATGCTCTCGATGAAACCCTTACATTTCCAAGTACCTCAATTAGGACTTTCCCAAAAAGATGTGTTTGAGTGTCTGTTGTGAAAGGAGCTCTAACTTGTGTATTCATTGCTGGAGAGTGACACACTCTACACAGGCTACAAGGCGTTTTGAGAGCACCAACATGCTTCACACTGAAACTGCTACAAGGTGTGTGTAGCATGCTGAATGAAGGCTTGTCATTTCAAAGAAAGAAGAGGAAACCAAACTCCAGGTAGTGAAACGAGCACACCAGTATGGGAGATGTGCATGTGTACAGTTTCAAGCAGCACCTCTTTGTGGACACTTGGAAACAGCGCTGTGAAAAAATTTCGTACGAAGCGGGATTTGGCCAAAGTTGAAAGACCTTCCAAAACCAACCCTAAAGAACTTAGCCAAACATTGAATGTTGCAATAAGCTCCTCCAGGAAAGGTGCCTCTATGACACAACCCCCGAGCAGGTAGCTACATTCTGCACAGTACAAAAGGCATATGAATTCCAGGCTGAAAACTCACTCCAGAAGGATGAAATGCATGTGTTTCTCTCTGAAAGAACACTCAGCCACCAGGCTTTTGCTTGCTGCTTCAAGGTCTTTGTAGAAACGTGTGTTTTCACTGCTGGAATACGTTTTGGGATGCATTGTTTCTATCTATTGCAAGCCTCATGTTGTTTCTTACACAATGTGGAAAACAAGGACTATGTTTCCCAAATCACTTGAAATTCAGGAAAACACACACTGCATCTCTCTTGCTCAAACACGCTCTCTTAACTAATGCGTTGAGAACATTCAAGAAAGCAGAAAAGAAGGGCATTTTGCAGTGAATTTCAGACGGGCATGTACAAAAAGTCATTTCTATCGGTTGCAGAGTGCAAAAGCGTGATTCCCTTCAGGCTCTCGATGAAACCCTTACATTTCCAAGTACCTCAATTAGGACTTTCCCAAAAAGATGTGATTGAGTGTCTGTGGCGAAAGGAGCTCTAAGTTGTGTATTCAGTGTTGGAGAGTGACACATTCTACACAGGCTACACAGCGTTTTGAGAGCACCAACATGCTTCACACTGAAACTGCTACAAGGTGTGTGTAGCATGCTGAATGAAGGCTTGTCATTTCAAAGAAAGAAGAGGAAACCAAACTCCAGGTAGTGAAACGGGCACACCAGTATGGGAGATGTGCATGTGTACAGTTTCAAGCAGCACCTCTTTGTGGACACTTGGAAACAGCGCTGTGAAAAAATTTCGTACGAAGCGGGATTTGGCCAAAGTTGAAAGACCTTCCAAAACCAACCCTAAAGAACTTAGCCAAACAATGAATGTTGCAATAAGCTCCTCCAGGAAAGGTGCCTCTATGACACAACCCCCGAGCAGGTAGCTACATTCTGCACAGTACAAAAGGCATATGAATTCCAGGCTGAAAACTCACTCCAGAAGGATGAAATGCATGTGTTTCTCTCTGAAAGAACACTCAGCCACCAGGCTTTTGCTTGCTCCTTCAAGGTCTTTCTAGAAACGTGTGTTTTCACTGCTGGAATAGGTTTTGGGATGCATTGTTTCTATCTCTTGCAAGCCTCATGTTGTTTCTTACACAATGTGGGAAAACAAGGATTATGTTTCCCAAATCACTAGAAATTCAGGAAAACACACAGTGCATCTCTCTTGCCCAAACACGCTCTCTCACCTAATGCGTTGAGAACATTCAAGAAAGCAGAAAAGAAGGGCATTTTGCACTGAATTTCAGACGGTCATGTACAAAAAGTCATTTCTATCGGTTGCAGAGTGCAAAAGCGTGATTGCCTTCATGCTCTCGATGAAACCCTTACATTTCCAAGTACCTCAATTAGGACTTTCCCATAAAGATGTGTTTGCGTGTCTGTTGTGAAAGGAGCTCTAACTTGTGTATTCAGTGCTGGAGAGTGACACACTCTACACAGGCTACAAGGCGTTTTGAGAGCACCAACATGCTTCACACTGAAACTGCTACAAGGTGTGTGTAGCATGCTGAATGAAGGCTTGTCATTTCAAAGAAAGAAGAGGAAACCAAACTCCAGGTAGTGAAACGAGCACACCAGTATGGGAGATGTGCATGTGTACAGTTTCAAGCAGCACCTCTTTGTGGACACTTGGAAACAGCGCTGTGAAAAAATTTCGTACGAAGCGGGATTTGGCCAAAGTTGAAAGACCTTCCAAAACCAACCCTAAAGAACTTAGCCAAACAATGAATGTTGCAATAAGCTCCTCCAGGAAAGATGCCTCTATGACACAACCCCCGAGCAGGTAGCTACATTCTGCACAGTACAAAAGGCATATGAATTCCAGGCTGAAAACTCACTCCAGAAGGATGAAATGCATGTGTTTCTCTCTGAAAGAACACTCAGCCACCAGGCTTTTGCTTGCTCCTTCAAGGTCTTTGTAGAAACGTGTGTTTTCATTGCTGGAATACGTTTTGGGATGCATTGTTTCTATCTCTTGCAAGCCTCATGTTGTTTCTTACACAATGTGGGAAAACAAGGATTATGTTTCCCAAATCACTAGAAATTCAGGAAAACACACAGTGCATCTCTCTTGCCCAAACACGCTCTCTCACCTAATGCGTTGAGAACATTCAAGAAAGCAGAAAAGAAGGGCATTTTGCAGTGAATTTCAGACGGGCATGTACAAAAAGTCATTTCTATCGGTTGCAGAGTGCAAAAGCGTGATTGCCTTCATGCTCTCGATGAAACCCTTACATTTCCAAGTACCTCAATTAGTACTTTCCCAAAAAGATGTGTTTGAGTGTCTGTTGTGAAAGGAGCTCTAACTTGTGTATTCAGTGCTGGAGAGTGACACACTCTACACAGGCTACAAGGCGTTTTGAGAGCACCAACATGCTTCACACTGAACCTGCTACAAGGTGTGTGTAGCATGCTGAATGAAGGCTTGTCATTTCAAAGAAAGAAGAGGAAACCAAACTCCAGGTAGTGAAACGAGCACACCAGTATGGGAGATGTGCATGTGTACAGTTTCAAGCAGCACCTCTTTGTGGACACTTGGAAACAGCGCTGTGAAAAAATTTCGTACGAAGCGGGATTTGGCCAAAGTTGAAAGACCTTCCAAAACCAACCCTAAAGAACTTAGCCAAACAATGAATGTTGCAATAAGCTCCTCCAGGAAAGGTGCCTCTATGACACAACCCCCGAGCAGGTAGCTACATTCTGCACAGTACAAAAGGCATATGAATTCCAGGCTGAAAACTCACTCCAGAAGGATGAAATGCATGTGTTTCTCTCTGAAAGAACACTCAGCCACCAGGCTTTTGCTTGCTGCTTCAAGGTCTTTGTAGAAACGTGTGTTTTCATTGCTGGAATACGTTTTGGGATGCATTGTTTCTATCTCTTGCAAGCCTCATGTTGTTTCTTACACAATGTGGGAAAACAAGGAGTATGTTTCCCAAATCACTTGAAATCCAGGAAAACACACACTGCATCTCTCTTGCGCAAACACGCTCTCTCACCTAATGCGTTGAGAACATTCAAGAAAGCAGAAAAGAAGGGCATTTTGCAGTGAATTTCAGACGGGCATGTACAAAAAGTCATTTCTATCGGTTGCAGAGTGCAAAAGCGTGAATGCCTTCATGCTCTCGATGAAACCCTTACATTTCCAAGTACCTCAGTTAGGACTTTCCCAAAAAGATGTGTTTGAGTGTCTGTTGTGAAAGGAGCTCTAACTTGTGTATTCAGTGCTGGAGAGTGACACACTCTACACAGGCTACAAGGCGTTTTGAGAGCACCAACATGCTTCACACTGAAACTGCTACAAGGTGTGTGTAGCATGCTGAATGAAGGCTTGTCATTTCAAAGAAAGAAGAGGAAACCAAACTCCAGGTAGTGAAACGAGCACACCAGTATGGGAGATGTGCATGTGTACAGTTTCAAGCAGCACCTCTTTGTGGACACTTGGAAACAGCACTGTGAAAAAATTTCGTACGAAGCGGGATTTGGCCAAAGTTGAAAGACCTTCCAAAACCAACCCTAAAGAACTTAGCCAAACAATGAATGTTGCAATAAGCTCCTCCAGGAAAGGTGCCTCTATGACACAACCCCCGAGCAGGTAGCTACATTCTGCACAGTACAAAAGGCATATGAATTCCAGGCTGAAAACTCACTCCAGAAGGATGAAATGCATGTGTTTCTCTCTGAAAGAACACTCAGCCACCAGGCTTTTGCTTGCTCCTTCAAGGTCTTTGTAGAAACGTGTGTTTTCACTGCTGGAATACGTTTTGGGATGCATTGTTTCTATCTCTTGCAAGCCTCATGTTGTTTCTTACACAATGTGGGAAAACAAGGAGTATGTTTCCCAAATCACTTGAAATCCAGGAAAACACACACTGCATCTCTCTTGCTCAAACACGCTCTCTCAACTAATGCGTTGAGAACATTCAAGAAAGCAGAAAAGAAGGGCATTTTGCAGTGAATTTCAGACGGGCATGTACAAAAAGTCATTTCTATCGGTTGCAGAGTGCAAAAGCGTGATTGCCTTCATGCTCTCGATGAAACCCTTACATTTCCAAGTACCTCAATTAGGACTTTCCCAAAAAGATGTGTTTGAGTGTCTGTTGTGAAAGGAGCTCTAACTTGTGTATTCAGTGCTGGAGAGTGACACACTCTACACAGGCTACAAGGAGTTTGGAGAGCACCAACATGCTTCACACTGAAACTGCTACAAGGTGTGTGTAGCATGCTGAATGAAGGCTTGTCATTTCAAAGAAAGAAGAGGAAACCAAACTCCAGGTAGTGAAACGAGCACACCAGAATGGGAGATGTGCATGTGTACAGTTTCAAGCAGCACCTCTTTGTGGACACTTGGAAACAGCGCTGTGAAAAAATTTCGTACGAAGCGGGATTTGGCCAAAGTTGAAAGACCTTCCAAAACCAACCCTAAAGAACTTAGCCAAACAATGAATGTTGCAATAAGCTCCTCCAGGAAAGGTGCCTCTATGACACAACCCCCGAGCAGGTAGCTACATTCTGCACAGTACAAAGGCATATGAATTCCAGGCTGAAAACTCACTCCAGAAGGATGAAATGCATGTGTTTCTCTCTGAAAGAACACTCAGCCACCAGGTTTTTGCTTGCTCCTTCAAGGTCTTTGTAGAAACGTGTGTTTTCACTGCTGGAATACGTTTTGGGATGCATTGTTTCTATCTCTTGCAAGCCTCATGTTGTTTCTTACACAATGTGGGAAAACAAGGAGTATGTTTCCCAAATCACTTGAAATCCAGGAAAACGCACACTGCATCTCTGTTGCTCAAACACGCTCTCTCAACTAATGCGTTGAGAACATTCAAGAAAGCAGAAAAGAAGGGCATTTTGCAGTGAATTTCAGACGGGCATGTACAAAAAGTCATTTCTATCGGTTGCAGAGTGCAAAAGCGTGATTGCCTTCATGCTCTCGATGAAACCCTTACATTTCCAAGTACCTCAATTAGGACTTTCCCAAAAAGATGTGTTTGAGTGTCTGTTGTGAAAGGAGCTCTAACTTGTGTATTCAGTGCTGGAGAGTGACACACTCTACACAGGCTACAAGGCGTTTTGAGAGCACCAACATGCTTCACACTGAAACTGCTACAAGGTGTGTGTAGCATGCTGAATGAAGGCTTGTCATTTCAAAGAAAGAAGAGGAAACCAAACTCCAGGTAGTGAAACGAGCACACCAGTATGGGAGATGTGCATGTGTACAGTTTCAAGCAGCACCTCTTTGTGGACACTTGGAAACAGCGCTGTGAAAAAATTTCGTACGAAGCGGGATTTGGCCAAAGTTGAAAGACCTTCCAAAACCAACCCTAAAGAACTTAGCCAAACATTGAATGTTGCAATAAGCTCCTCCAGGAAAGGTGCCTCTATGACACAACCCCCGAGCAGGTAGCTACATTCTGCACAGTACAAAAGGCATATGAATTCCAGGCTGAAAACTCACTCCAGAAGGATGAAATGCATGTGTTTCTCTCTGAAAGAACACTCAGCCACCAGGCTTTTGCTTGCTGCTTCAAGGTCTTTGTAGAAACGTGTGTTTTCACTGCTGGAATACGTTTTGGGATGCATTGTTTCTATCTATTGCAAGCCTCATGTTGTTTCTTACACAATGTGGAAAACAAGGACTATGTTTCCCAAATCACTTGAAATTCAGGAAAACACACACTGCATCTCTCTTGCTCAAACACGCTCTCTTAACTAATGCGTTGAGAACATTCAAGAAAGCAGAAAAGAAGGGCATTTTGCAGTGAATTTCAGACGGGCATGTACAAAAAGTCATTTCTATCGGTTGCAGAGTGCAAAAGCGTGATTGCCTTCATGCTCTCGATGAAACCCTTACATTTCCAAGTACCTCAATTAGGACTTTCCCAAAAAGATGTGTTTGAGTGTCTGTTGTGAAAGGAGCTCTAACTTGTGTATTCAGTGCTGGAGAGTGACACACTCTACACAGGCTACAAGGCGTTTTGAGAGCACCAACATGCTTCACACTGAAACTGCTACAAGGTGTGTGTAGCATGCTGAATGAAGGCTTGTCATTTCAAAGAAAGAAGAGGAAACCAAACTCCAGGTAGTGAAACGAGCACACCAGTATGGGAGATGTGCATGTGTACAGTTTCAAGCAGCACCTCTTTGTGGACACTTGGAAACAGCGCTGTGAAAAAATTTCGTACGAAGCGGGATTTGGCCAAAGTTGAAAGACCTTCCAAAACCAACCCTAAAGAACTTAGCCAAACAATGAATGTTGCAATAAGCTCCTCCAGGAAAGATGCCTCTATGACACAACCTCCGAGCAGGTAGCTACATTCTGCACAGTACAACAGGCATATGAATTCCAGGCTGAAAACTCACTCCAGAAGGATGAAATGCATGTGTTTCTCTCTGAAAGAACACTCAGCCACCAGGCTTTTGCTTGCTGCTTCAAGGTCTTTGTAGAAACGTGTGTTTTCATTGCTGGAATACGTTTTGGGATGCATTGTTTCTATCTCTTGCAAGCCTCATGTTGTTTCTTACACAATGTGGGAAAACAAGGAGTATGTTTCCCAAATCACTAGAAATTCAGGAAAACACACACTGCATCTCTCTTGCCCAAACACGCTCTCTCACCTAATGCGTTGAGAACATTCAAGAAAGCAGAAAAGAAGGGCATTTTGCAGTGAATTTCAGACGGGCATGTACAAAAAGTCATTTCTATCGGTTGCAGAGTGCAAAAGCGTGATTGCCTTCATGCTCTCGATGAAACCCTTACATTTCCAAGTACCTCAATTAGGACTTTCCCAAAAAGATGTGTTTGCGTGTCTGTGGCGAAAGGAGCTCTAACTTGTGTATTCAGTGCTGGAGAGTGACACACTCTACACAGGCTACACAGCGTTTTGAGAGCACCAACATGCTTCACACTGAAACTGCTACAAGGTGTGTGTAGCATGCTGAATGAAGGCTTGTCATTTCAAAGAAAGAAGAGGAAACCAAACTCCAGGTAGTGAAACGAGCACACCAGTATGGGAGATGTGCATGTGTACAGTTTCAAGCAGCACCTCTTTGTGGACACTTTGAAACAGCGCTGTGAAAAAATTTCGTACGAAGCGGGATTTGGCCAAAGTTGAAAGACCTTCCAAAACCAACCCTAAAGAACTTAGCCAAACAATGAATGTTGCAATAAGCTCCTCCAGGAAAGGTGCCTCTATGACACAACCCCCGAGCAGGTAGCTACATTCTGCACAGTACAAAAGGCATATGAATTCCAGGCTGAAAACTCACTCCAGAAGGATGAAATGCATGTGTTTCTCTCTGAAAGAACACTCAGCCACCAGGCTTTTGCTTGCTCCTTCAAGGTCTTTCTAGAAACGTGTGTTTTCATTGCTGGAATACGTTTTGGGATGCATTGTTTCTATCTCTTGCAAGCCTCATGTTGTTTCTTACACAATGTGGGAAAACAAGGAGTATGTTTCCCAAATCACTAGAAATTCAGGAAAACACACAGTGCATCTCTCTTGCCCAAACACGCTCTCTCACCTAATGCGTTGAGAACATTCAAGAAAGCAGAAAAGAAGGGCATTTTGCAGTGAATTTCAGACGGGCATGTACAAAAAGTCATTTCTATCGGTTGCAGAGTGCAAAAGCGTGATTGCCTTCATGCTCTCGATGAAACCCTTACATTTCCAAGTACCTCAATTAGGACTTTCCCAAAAAGATGTGTTTGAGTGTCTGTTGTGAAAGGAGCTCTAACTTGTGTATTCAGTGCTGGAGAGTGACACACTCTACACAGGCTACAAGGCGTTTTGAGAGCACCAACATGCTTCACACTGAAACTGCTACAAGGTGTGTGTAGCATGCTGAATGAAGGCTTGTCATTTCAAAGAAAGAAGAGGAAACCAATCTCCAGGTAGTGAAACGAGCACACCAGTATGGGAGATGTGCATGTGTACAGTTTCAAGCAGCACCTCTTTGTGGACACTTGGAAACAGCGCTGTGAAAAAATTTCGTACGAAGCGGGATTTGGCCAAAGTTGAAAGACCTTCCAAAACCAACCCTAAAGAACTTAGCCAAACAATGAATGTTGCAATAAGCTCCTCCAGGAAAGGTGCCTCTATGACACAACCCCCGAGCAGGTAGCTACATTCTGCACAGTACAAAAGGCATATGAATTCCAGGCTGAAAACTCACTCCAGAAGGATGAAATGCATGTGTTTCTCTCTGAAAGAACACTCAGCCACCAGGCTTTTGCTTGCTTCTTCCAGGTCTTTGTAGAAACGTGTGTTTTCACTGTTGGAATACGTTTTAGGATGCATTGTTTCTATCTCTTGCAAGCCTCATGTTGTTTCTTACACAATGTGGGAAAACAAGGAGTATGTTTCCCAAATCACTTGAAATCCAGGAAAACACACACTGCATCTCTCTTGCTCAAACGCTCTCTCAACTAATGCGTTGAGAACATTCAAGAAAGCAGAAAAGAAGGGCATTTTGCAGTGAATTTCAGACGGGCATGTACAAAAAGTCATTTCTATCGGTTGCAGAGTGCAAAAGCGTGATTGCCTTCATGCTCTCGATGAAACCCTTACATTTCCAAGTACCTCAATTAGGACTTTCCCAAAAAGATGTGTTTGAGTGTCTGTTGTGAAAGGAGCTCTAACTTGTGTATTCAGTGCTGGAGAGTGACACACTCTACACAGGCTACAAGGCGTTTTGAGAGCACCAACATGCTTCACACTGAAACTGCTACAAGGTGTGTGTAGCATGCTGAATGAAGGCTTGTCATTTCAAAGAAAGAAGAGGAAACCAAACTCCAGGTAGTGAAACGAGCACACCAGTATGGGAGATGTGCATGTGTACAGTTTCAAGCAGCACCTCTTTGTGGACACTTGGAAACAGCGCTGTGAAAAAATTTCGTACGAAGCGGGATTTGGCCAAAGTTGAAAGACCTTCCAAAACCAACCCTAAAGAACTTAGCCAAACAATGAATGTTGCAATAAGCTCCTCCAGGAAAGGTGCCTCTATGACACAACCCCCGAGCAGGTAGCTACATTCTGCACAGTACAAAAGGCATATGAATTCCAGGCTGAAAACTCACTCCAGAAGGATGAAATGCATGTGTTTCTCTCTGAAAGAACACTCAGCCACCAGGCTTTTGCTTGCTGCTTCAAGGTCTTTCTAGAAACGTGTGTTTTCATTGCTGGAATACGTTTTGGGATGCATTGTTTCTATCTCTTGCATGCCTCATATTGTTTCTTACACAATGTGGGAAAACAAGGAGTATGTTTCCCAAATCACTAGAAATTCAGGAAAACACACAGTGCATCTCTCTTGCCCAAACACGCTCTCTCACCTAATGCGTTGAGAACATTCAAGAAAGCAGAAAAGAAGGGCATTTTGCACTGAGTTTCAGACGGGCATGTACAAAAAGTCATTTCTATCGGTTGCAGAGTGCAAAAGCGTGATTGCCTTCATGCTCTCGATGAAACCCTTACATTTCCAAGTACCTCAATTAGGACTTTCCCAAAAAGATGTGTTTGAGTGTCTGTTGTGAAAGGAGCTCTAACTTGTGTATTCAGTGCTGGAGAGTGACACACTCTACACAGGCTACAAGGCGTTTTGAGAGCACCAACATGCTTCACACTGAAACTGCTACAAGGTGTGTGTAGCATGCTGAATGAAGGCTTGTCATTTCAAAGAAAGAAGAGGAAACCAAACTCCAGGTAGTGAAACGAGCACACCAGTATGGGAGATGTGCATGTGTACAGTTTCAAGCAGCACCTCTTTGTGGACACTTGGAAACAGCGCTGTGAAAAAATTTCGTACGAAGCGGGATTTGGCCAAAGTTGAAAGACCTTCCAAAACCAACCCTAAAGAACTTAGACAAACAATGAATGTTGCAATAAGCTCCTCCAGGAAAGGTACCTCTATGACACAACCCCCGAGCTGGTAGCTACATTCTGCACAGTACAAAAGGCATATGAATTCCAGGCTGAAAACTCACTCCAGAAGGATGAAATGCATGTGTTTCTCTCTGAAAGAACACTCAGCCACCAGGCTTTTGCTTGCTCCTTCAAGGTCTTTCTAGAAACGTGTGTTTTCACTGCTGGAATAGGTTTTGGGATGCATTGTTTCTATCTCTTGCAAGCCTCATGTTGTTTCTTACACAATGTGGGAAAACAAGGATTATGTTTCCCAAATCACTAGAAATTCAGGAAAACACACAGTGCATCTCTCTTGCCCAAACACGCTCTCTCACCTAATGCGTTGAGAACATTCAAGAAAGCAGAAAAGAAGGTCATTTTGCAGTGAATTTCAGACGGGCATGTACAAAAAGTCATTTCTATCGGTTGCAGAGTGCAAAAGCGTGATTGCCTTCATGCTCTCGATGAAACCCTTACATTTCCAAGTACCTCAATTAGGACTTTCCCAAAAAGATGTGTTTGAGTGTCTGTTGTGAAAGGAGCTCTAACTTGTGTATTCAGTGCTGGAGAGTGACACACTCTACACAGGCTACAAGGCGTTTTGAGAGCACCAACATGCTTCACACTGAACCTGCTACAAGGTGTGTGTAGCATGCTGAATGAAGGCTTGTCATTTCAAAGAAAGAAGAGGAAACCTAACTCCAGGTAGTGAAACGAGCACACCAGTATGGGAGATGTGCATGTGTACAGTTTCAAGCAGCACCTCTTTGTGGACACTTGGAAACAGCGCTGTGAAAAAATTTCGTACGAAGCGGGATTTGGCCAAAGTTGAAAGACCTTCCAAAACCAACCCTAAAGAACTTAGCCAAACAATGAATGTTGCAATAAGCTCCTCCAGGAAAGGTGCCTCTATGACACAACCCCCGAGCAGGTAGCTACATTCTGCACAGTACAAAAGGCATATGAATTCCAGGCTGAAAACTCACTCCAGAAGGATGAAATGCATGTGTTTCTCTCTGAAAGAACACTCAGCCACCAGGCTTTTGCTTGCTGCTTCAAGGTCTTTGTAGAAACGTGTGTTTTCATTGCTGGAATACGTTTTGGGATGCATTGTTTCTATCTCTTGCAAGCCTCATGTTGTTTCTTACACAATGTGGGAAAACAAGGACTATGTTTCCCAAATCACTTGAAATCCAGGAAAACACACACTGCATCTCTCTTGCGCAAACACGCTCTCTCACCTAATGCGTTGAGAACATTCAAGAAAGCAGAAAAGAAGGGCATTTTGCAGTGAATTTCAGACGGGCATGTACAAAAAGTCATTTCTATCGGTTGCAGAGTGCAAAAGCGTGATTGCCTTCATGCTCTCGATGAAACCCTTACATTTCCAAGTACCTCAATTAGGACTTTCCCAAAAAGATGTGTTTGAGTGTCTGTTGTGAAAGGAGCTCTAACTTGTGTATTCAGTGCTGGAGAGTGACACACTCTACACAGGCTACAAGGCGTTTTGAGAGCACCAACATGCTTCACACTGAAACTGCTACAAGGTGTGTGTAGCATGCTGAATGAAGGCTTGTCATTTCAAAGAAAGAAGAGGAAACCAAACTCCAGGTAGTGAAACGAGCACACCAGTATGGGAGATGTGCATGTGTACAGTTTCAAGCAGCACCTCTTTGTGGACACTTGGAAACAGCGCTGTGAAAAAATTTCGTACGAAGCGGGATTTGGCCAAAGTTGAAAGACCTTCCAAAACCAACCCTAAAGAACTTAGCCAAACAATGAATGTTGCAATAAGCTCCTCCAGGAAAGGTGCCTCTATGACACAACCCCCGAGCAGGTAGCTACATTCTGCACAGTACAAAAGGCATATGAATTCCAGGCTGAAAACTCACTCCAGAAGGATGAAATGCATGTGTTTCTCTCTGAAAGAACACTCAGCCACCAGGCTTTTGCTTGCTCCTTCAAGGTCTTTCTAGAAACGTGTGTTTTCACTGCTGGAATAGGTTTTGGGATGCATTGTTTCTATCTCTTGCAAGCCTCATGTTGTTTCTTACACAATGTGGGAAAACAAGGAGTATGTTTCCCAAATCACTAGAAATTCAGGAAAACACACAGTGCATCTCTCTTGCCCAAACACGCTCTCTCACCTAATGCGTTGAGAACATTCAAGAAAGCAGAAAAGAAGGGCATTTTGCACTGAATTTCAGACGGGCATGTACAAAAAGTCATTTCTATCGGTTGCAGAGTGCAAAAGCGTGATTGCCTTCATGCTCTCGATGAAACCCTTACATTTCCAAGTACCTCAATTAGGACTTTCCCAAAAAGATGTGTTTGCGTGTCTGTTGTGAAAGGAGCTCTAACTTGTGTATTCAGTGCTGGAGAGTGACACACTCTACACAGGCTACAAGGCGTTTTGAGAGCACCAACATGCTTCACACTGAAACTGCTACAAGGTGTGTGTAGCATGCTGAATGAAGGCTTGTCATTTCAAAGAAAGAAGAGGAAACCAAACTCCAGGTAGTGAAACGAGCACACCAGTATGGGAGATGTGCATGTGTACAGTTTCAAGCAGCACCTCTTTGTGGACACTTGGAAACAGCGCTGTGAAAAAATTTCGTACGAAGCGGGATTTGGCCAAAGTTGAAAGACCTTCCAAAACCAACCCTAAAGAACTTAGCCAAACAATGAATGTTGCAATAAGCTCCTCCAGGAAAGGTGCCTCTATGACACAACCCCCGAGCAGGTAGCTACATTCTGCACAGTACAAAAGGCATATGAATTCCAGGCTGAAAACTCACTCCAGAAGGATGAAATGCATGTGTTTCTCTCTGAAAGAACACTCAGCCACCAGGCTTTTGCTTGCTCTTTCAAGGTCTTTCTAGAAACGTGTGTTTTCATTGCTGGAATACGTTTTGGGATGCATTGTTTCTATCTCTTGCAAGCCTCATGTTGTTTCTTACACAATGTGGGAAAACAAGGAGTATGTTTCCCAAATCACTTGAAATCCAGGAAAACACACAGTGCATCTCTCTTGCCCAAACACGCTCTCTCACCTAATGCGTTGAGAACATTCAAGAAAGCAGAAAAGAAGGGCATTTTGCACTGAGTTTCAGACGGGCATGTACAAAAAGTCATTTCTATCGGTTGCAGAGTGCAAAAGCGTGATTGCCTTCATGCTCTCGATGAAACCCTTACATTTCCAAGTACCTCAATTAGGACTTTCCCAAAAAGATGTGTTTGAGTGTCTGTTGTGAAAGGAGCTCTAACTTGTGTATTCAGTGCTGGAGAGTGACACACTGTACACAGGCTACAAGGCGTTTTGAGAGCACCAACATGCTTCACACTGAAACTGCTACAAGGTGTGTGTAGCATGCTGAATGAAGGCTTGTCATTTCAAAGAAAGAAGAGGAAACCAAACTCCAGGTAGTGAAACGAGCACACCAGTATGGGAGATGTGCATGTGTACAGTTTCAAGCAGCACCTCTTTGTGGACACTTGGAAACAGCGCTGTGAAAAAATTTCGTACGAAGCGGGATTTGGCCAAAGTTGAAAGACCTTCCAAAACCAACCCTAAAGAACTTAGACAAACAATGAATGTTGCAATAAGCTCCTCCAGGAAAGGTACCTCTATGACACAACCCCCGAGCTGGTAGCTACATTCTGCACAGTACAAAAGGCATATGAATTCCAGGCTGAAAACTCACTCCAGAAGGATGAAATGCATGTGTTTCTCTCTGAAAGAACACTCAGCCACCAGGCTTTTGCTTGCTCCTTCAAGGTCTTTCTAGAAACGTGTGTTTTCACTGCTGGAATAGGTTTTGGGATGCATTGTTTCTATCTCTTGCAAGCCTCATGTTGTTTCTTACACAATGTGGGAAAACAAGGAGTATGTTTCCCAAATCACTTGAAATCCAGGAAAACACACACTGCATCTCTCTTGCCCAAACACGCTCTCTCACCTAATGCGTTGAGAACATTCAAGAAAGCAGAAAAGAAGGGCATTTTGCAGTGAATTTCAGACTGGCATGTACAAAAAGTCATTTCTATCGGTTGCAGAGTGCAAAAGCGTGATTGCCTTCATGCTCTCGATGAAACCCTTACATTTCCAAGTACCTCAATTAGGACTTTCCCAAAAAGATGTGTTTGAGTGTCTGTTGTGAAAGGAGCTCTAACTTGTGTATTCAGTGCTGGAGAGTGACACACTCTACACAGGCTACAAGGCGTTTTGAGAGCACCAACATGCTTCACACTGAAACTGCTACAAGGTGTGTGTAGCATGCTGAATGAAGGCTTGTCATTTCAAAGAAAGAAGAGGAAACCAAACTCCAGGTAGTGAAACGAGCACACCAGTATGGGAGATGTGCATGTGTACAGTTTCAAGCAGCACCTCTTTGTGGACACTTGGAAACAGCGCTGTGAAAAAATTTCGTACGAAGCGGGATTTGGCCAAAGTTGAAAGACCTTCCAAAACCAACCCTAAAGAACTTAGCCAAACAATGAATGTTGCAATAAGCTCCTCCAGGAAAGGTGCCTCTATGACACAACCCCCGAGCAGGTAGCTACATTCTGCACAGTACAAAAGGCATATGAATTCCAGGCTGAAAACTCACTCCAGAAGGATGAAATGCATGTGTTTCTCTCTGAAAGAACACTCAGCCACCAGGCTTTTGCTTGCTGCTTCAAGGTCTTTCTAGAAACGTGTGTTTTCATTGCTGGAATGCGTTTTGGGATGCATTGTTTCTATCTCTTGCATGCCTCATATTGTTTCTTACACAATGTGGGAAAACAAGGAGTATGTTTCCCAAATCACTAGAAATTCAGGAAAACACACAGTGCATCTCTCTTGCCCAAACACGCTCTCTCACCTAATGCGTTGAGAACATTCAAGAAAGCAGAAAAGAAGGGCATTTTGCACTGAGTTTCAGACGGGCATGTACAAAAAGTCATTTCTATCGGTTGCAGAGTGCAAAAGCGTGATTGCCTTCATGCTCTCGATGAAACCCTTACATTTCCAAGTACCTCAATTAGGACTTTCCCAAAAAGATGTGTTTGAGTGTCTGTTGTGAAAGGAGCTCTAACTTGTGTATTCAGTGCTGGAGAGTGACACACTCTACACAGGCTACAAGGCGTTTTGAGAGCACCAACATGCTTCACACTGAAACTGCTACAAGGTGTGTGTAGCATGCTGAATGAAGGCTTGTCATTTCAAAGAAAGAAGAGGAAACCAAACTCCAGGTAGTGAAACGAGCACACCAGTATGGGAGATGTGCATGTGTACAGTTTCAAGCAGCACCTCTTTGTGGACACTTGGAAACAGCGCTGTGAAAAAATTTCGTACGAAGCGGGATTTGGCCAAAGTTGAAAGACCTTCCAAAACCAACCCTAAAGAACTTAGACAAACAATGAATGTTGCAATAAGCTCCTCCAGGAAAGGTACCTCTATGACACAACCCCCGAGCTGGTAGCTACATTCTGCACAGTACAAAAGGCATATGAATTCCAGGCTGAAAACTCACTCCAGAAGGATGAAATGCATGTGTTTCTCTCTGAAAGAACACTCAGCCACCAGGCTTTTGCTTGCTCCTTCAAGGTCTTTCTAGAAACGTGTGTTTTCACTGCTGGAATAGGTTTTGGGATGCATTGTTTCTATCTCTTGCAAGCCTCATGTTGTTTCTTACACAATGTGGGAAAACAAGGATTATGTTTCCCAAATCACTAGAAATTCAGGAAAACACACAGTGCATCTCTCTTGCCCAAACACGCTCTCTCACCTAATGCGTTGAGAACATTCAAGAAAGCAGAAAAGAAGGGCATTTTGCAGTGAATTTCAGACGGGCATGTACAAAAAGTCATTTCTATCGGTTGCAGAGTGCAAAAGCGTGATTGCCTTCATGCTCTCGATGAAACCCTTACATTTCCAAGTACCTCAATTAGGACTTTCCCAAAAAGATGTGTTTGAGTGTCTGTTGTGAAAGGAGCTCTAACTTGTGTATTCAGTGCTGGAGAGTGACACACTCTACACAGGCTACAAGGCGTTTTGAGAGCACCAACATGCTTCACACTGAAACTGCTACAAGGTGTGTGTAGCATGCTGAATGAAGGCTTGTCATTTCAAAGAAAGAAGAGGAAACCAAACTCCAGGTAGTGAAACGAGCACACCAGTATGGGAGATGTGCATGTGTACAGTTTCAAGCAGCACCTCTTTGTGGACACTTGGAAACAGCGCTGTGAAAAAATTTCGTACGAAGCGGGATTTGGCCAAAGTTGAAAGACCTTCCAAAACCAACCCTAAAGAACTTAGCCAAACAATGAATGTTGCAATAAGCTCCTCCAGGAAAGGTGCCTCTATGACACAACCCCCGAGCAGGTAGCTACATTCTGCACAGTACAAAAGGCATATGAATTCCAGGCTGAAAACTCACTCCAGAAGGATGAAATGCATGTGTTTCTCTCTGAAAGAACACTCAGCCACCAGGCTTTTGCTTGCTGCTTCAAGGTCTTTCTAGAAACGTGTGTTTTCATTGCTGGAATACGTTTTGGGATGCATTGTTTCTATCTCTTGCATGCCTCATATTGTTTCTTACACAATGTGGGAAAACAAGGAGTATGTTTCCCAAATCACTAGAAATTCAGGAAAACACACAGTGCATCTCTCTTGCCCAAACACGCTCTCTCACCTAATGCGTTGAGAACATTCAAGAAAGCAGAAAAGAAGGGCATTTTGCACTGAGTTTCAGACGGGCATGTACAAAAAGTCATTTCTATCGGTTGCAGAGTGCAAAAGCGTGATTGCCTTCATGCTCTCGATGAAACCCTTACATTTCCAAGTACCTCAATTAGGACTTTCCCAAAAAGATGTGTTTGAGTGTCTGTTGTGAAAGGAGCTCTAACTTGTGTATTCAGTGCTGGAGAGTGACACACTCTACACAGGCTACAAGGCGTTTTGAGAGCACCAACATGCTTCACACTGAAACTGCTACAAGGTGTGTGTAGCATGCTGAATGAAGGCTTGTCATTTCAAAGAAAGAAGAGGAAACCAAACTCCAGGTAGTGAAACGAGCACACCAGTATGGGAGATGTGCATGTGTACAGTTTCAAGCAGCACCTCTTTGTGGACACTTGGAAACAGCGCTGTGAAAAAATTTCGTACGAAGCGGGATTTGGCCAAAGTTGAAAGACCTTCCAAAACCAACCCTAAAGAACTTAGACAAACAATGAATGTTGCAATAAGCTCCTCCAGGAAAGGTACCTCTATGACACAACCCCCGAGCTGGTAGCTACATTCTGCACAGTACAAAAGGCATATGAATTCCAGGCTGAAAACTCACTCCAGAAGGATGAAATGCATGTGTTTCTCTCTGAAAGAACACTCAGCCACCAGGCTTTTGCTTGCTCCTTCAAGGTCTTTCTAGAAACGTGTGTTTTCACTGCTGGAATAGGTTTTGGGATGCATTGTTTCTATCTCTTGCAAGCCTCATGTTGTTTCTTACACAATGTGGGAAAACAAGGAGTATGTTTCCCAAATCACTTGAAATCCAGGAAAACACACACTGCATCTCTCTTGCCCAAACACGCTCTCTCACCTAATGCGTTGAGAACATTCAAGAAAGCAGAAAAGAAGGGCATTTTGCAGTGAATTTCAGACTGGCATGTACAAAAAGTCATTTCTATCGGTTGCAGAGTGCAAAAGCGTGATTGCCTTCATGCTCTCGATGAAACCCTTACATTTCCAAGTACCTCAATTAGGACTTTCCCAAAAAGATGTGTTTGAGTGTCTGTTGTGAAAGGAGCTCTAACTTGTGTATTCAGTGCTGGAGAGTGACACACTCTACACAGGCTACAAGGCGTTTTGAGAGCACCAACATGCTTCACACTGAAACTGCTACAAGGTGTGTGTAGCATGCTGAATGAAGGCTTGTCATTTCAAAGAAAGAAGAGGAAACCAAACTCCAGGTAGTGAAACGAGCACACCAGTATGGGAGATGTGCATGTGTACAGTTTCAAGCAGCACCTCTTTGTGGACACTTGGAAACAGCGCTGTGAAAAAATTTCGTACGAAGCGGGATTTGGCCAAAGTTGAAAGACCTTCCAAAACCAACCCTAAAGAACTTAGACAAACAATGAATGTTGCAATAAGCTCCTCCAGGAAAGGTACCTCTATGACACAACCCCCGAGCTGGTAGCTACATTCTGCACAGTACAAAAGGCATATGAATTCCAGGCTGAAAACTCACTCCAGAAGGATGAAATGCATGTGTTTCTCTCTGAAAGAACACTCAGCCACCAGGCTTTTGCTTGCTCCTTCAAGGTCTTTCTAGAAACGTGTGTTTTCACTGCTGGAATAGGTTTTGGGATGCATTGTTTCTATCTCTTGCAAGCCTCATGTTGTTTCTTACACAATGTGGGAAAACAAGGAGTATGTTTCCCAAATCACTTGAAATCCAGGAAAACACACACTGCATCTCTCTTGCCCAAACACGCTCTCTCACCTAATGCGTTGAGAACATTCAAGAAAGCAGAAAAGAAGGGCATTTTGCAGTGAATTTCAGACTGGCATGTACAAAAAGTCATTTCTATCGGTTGCAGAGTGCAAAAGCGTGATTGCCTTCATGCTCTCGATGAAACCCTTACATTTCCAAGTACCTCAATTAGGACTTTCCCAAAAAGATGTGTTTGAGTGTCTGTTGTGAAAGGAGCTCTAACTTGTGTATTCAGTGCTGGAGAGTGACACACTCTACACAGGCTACAAGGCGTTTTGAGAGCACCAACATGCTTCACACTGAAACTGCTACAAGGTGTGTGTAGCATGCTGAATGAAGGCTTGTCATTTCAAAGAAAGAAGAGGAAACCAAACTCCAGGTAGTGAAACGAGCACACCAGTATGGGAGATGTGCATGTGTACAGTTTCAAGCAGCACCTCTTTGTGGACACTTGGAAACAGCGCTGTGAAAAAATTTCGTACGAAGCGGGATTTGGCCAAAGTTGAAAGACCTTCCAAAACCAACCCTAAAGAACTTAGCCAAACAATGAATGTTGCAATAAGCTCCTCCAGGAAAGGTGCCTCTATGACACAACCCCCGAGCAGGTAGCTACATTCTGCACAGTACAAAAGGCATATGAATTCCAGGCTGAAAACTCACTCCAGAAGGATGAAATGCATGTGTTTCTCTCTGAAAGAACACTCAGCCACCAGGCTTTTGCTTGCTGCTTCAAGGTCTTTCTAGAAACGTGTGTTTTCACTGCTGGAATAGGTTTTGGGATGCATTGTTTCTATCTCTTGCAAGCCTCATGTTGTTTCTTACACAATGTGGGAAAACAAGGATTATGTTTCCCAAATCACTAGAAATTCAGGAAAACACACAGTGCATCTCTCTTGCCCAAAAACGCTCTCTCACCTAATGCGTTGAGAACATTCAAGAAAGCAGAAAAGAAGGGCATTTTGCACTGAATTTCAGACGGGCATGTACAAAAAGTCATTTCTATCGGTTGCAGAGTGCAAAAGCGTGATTGCCTTCATGCTCTCGATGAAACCCTTACATTTCCAAGTACCTCAATTAGGACTTTCCCAAAAAGATGTGTTTGCGTGTCTGTTGTGAAAGGAGCTCTAACTTGTGTATTCAGTGCTGGAGAGTGACACACTCTACACAGGCTACAAGGCGTTTTGAGAGCACCAACATGCTTCACACTGAAACTGCTACAAGGTGTGTGTAGCATGCTGAATGAAGGCTTGTCATTTCAAAGAAAGAAGAGGAAACCAAACTCCAGGTAGTGAAACGAGCACACCAGTATGGGAGATGTGCATGTGTACAGTTTCAAGCAGCACCTCTTTGTGGACACTTGGAAACAGCGCTGTGAAAAAATTTCGTACGAAGCGGGATTTGGCCAAAGTTGAAAGACCTTCCAAACCCAACCCTAAAGAACTTAGCCAAACAATGAATGTTGCAATAAGCTCCTCCAGGAAAGGTGCCTCTATGACACAACCCCCGAGCAGGTAGCTACATTCTGCACAGTACAAAAGGCATATGAATTCCAGGCTGAAAACTCACTCCAGAAGGATGAAATGCATGTGTTTCTCTCTGAAAGAACACTCAGCCACCAGGCTTTTGCTTGCTCTTTCAAGGTCTTTCTAGAAACGTGTGTTTTCATTGCTGGAATACGTTTTGGGATGCATTGTTTCTATCTCTTGCAAGCCTCATGTTGTTTCTTACACAATGTGGGAAAACAAGGAGTATGTTTCCCAAATCACTTGAAATCCAGGAAAACACACACTGCATCTCTCTTGCCCAAACACGCTCTCTCACCTAATGCGTTGAGAACATTCAAGAAAGCAGAAAAGAAGGGCATTTTGCAGTGAATTTCAGACGGGCATGTACAAAAAGTCATTTCTATCGGTTGCAGAGTGCAAAAGCGTGATTGCCTTCATGCTCTCGATGAAACCCTTACATTTCCAAGTACCTCAATTAGGACTTTCCCAAAAAGATGTGTTTGAGTGTCTGTTGTGAAAGGAGCTCTAACTTGTGTATTCAGTGCTGGAGAGTGACACACTCTACACAGGCTACAAGGCGTTTTGAGAGCACCAACATGCTTCACACTGAAACTGCTACAAGGTGTGTGTAGCATGCTGAATGAAGGCTTGTCATTTCAAAGAAAGAAGAGGAAACCAAACTCCAGGTAGTGAAACGAGCACACCAGTATGGGAGATGTGCATGTGTACAGTTTCAAGCAGCACCTCTTTGTGGACACTTGGAAACAGCGCTGTGAAAAAATTTCGTACGAAGCGGGATTTGGCCAAAGTTGAAAGACCTTCCAAAACCAACCCTAAAGAACTTAGCCAAACAATGAATGTTGCAATAAGCTCCTCCAGGAAAGGTGCCTCTATGACACAACCCCCGAGCAGGTAGCTACATTCTGCACAGTACAAAAGGCATATGAATTCCAGGCTGAAAACTCACTCCAGAAGGATGAAATGCATGTGTTTCTCTCTGAAAGAACACTCAGCCACCAGGCTTTTGCTTGCTGCTTCAAGGTCTTTCTAGAAACGTGTGTTTTCATTGCTGGAATACGTTTTGGGATGCATTGTTTCTATCTCTTGCATGCCTCATATTGTTTCTTACACAATGTGGGAAAACAAGGAGTATGTTTCCCAAATCACTAGAAATTCAGGAAAACACACAGTGCATCTCTCTTGCCCAAACACGCTCTCTCACCTAATGCGTTGAGAACATTCAAGAAAGCAGAAAAGAAGGGCATTTTGCACTGAGTTTCAGACGGGCATGTACAAAAAGTCATTTCTATCGGTTGCAGAGTGCAAAAGCGTGATTGCCTTCATGCTCTCGATGAAACCCTTACATTTCCAAGTACCTCAATTAGGACTTTCCCAAAAAGATGTGTTTGAGTGTCTGTTGTGAAAGGAGCTCTAACTTGTGTATTCAGTGCTGGAGAGTGACACACTCTACACAGGCTACAAGGCGTTTTGAGAGCACCAACATGCTTCACACTGAAACTGCTACAAGGTGTGTGTAGCATGCTGAATGAAGGCTTGTCATTTCAAAGAAAGAAGAGGAAACCAAACTCCAGGTAGTGAAACGAGCACACCAGTATGGGAGATGTGCATGTGTACAGTTTCAAGCAGCACCTCTTTGTGGACACTTGGAAACAGCGCTGTGAAAAAATTTCGTACGAAGCGGGATTTGGCCAAAGTTGAAAGACCTTCCAAAACCAACCCTAAAGAACTTAGCCAAACAATGAATGTTGCAATAAGCTCCTCCAGGAAAGGTGCCTCTATGACACAACCCCCGAGCAGGTAGCTACATTCTGCACAGTACAAAAGGCATATGAATTCCAGGCTGAAAACTCACTCCAGAAGGATGAAATGCATGTGTTTCTCTCTGAAAGAACACTCAGCCACCAGGCTTTTGCTTGCTGCTTCAAGGTCTTTCTAGAAACGTGTGTTTTCATTGCTGGAATACGTTTTGGGATGCATTGTTTCTATCTCTTGCATGCCTCATATTGTTTCTTACACAATGTGGGAAAACAAGGAGTATGTTTCCCAAATCACTAGAAATTCAGGAAAACACACAGTGCATCTCTCTTGCCCAAACACGCTCTCTCACCTAATGCGTTGAGAACATTCAAGAAAGCAGAAAAGAAGGGCATTTTGCACTGAGTTTCAGACGGGCATGTACAAAAAGTCATTTCTATCGGTTGCAGAGTGCAAAAGCGTGATTGCCTTCATGCTCTCGATGAAACCCTTACATTTCCAAGTACCTCAATTAGGACTTTCCCAAAAAGATGTGTTTGAGTGTCTGTTGTGAAAGGAGCTCTAACTTGTGTATTCAGTGCTGGAGAGTGACACACTCTACACAGGCTACAAGGCGTTTTGAGAGCACCAACATGCTTCACACTGAAACTGCTACAAGGTGTGTGTAGCATGCTGAATGAAGGCTTGTCATTTCAAAGAAAGAAGAGGAAACCAAACTCCAGGTAGTGAAACGAGCACACCAGTATGGGAGATGTGCATGTGTACAGTTTCAAGCAGCACCTCTTTGTGGACACTTGGAAACAGCGCTGTGAAAAAATTTCGTACGAAGCGGGATTTGGCCAAAGTTGAAAGACCTTCCAAACCCAACCCTAAAGAACTTAGCCAAACAATGAATGTTGCAATAAGCTCCTCCAGGAAAGGTGCCTCTATGACACAACCCCCGAGCAGGTAGCTACATTCTGCACAGTACAAAAGGCATATGAATTCCAGGCTGAAAACTCACTCCAGAAGGATGAAATGCATGTGTTTCTCTCTGAAACAACACTCAGCCACCAGGCTTTTGCTTGCTGCTTCAAGGTCTTTGTAGAAACGTGTGTTTTCATTGCTGGAATACGTTTTGGGATGCATTGTTTCTATCTCTTGCAAGCCTCATGTTGTTTCTTACACAATGTGGGAAAACAAGGAGTATGTTTCCCAAATCACTAGAAATTCAGGAAAACACACACTGCATCTCTCTTGCCCAAACACGCTCTCTCACCTAATGCGTTGAGAACATTCAAGAAAGCAGAAAAGAAGGGCATTTTGCAGTGAATTTCAGACGGGCATGTACAAAAAGTCACTTCTATCGGTTGCAGAGTGCAAAAGCGTGATTGCCTTCATGCTCTCGATGAAACCCTTACATTTCCAAGTACCTCAATTAGGACTTTCCCAAAAAGATGTGTTTGAGTGTCTGTTGTGAAAGGAGCTCTAACTTGTGTATTCAGTGCTGGAGAGTGACACACTCTACACAGGCTACAAGGCGTTTTGAGAGCACCAACATGCTTCACACTGAAACTGCTACAAGGTGTGTGTAGCATGCTGAATGAAGGCTTGTCATTTCAAAGAAAGAAGAGGAAACCAAACTCCAGGTAGTGAAACGAGCACACCAGTATGGGAGATGTGCATGTGTACAGTTTCAAGCAGCACCTCTTTGTGGACACTTGGAAACAGCGCTGTGAAAAAATTTCGTACGAAGCGGGATTTGGCCAAAGTTGAAAGACCTTCCAAAACCAACCCTAAAGAACTTAGACAAACAATGAATGTTGCAATAAGCTCCTCCAGGAAAGGTACCTCTATGACACAACCCCCGAGCTGGTAGCTACATTCTGCACAGTACAAAAGGCATATGAATTCCAGGCTGAAAACTCACTCCAGAAGGATGAAATGCATGTGTTTCTCTCTGAAAGAACACTCAGCCACCAGGCTTTTGCTTGCTCCTTCAAGGTCTTTCTAGAAACGTGTGTTTTCACTGCTGGAATAGGTTTTGGGATGCATTGTTTCTATCTCTTGCAAGCCTCATGTTGTTTCTTACACAATGTGGGAAAACAAGGATTATGTTTCCCAAATCACTAGAAATTCAGGAAAACACACAGTGCATCTCTCTTGCCCAAACACGCTCTCTCACCTAATGCGTTGAGAACATTCAAGAAAGCAGAAAAGAAGGGCATTTTGCAGTGAATTTCAGACGGGCATGTACAAAAAGTCATTTCTATCGGTTGCAGAGTGCAAAAGCGTGATTGCCTTCATGCTCTCGATGAAACCCTTACATTTCCAAGTACCTCAATTAGGACTTTCCCAAAAAGATGTGTTTGAGTGTCTGTTGTGAAAGGAGCTCTAACTTGTGTATTCAGTGCTGGAGAGTGACACACTCTACACAGGCTACAAGGCGTTTTGAGAGCACCAACATGCTTCACACTGAACCTGCTACAAGGTGTGTGTAGCATGCTGAATGAAGGCTTGTCATTTCAAAGAAAGAAGAGGAAACCAAACTCCAGGTAGTGAAACGAG
Organism: Miniopterus natalensis; assembly: GCF_054644295.1. Lineage (NCBI taxonomy): Eukaryota > Metazoa > Chordata > Mammalia > Chiroptera > Miniopteridae > Miniopterus > Miniopterus natalensis. Next base: position 33,316,816 of record NC_142090.1, read on the forward strand.
CACACCAGTATGGGAGATGTGCATGTGTACAGTTTCAAGCAGCACCTCTTTGTGGACACTTGGAAACAGCGCTGTGAAAAAATTTCGTACGAAGCGGGATTTGGCCAAAGTTGAAAGACCTTCCAAAACCAACCCTAAAGAACTTAGCCAAACAATGAATGTTGCAATAAGCTCCTCCAGGAAAGGTGCCTCTATGACACAACCCCCGAGCAGGTAGCTACATTCTGCACAGTACAAAAGGCATATGAATTCCAGGCTGAAAACTCACTCCAGAAGGATGAAATGCATGTGTTTCTCTCTGAAAGAACACTCAGCCACCAGGCTTTTGCTTGCTGCTTCAAGGTCTTTCTAGAAACGTGTGTTTTCACTGCTGGAATAGGTTTTGGGATGCATTGTTTCTATCTCTTGCAAGCCTCATGTTGTTTCTTACACAATGTGGGAAAACAAGGATTATGTTTCCCAAATCACTAGAAATTCAGGAAAACACACAGTGCATCTCTCTTGCCCAAAAACGCTCTCTCACCTAATGCGTTGAGAACATTCAAGAAAGCAGAAAAGAAGGGCATTTTGCACTGAATTTCAGACGGGCATGTACAAAAAGTCATTTCTATCGGTTGCAGAGTGCAAAAGCGTGATTGCCTTCATGCTCTCGATGAAACCCTTACATTTCCAAGTACCTCAATTAGGACTTTCCCAAAAAGATGTGTTTGCGTGTCTGTTGTGAAAGGAGCTCTAACTTGTGTATTCAGTGCTGGAGAGTGACACACTCTACACAGGCTACAAGGCGTTTTGAGAGCACCAACATGCTTCACACTGAAACTGCTACAAGGTGTGTGTAGCATGCTGAATGAAGGCTTGTCATTTCAAAGAAAGAAGAGGAAACCAAACTCCAGGTAGTGAAACGAGCACACCAGTATGGGAGATGTGCATGTGTACAGTTTCAAGCAGCACCTCTTTGTGGACACTTGGAAACAGCGCTGTGAAAAAATTTCGTACGAAGCGGGATTTGGCCAAAGTTGAAAGACCTTCCAAAACCAACCCTAAAGAACTTAGCCAAACAATGAATGTTGCAATAAGCTCCTCCAGGAAAGGTGCCTCTATGACACAACCCCCGAGCAGGTAGCTACATTCTGCACAGTACAAAAGGCATATGAATTCCAGGCTGAAAACTCACTCCAGAAGGATGAAATGCATGTGTTTCTCTCTGAAAGAACACTCAGCCACCAGGCTTTTGCTTGCTCTTTCAAGGTCTTTCTAGAAACGTGTGTTTTCATTGCTGGAATACGTTTTGGGATGCATTGTTTCTATCTCTTGCAAGCCTCATGTTGTTTCTTACACAATGTGGGAAAACAAGGAGTATGTTTCCCAAATCACTTGAAATCCAGGAAAACACACACTGCATCTCTCTTGCCCAAACACGCTCTCTCACCTAATGCGTTGAGAACATTCAAGAAAGCAGAAAAGAAGGGCATTTTGCAGTGAATTTCAGACGGGCATGTACAAAAAGTCATTTCTATCGGTTGCAGAGTGCAAAAGCGTGATTGCCTTCATGCTCTCGATGAAACCCTTACATTTCCAAGTACCTCAATTAGGACTTTCCCAAAAAGATGTGTTTGAGTGTCTGTTGTGAAAGGAGCTCTAACTTGTGTATTCAGTGCTGGAGAGTGACACACTCTACACAGGCTACAAGGCGTTTTGAGAGCACCAACATGCTTCACACTGAAACTGCTACAAGGTGTGTGTAGCATGCTGAATGAAGGCTTGTCATTTCAAAGAAAGAAGAGGAAACCAAACTCCAGGTAGTGAAACGAGCACACCAGTATGGGAGATGTGCATGTGTACAGTTTCAAGCAGCACCTCTTTGTGGACACTTGGAAACAGCGCTGTGAAAAAATTTCGTACGAAGCGGGATTTGGCCAAAGTTGAAAGACCTTCCAAAACCAACCCTAAAGAACTTAGCCAAACAATGAATGTTGCAATAAGCTCCTCCAGGAAAGGTGCCTCTATGACACAACCCCCGAGCAGGTAGCTACATTCTGCACAGTACAAAAGGCATATGAATTCCAGGCTGAAAACTCACTCCAGAAGGATGAAATGCATGTGTTTCTCTCTGAAAGAACACTCAGCCACCAGGCTTTTGCTTGCTGCTTCAAGGTCTTTCTAGAAACGTGTGTTTTCATTGCTGGAATACGTTTTGGGATGCATTGTTTCTATCTCTTGCATGCCTCATATTGTTTCTTACACAATGTGGGAAAACAAGGAGTATGTTTCCCAAATCACTAGAAATTCAGGAAAACACACAGTGCATCTCTCTTGCCCAAACACGCTCTCTCACCTAATGCGTTGAGAACATTCAAGAAAGCAGAAAAGAAGGGCATTTTGCACTGAGTTTCAGACGGGCATGTACAAAAAGTCATTTCTATCGGTTGCAGAGTGCAAAAGCGTGATTGCCTTCATGCTCTCGATGAAACCCTTACATTTCCAAGTACCTCAATTAGGACTTTCCCAAAAAGATGTGTTTGAGTGTCTGTTGTGAAAGGAGCTCTAACTTGTGTATTCAGTGCTGGAGAGTGACACACTCTACACAGGCTACAAGGCGTTTTGAGAGCACCAACATGCTTCACACTGAAACTGCTACAAGGTGTGTGTAGCATGCTGAATGAAGGCTTGTCATTTCAAAGAAAGAAGAGGAAACCAAACTCCAGGTAGTGAAACGAGCACACCAGTATGGGAGATGTGCATGTGTACAGTTTCAAGCAGCACCTCTTTGTGGACACTTGGAAACAGCGCTGTGAAAAAATTTCGTACGAAGCGGGATTTGGCCAAAGTTGAAAGACCTTCCAAAACCAACCCTAAAGAACTTAGCCAAACAATGAATGTTGCAATAAGCTCCTCCAGGAAAGGTGCCTCTATGACACAACCCCCGAGCAGGTAGCTACATTCTGCACAGTACAAAAGGCATATGAATTCCAGGCTGAAAACTCACTCCAGAAGGATGAAATGCATGTGTTTCTCTCTGAAAGAACACTCAGCCACCAGGCTTTTGCTTGCTGCTTCAAGGTCTTTCTAGAAACGTGTGTTTTCATTGCTGGAATACGTTTTGGGATGCATTGTTTCTATCTCTTGCATGCCTCATATTGTTTCTTACACAATGTGGGAAAACAAGGAGTATGTTTCCCAAATCACTAGAAATTCAGGAAAACACACAGTGCATCTCTCTTGCCCAAACACGCTCTCTCACCTAATGCGTTGAGAACATTCAAGAAAGCAGAAAAGAAGGGCATTTTGCACTGAGTTTCAGACGGGCATGTACAAAAAGTCATTTCTATCGGTTGCAGAGTGCAAAAGCGTGATTGCCTTCATGCTCTCGATGAAACCCTTACATTTCCAAGTACCTCAATTAGGACTTTCCCAAAAAGATGTGTTTGAGTGTCTGTTGTGAAAGGAGCTCTAACTTGTGTATTCAGTGCTGGAGAGTGACACACTCTACACAGGCTACAAGGCGTTTTGAGAGCACCAACATGCTTCACACTGAAACTCCTACAAGGTGTGTGTAGCATGCTGAATGAAGGCTTGTCATTTCAAAGAAAGAAGAGGAAACCAAACTCCAGGTAGTGAAACGAGCACACCAGTATGGGAGATGTGCATGTGTACAGTTTCAAGCAGCACCTCTTTGTGGACACTTGGAAACAGCGCTGTGAAAAAATTTCGTACGAAGCGGGATTTGGCCAAAGTTGAAAGACCTTCCAAACCCAACCCTAAAGAACTTAGCCAAACAATGAATGTTGCAATAAGCTCCTCCAGGAAAGGTGCCTCTATGACACAACCCCCGAGCAGGTAGCTACATTCTGCACAGTACAAAAGGCATATGAATTCCAGGCTGAAAACTCACTCCAGAAGGATGAAATGCATGTGTTTCTCTCTGAAAGAACACTCAGCCACCAGGCTTTTGCTTGCTGCTTCAAGGTCTTTGTAGAAACGTGTGTTTTCATTGCTGGAATACGTTTTGGGATGCATTGTTTCTATCTCTTGCAAGCCTCATGTTGTTTCTTACACAATGTGGGAAAACAAGGAGTATGTTTCCCAAATCACTAGAAATTCAGGAAAACACACACTGCATCTCTCTTGCCCAAACACGCTCTCTCACCTAATGCGTTGAGAACATTCAAGAAAGCAGAAAAGAAGGGCATTTTGCAGTGAATTTCAGACGGGCATGTACAAAAAGTCACTTCTATCGGTTGCAGAGTGCAAAAGCGTGATTGCCTTCATGCTCTCGATGAAACCCTTACATTTCCAAGTACCTCAATTAGGACTTTCCCAAAAAGATGTGTTTGCGTGTCTGTGGCGAAAGGAGCTCTAACTTCTGTATTCAGTGCTGGAGAGTGACACACTCTACACAGGCTACACAGCGTTTTGAGAGCACCAACATGCTTCACACTGAAACTGCTACAAGGTGTGTGTAGCATGCTGAATGAAGGCTTGTCATTTCAAAGAAAGAAGAGGAAACCAAACTCCAGGTAGTGAAACGAGCACACCAGTATGGGAGATGTGCATGTGTACAGTTTCAAGCAGCACCTCTTTGTGGACACTTTGAAACAGCGCTGTGAAAAAATTTCGTACGAAGCGGGATTTGGCCAAAGTTGAAAGACCTTCCAAAACCAACCCTAAAGAACTTAGCCAAACAATGAATGTTGCAATAAGCTCCTCCAGGAAAGGTGCCTCTATGACACAACCCCCGAGCAGGTAGCTACATTCTGCACAGTACAAAAGGCATATGAATTCCAGGCTGAAAACTCACTCCAGAAGGATGAAATGCATGTGTTTCTCTCTGAAAGAACACTCAGCCACCAGGCTTTTGCTTGCTCCTTCAAGGTCTTTCTAGAAACGTGTGTTTTCATTGCTGGAATACGTTTTGGGATGCATTGTTTCTATCTCTTGCAAGCCTCATGTTGTTTCTTACACAATGTGGGAAAACAAGGAGTATGTTTCCCAAATCACTAGAAATTCAGGAAAACACACAGTGCATCTCTCTTGCCCAAACACGCTCTCTCACCTAATGCGTTGAGAACATTCAAGAAAGCAGAAAAGAAGGGCATTTTGCAGTGAATTTCAGACGGGCATGTACAAAAAGTCATTTCTATCGGTTGCAGAGTGCAAAAGCGTGATTGCCTTCATGCTCTCGATGAAACCCTTACATTTCCAAGTACCTCAATTAGGACTTTCCCAAAAAGATGTGTTTGAGTGTCTGTTGTGAAAGGAGCTCTAACTTGTGTATTCAGTGCTGGAGAGTGACACACTCTACACAGGCTACAAGGCGTTTTGAGAGCACCAACATGCTTCACACTGAAACTGCTACAAGGTGTGTGTAGCATGCTGAATGAAGGCTTGTCATTTCAAAGAAAGAAGAGGAAACCAAACTCCAGGTAGTGAAACGAGCACACCAGTATGGGAGATGTGCATGTGTACAGTTTCAAGCAGCACCTCTTTGTGGACACTTGGAAACAGCGCTGTGAAAAAATTTCGTACGAAGCGGGATTTGGCCAAAGTTGAAAGACCTTCCAAAACCAACCCTAAAGAACTTAGCCAAACAATGAATGTTGCAATAAGCTCCTCCAGGAAAGGTGCCTCTATGACACAACCCCCGAGCAGGTAGCTACATTCTGCACAGTACAAAAGGCATATGAATTCCAGGCTGAAAACTCACTCCAGAAGGATGAAATGCATGTGTTTCTCTCTGAAAGAACACTCAGCCACCAGGCTTTTGCTTGCTTCTTCCAGGTCTTTGTAGAAACGTGTGTTTTCACTGTTGGAATACGTTTTGGGATGCATTGTTTCTATCTCTTGCAAGCCTCATGTTGTTTCTTACACAATGTGGGAAAACAAGGAGTATGTTTCCCAAATCACTTGAAATCCAGGAAAACACACACTGCATCTCTCTTGCTCAAACGCTCTCTCAACTAATGCGTTGAGAACATTCAAGAAAGCAGAAAAGAAGGGCATTTTGCAGTGAATTTCAGACGGGCATGTACAAAAAGTCATTTCTATCGGTTGCAGAGTGCAAAAGCGTGATTGCCTTCATGCTCTCGATGAAACCCTTACATTTCCAAGTACCTCAATTAGGACTTTCCCAAAAAGATGTGTTTGAGTGTCTGTTGTGAAAGGAGCTCTAACTTGTGTATTCAGTGCTGGAGAGTGACACACTCTACACAGGCTACAAGGCGTTTTGAGAGCACCAACATGCTTCACACTGAACCTGCTACAAGGTGTGTGTAGCATGCTGAATGAAGGCTTGTCATTTCAAAGAAAGAAGAGGAAACCAAACTCCAGGTAGTGAAACGAGCACACCAGTATGGGAGATGTGCATGTGTACAGTTTCAAGCAGCACCTCTTTGTGGACACTTGGAAACAGCGCTGTGAAAAAATTTCGTACGAAGCGGGATTTGGCCAAAGTTGAAAGACCTTCCAAAACCAACCCTAAAGAACTTAGCCAAACAATGAATGTTGCAATAAGCTCCTCCAGGAAAGGTGCCTCTATGACACAACCCCCGAGCAGGTAGCTACATTCTGCACAGTACAAAAGGCATATGAATTCCAGGCTGAAAACTCACTCCAGAAGGATGAAATGCATGTGTTTCTCTCTGAAAGAACACTCAGCCACCAGGCTTTTGCTTGCTGCTTCAAGGTCTTTCTAGAAACGTGTGTTTTCACTGCTGGAATAGGTTTTGGGATGCATTGTTTCTATCTCTTGCAAGCCTCATGTTGTTTCTTACACAATGTGGGAAAACAAGGATTATGTTTCCCAAATCACTAGAAATTCAGGAAAACACACAGTGCATCTCTCTTGCCCAAAAACGCTCTCTCACCTAATGCGTTGAGAACATTCAAGAAAGCAGAAAAGAAGGGCATTTTGCACTGAATTTCAGACGGGCATGTACAAAAAGTCATTTCTATCGGTTGCAGAGTGCAAAAGCGTGATTGCCTTCATGCTCTCGATGAAACCCTTACATTTCCAAGTACCTCAATTAGGACTTTCCCAAAAAGATGTGTTTGCGTGTCTGTTGTGAAAGGAGCTCTAACTTGTGTATTCAGTGCTGGAGAGTGACACACTCTACACAGGCTACAAGGCGTTTTGAGAGCACCAACATGCTTCACACTGAAACTGCTACAAGGTGTGTGTAGCATGCTGAATGAAGGCTTGTCATTTCAAAGAAAGAAGAGGAAACCAAACTCCAGGTAGTGAAACGAGCACACCAGTATGGGAGATGTGCATGTGTACAGTTTCAAGCAGCACCTCTTTGTGGACACTTGGAAACAGCGCTGTGAAAAAATTTCGTACGAAGCGGGATTTGGCCAAAGTTGAAAGACCTTCCAAAACCAACCCTAAAGAACTTAGCCAAACAATGAATGTTGCAATAAGCTCCTCCAGGAAAGGTGCCTCTATGACACAACCCCCGAGCAGGTAGCTACATTCTGCACAGTACAAAAGGCATATGAATTCCAGGCTGAAAACTCACTCCAGAAGGATGAAATGCATGTGTTTCTCTCTGAAAGAACACTCAGCCACCAGGCTTTTGCTTGCTCTTTCAAGGTCTTTCTAGAAACGTGTGTTTTCATTGCTGGAATACGTTTTGGGATGCATTGTTTCTATCTCTTGCAAGCCTCATGTTGTTTCTTACACAATGTGGGAAAACAAGGAGTATGTTTCCCAAATCACTTGAAATCCAGGAAAACACACACTGCATCTCTCTTGCCCAAACACGCTCTCTCACCTAATGCGTTGAGAACATTCAAGAAAGCAGAAAAGAAGGGCATTTTGCAGTGAATTTCAGACGGGCATGTACAAAAAGTCATTTCTATCGGTTGCAGAGTGCAAAAGCGTGATTGCCTTCATGCTCTCGATGAAACCCTTACATTTCCAAGTACCTCAATTAGGACTTTCCCAAAAAGATGTGTTTGAGTGTCTGTTGTGAAAGGAGCTCTAACTTGTGTATTCAGTGCTGGAGAGTGACACACTCTACACAGGCTACAAGGCGTTTTGAGAGCACCAACATGCTTCACACTGAAACTGCTACAAGGTGTGTGTAGCATGCTGAATGAAGGCTTGTCATTTCAAAGAAAGAAGAGGAAACCAAACTCCAGGTAGTGAAACGAGCACACCAGTATGGGAGATGTGCATGTGTACAGTTTCAAGCAGCACCTCTTTGTGGACACTTGGAAACAGCGCTGTGAAAAAATTTCGTACGAAGCGGGATTTGGCCAAAGTTGAAAGACCTTCCAAAACCAACCCTAAAGAACTTAGCCAAACAATGAATGTTGCAATAAGCTCCTCCAGGAAAGGTGCCTCTATGACACAACCCCCGAGCAGGTAGCTACATTCTGCACAGTACAAAAGGCATATGAATTCCAGGCTGAAAACTCACTCCAGAAGGATGAAATGCATGTGTTTCTCTCTGAAAGAACACTCAGCCACCAGGCTTTTGCTTGCTGCTTCAAGGTCTTTCTAGAAACGTGTGTTTTCATTGCTGGAATACGTTTTGGGATGCATTGTTTCTATCTCTTGCATGCCTCATATTGTTTCTTACACAATGTGGGAAAACAAGGAGTATGTTTCCCAAATCACTAGAAATTCAGGAAAACACACAGTGCATCTCTCTTGCCCAAACACGCTCTCTCACCTAATGCGTTGAGAACATTCAAGAAAGCAGAAAAGAAGGGCATTTTGCACTGAGTTTCAGACGGGCATGTACAAAAAGTCATTTCTATCGGTTGCAGAGTGCAAAAGCGTGATTGCCTTCATGCTCTCGATGAAACCCTTACATTTCCAAGTACCTCAATTAGGACTTTCCCAAAAAGATGTGTTTGAGTGTCTGTTGTGAAAGGAGCTCTAACTTGTGTATTCAGTGCTGGAGAGTGACACACTCTACACAGGCTACAAGGCGTTTTGAGAGCACCAACATGCTTCACACTGAAACTGCTACAAGGTGTGTGTAGCATGCTGAATGAAGGCTTGTCATTTCAAAGAAAGAAGAGGAAACCAAACTCCAGGTAGTGAAACGAGCACACCAGTATGGGAGATGTGCATGTGTACAGTTTCAAGCAGCACCTCTTTGTGGACACTTGGAAACAGCGCTGTGAAAAAATTTCGTACGAAGCGGGATTTGGCCAAAGTTGAAAGACCTTCCAAAACCAACCCTAAAGAACTTAGCCAAACAATGAATGTTGCAATAAGCTCCTCCAGGAAAGGTGCCTCTATGACACAACCCCCGAGCAGGTAGCTACATTCTGCACAGTACAAAAGGCATATGAATTCCAGGCTGAAAACTCACTCCAGAAGGATGAAATGCATGTGTTTCTCTCTGAAAGAACACTCAGCCACCAGGCTTTTGCTTGCTGCTTCAAGGTCTTTCTAGAAACGTGTGTTTTCATTGCTGGAATGCGTTTTGGGATGCATTGTTTCTATCTCTTGCATGCCTCATATTGTATCTTACACAATGTGGGAAAACAAGGAGTATGTTTCCCAAATCACTAGAAATTCAGGAAAACACACAGTGCATCTCTCTTGCCCAAACACGCTCTCTCACCTAATGCGTTGAGAACATTCAAGAAAGCAGAAAAGAAGGGCATTTTGCACTGAGTTTCAGACGGGCATGTACAAAAAGTCATTTCTATCGGTTGCAGAGTGCAAAAGCGTGATTGCCTTCATGCTCTCGATGAAACCCTTACATTTCCAAGTACCTCAATTAGGACTTTCCCAAAAAGATGTGTTTGAGTGTCTGTTGTGAAAGGAGCTCTAACTTGTGTATTCAGTGCTGGAGAGTGACACACTCTACACAGGCTACAAGGCGTTTTGAGAGCACCAACATGCTTCACACTGAAACTGCTACAAGGTGTGTGTAGCATGCTGAATGAAGGCTTGTCATTTCAAAGAAAGAAGAGGAAACCAAACTCCAGGTAGTGAAACGAGCACACCAGTATGGGAGATGTGCATGTGTACAGTTTCAAGCAGCACCTCTTTGTGGACACTTGGAAACAGCGCTGTGAAAAAATTTCGTACGAAGCGGGATTTGGCCAAAGTTGAAAGACCTTCCAAAACCAACCCTAAAGAACTTAGCCAAACAATGAATGTTGCAATAAGCTCCTCCAGGAAAGGTGCCTCTATGACACAACCCCCGAGCAGGTAGCTACATTCTGCACAGTACAAAAGGCATATGAATTCCAGGCTGAAAACTCACTCCAGAAGGATGAAATGCATGTGTTTCTCTCTGAAAGAACACTCAGCCACCAGGCTTTTGCTTGCTGCTTCAAGGTCTTTCTAGAAACGTGTGTTTTCATTGCTGGAATGCGTTTTGGGATGCATTGTTTCTATCTCTTGCATGCCTCATATTGTATCTTACACAATGTGGGAAAACAAGGAGTATGTTTCCCAAATCACTAGAAATTCAGGAAAACACACAGTGCATCTCTCTTGCCCAAACACGCTCTCTCACCTAATGCGTTGAGAACATTCAAGAAAGCAGAAAAGAAGGGCATTTTGCACTGAGTTTCAGACGGGCATGTACAAAAAGTCATTTCTATCGGTTGCAGAGTGCAAAAGCGTGATTGCCTTCATGCTCTCGATGAAACCCTTACATTTCCAAGTACCTCAATTAGGACTTTCCCAAAAAGATGTGTTTGAGTGTCTGTTGTGAAAGGAGCTCTAACTTGTGTATTCAGTGCTGGAGAGTGACACACTCTACACAGGCTACAAGGCGTTTTGAGAGCACCAACATGCTTCACAGTGAAACTGCTACAAGGTGTGTGTAGCATGCTGAATGAAGGCTTGTCATTTCAAAGAAAGAAGAGGAAACCAAACTCCAGGTAGTGAAACGAGCACACCAGTATGGGAGATGTGCATGTGTACAGTTTCAAGCAGCACCTCTTTGTGGACACTTGGAAACAGCGCTGTGAAAAAATTTCGTACGAAGCGGGATTTGGCCAAAGTTGAAAGACCTTCCAAAACCAACCCTAAAGAACTTAGACAAACAATGAATGTTGCAATAAGCTCCTCCAGGAAAGGTACCTCTATGACACAACCCCCGAGCTGGTAGCTACATTCTGCACAGTACAAAAGGCATATGAATTCCAGGCTGAAAACTCACTCCAGAAGGATGAAATGCATGTGTTTCTCTCTGAAAGAACACTCAGCCACCAGGCTTTTGCTTGCTCCTTCAAGGTCTTTCTAGAAACGTGTGTTTTCACTGCTGGAATACGTTTTGGGATGCATTGTTTCTATCTCTTGCAAGCCTCATGTTGTTTCTTACACAATGTGGGAAAACAAGGATTATGTTTCCCAAATCACTAGAAATTCAGGAAAACACACAGTGCATCTCTCTTGCCCAAACACGCTCTCTCACCTAATGCGTTGAGAACATTCAAGAAAGCAGAAAAGAAGGGCATTTTGCACTGAATTTCAGACGGGCATGTACAAAAAGTCATTTCTATCGGTTGCAGAGTGCAAAAGCGTGATTGCCTTCATGCTCTCGATGAAACCCTTACATTTCCAAGTACCTCAATTAGGACTTTCCCAAAAAGATGTGTTTGAGTGTCTGTTGTGAAAGGAGCTCTAACTTGTGTATTCAGTGCTGGAGAGTGACACACTCTACACAGGCTACAAGGCGTTTTGAGAGCACCAACATGCTTCACACTGAAACTGCTACAAGGTGTGTGTAGCATGCTGAATGAAGGCTTGTCATTTCAAAGAAAGAAGAGGAAACCAAACTCCAGGTAGTGAAACGAGCACACCAGTATGGGAGATGTGCATGTGTACAGTTTCAAGCAGCACCTCTTTGTGGACACTTGGAAACAGCGCTGTGAAAAAATTTCGTACGAAGCGGGATTTGGCCAAAGTTGAAAGACCTTCCAAAACCAACCCTAAAGAACTTAGCCAAACAATGAATGTTGCAATAAGCTCCTCCAGGAAAGGTGCCTCTATGACACAACCCCCGAGCAGGTAGCTACATTCTGCACAGTACAAAAGGCATATGAATTCCAGGCTGAAAACTCACTCCAGAAGGATGAAATGCATGTGTTTCTCTCTGAAAGAACACTCAGCCACCAGGCTTTTGCTTGCTGCTTCAAGGTCTTTCTAGAAACGTGTGTTTTCATTGCTGGAATACGTTTTGGGATGCATTGTTTCTATCTCTTGCATGCCTCATATTGTTTCTTACACAATGTGGGAAAACAAGGAGTATGTTTCCCAAATCACTAGAAATTCAGGAAAACACACAGTGCATCTCTCTTGCCCAAACACGCTCTCTCACCTAATGCGTTGAGAACATTCAAGAAAGCAGAAAAGAAGGGCATTTTGCACTGAGTTTCAGACGGGCATGTACAAAAAGTCATTTCTATCGGTTGCAGAGTGCAAAAGCGTGATTGCCTTCATGCTCTCGATGAAACCCTTACATTTCCAAGTACCTCAATTAGGACTTTCCCAAAAAGATGTGTTTGAGTGTCTGTTGTGAAAGGAGCTCTAACTTGTGTATTCAGTGCTGGAGAGTGACACACTCTACACAGGCTACAAGGCGTTTTGAGAGCACCAACATGCTTCACACTGAAACTGCTACAAGGTGTGTGTAGCATGCTGAATGAAGGCTTGTCATTTCAAAGAAAGAAGAGGAAACCAAACTCCAGGTAGTGAAACGAGCACACCAGTATGGGAGATGTGCATGTGTACAGTTTCAAGCAGCACCTCTTTGTGGACACTTGGAAACAGCGCTGTGAAAAAATTTCGTACGAAGCGGGATTTGGCCAAAGTTGAAAGACCTTCCAAAACCAACCCTAAAGAACTTAGCCAAACAATGAATGTTGCAATAAGCTCCTCCAGGAAAGGTGCCTCTATGACACAACCCCCGAGCAGGTAGCTACATTCTGCACAGTACAAAAGGCATATGAATTCCAGGCTGAAAACTCACTCCAGAAGGATGAAATGCATGTGTTTCTCTCTGAAAGAACACTCAGCCACCAGGCTTTTGCTTGCTGCTTCAAGGTCTTTCTAGAAACGTGTGTTTTCATTGCTGGAATGCGTTTTGGGATGCATTGTTTCTATCTCTTGCATGCCTCATATTGTATCTTACACAATGTGGGAAAACAAGGAGTATGTTTCCCAAATCACTAGAAATTCAGGAAAACACACAGTGCATCTCTCTTGCCCAAACACGCTCTCTCACCTAATGCGTTGAGAACATTCAAGAAAGCAGAAAAGAAGGGCATTTTGCACTGAGTTTCAGACGGGCATGTACAAAAAGTCATTTCTATCGGTTGCAGAGTGCAAAAGCGTGATTGCCTTCATGCTCTCGATGAAACCCTTACATTTCCAAGTACCTCAATTAGGACTTTCCCAAAAAGATGTGTTTGAGTGTCTGTTGTGAAAGGAGCTCTAACTTGTGTATTCAGTGCTGGAGAGTGACACACTCTACACAGGCTACAAGGCGTTTTGAGAGCACCAACATGCTTCACACTGAAACTGCTTCAAGGTGTGTGTAGCATGCTGAATGAAGGCTTGTCATTTCAAAGAAAGAAGAGGAAACCAAACTCCAGGTAGTGAAACGAGCACACCAGTATGGGAGATGTGCATGTGTACAGTTTCAAGCAGCACCTCTTTGTGGACACTTGGAAACAGCGCTGTGAAAAAATTTCGTACGAAGCGGGATTTGGCCAAAGTTGAAAGACCTTCCAAAACCAACCCTAAAGAACTTAGCCAAACAATGAATGTTGCAATAAGCTCCTCCAGGAAAGGTGCCTCTATGACACAACCCCCGAGCAGGTAGCTACATTCTGCACAGTACAAAAGGCATATGAATTCCAGGCTGAAAACTCACTCCAGAAGGATGAAATGCATGTGTTTCTCTCTGAAAGAACACTCAGCCACCAGGCTTTTGCTTGCTGCTTCAAGGTCTTTCTAGAAACGTGTGTTTTCATTGCTGGAATGCGTTTTGGGATGCATTGTTTCTATCTCTTGCATGCCTCATATTGTATCTTACACAATGTGGGAAAACAAGGAGTATGTTTCCCAAATCACTAGAAATTCAGGAAAACACACAGTGCATCTCTCTTGCCCAAACACGCTCTCTCACCTAATGCGTTGAGAACATTCAAGAAAGCAGAAAAGAAGGGCATTTTGCACTGAGTTTCAGACGGGCATGTACAAAAAGTCATTTCTATCGGTTGCAGAGTGCAAAAGCGTGATTGCCTTCATGCTCTCGATGAAACCCTTACATTTCCAAGTACCTCAATTAGGACTTTCCCAAAAAGATGTGTTTGAGTGTCTGTTGTGAAAGGAGCTCTAACTTGTGTATTCAGTGCTGGAGAGTGACACACTCTACACAGGCTACAAGGCGTTTTGAGAGCACCAACATGCTTCACAGTGAAACTGCTACAAGGTGTGTGTAGCATGCTGAATGAAGGCTTGTCATTTCAAAGAAAGAAGAGGAAACCAAACTCCAGGTAGTGAAACGAGCACACCAGTATGGGAGATGTGCATGTGTACAGTTTCAAGCAGCACCTCTTTGTGGACACTTGGAAACAGCGCTGTGAAAAAATTTCGTACGAAGCGGGATTTGGCCAAAGTTGAAAGACCTTCCAAAACCAACCCTAAAGAACTTAGACAAACAATGAATGTTGCAATAAGCTCCTCCAGGAAAGGTACCTCTATGACACAACCCCCGAGCTGGTAGCTACATTCTGCACAGTACAAAAGGCATATGAATTCCAGGCTGAAAACTCACTCCAGAAGGATGAAATGCATGTGTTTCTCTCTGAAAGAACACTCAGCCACCAGGCTTTTGCTTGCTCCTTCAAGGTCTTTCTAGAAACGTGTGTTTTCACTGCTGGAATACGTTTTGGGATGCATTGTTTCTATCTCTTGCAAGCCTCATGTTGTTTCTTACACAATGTGGGAAAACAAGGATTATGTTTCCCAAATCACTAGAAATTCAGGAAAACACACAGTGCATCTCTCTTGCCCAAACACGCTCTCTCACCTAATGCGTTGAGAACATTCAAGAAAGCAGAAAAGAAGGGCATTTTGCACTGAATTTCAGACGGGCATGTACAAAAAGTCATTTCTATCGGTTGCAGAGTGCAAAAGCGTGATTGCCTTCATGCTCTCGATGAAACCCTTACATTTCCAAGTACCTCAATTAGGACTTTCCCAAAAAGATGTGTTTGAGTGTCTGTTGTGAAAGGAGCTCTAACTTGTGTATTCAGTGCTGGAGAGTGACACACTCTACACAGGCTACAAGGCGTTTTGAGAGCACCAACATGCTTCACACTGAAACTGCTACAAGGTGTGTGTAGCATGCTGAATGAAGGCTTGTCATTTCAAAGAAAGAAGAGGAAACCAAACTCCAGGTAGTGAAACGAGCACACCAGTATGGGAGATGTGCATGTGTACAGTTTCAAGCAGCACCTCTTTGTGGACACTTGGAAACAGCGCTGTGAAAAAATTTCGTACGAAGCGGGATTTGGCCAAAGTTGAAAGACCTTCCAAAACCAACCCTAAAGAACTTAGCCAAACAATGAATGTTGCAATAAGCTCCTCCAGGAAAGGTGCCTCTATGACACAACCCCCGAGCAGGTAGCTACATTCTGCACAGTACAAAAGGCATATGAATTCCAGGCTGAAAACTCACTCCAGAAGGATGAAATGCATGTGTTTCTCTCTGAAAGAACACTCAGCCACCAGGCTTTTGCTTGCTGCTTCAAGGTCTTTGTAGAAACGTGTGTTTTCATTGCTGGAATACGTTTTGGGATGCATTGTTTCTATCTCTTGCATGCCTCATATTGTTTCTTACACAATGTGGGAAAACAAGGAGTATGTTTCCCAAATCACTAGAAATTCAGGAAAACACACAGTGCATCTCTCTTGCCCAAACACGCTCTCTCACCTAATGCGTTGAGAACATTCAAGAAAGCAGAAAAGAAGGGCATTTTGCACTGAGTTTCAGACGGGCATGTACAAAAAGTCATTTCTATCGGTTGCAGAGTGCAAAAGCGTGATTGCCTTCATGCTCTCGATGAAACCCTTACATTTCCAAGTACCTCAATTAGGACTTTCCCAAAAAGATGTGTTTGAGTGTCTGTTGTGAAAGGAGCTCTAACTTGTGTATTCAGTGCTGGAGAGTGACACACTCTACACAGGCTACAAGGCGTTTTGAGAGCACCAACATGCTTCACACTGAAACTGCTACAAGGTGTGTGTAGCATGCTGAATGAAGGCTTGTCATTTCAAAGAAAGAAGAGGAAACCAAACTCCAGGTAGTGAAACGAGCACACCAGTATGGGAGATGTGCATGTGTACAGTTTCAAGCAGCACCTCTTTGTGGACACTTGGAAACAGCGCTGTGAAAAAATTTCGTACGAAGCGGGATTTGGCCAAAGTTGAAAGACCTTCCAAAACCAACCCTAAAGAACTTAGACAAACAATGAATGTTGCAATAAGCTCCTCCAGGAAAGGTACCTCTATGACACAACCACCGAGCTGGTAGCTACATTCTGCACAGTACAAAAGGCATATGAATTCCAGGCTGAAAACTCACTCCAGAAGGATGAAATGCATGTGTTTCTCTCTGAAAGAACACTCAGCCACCAGGCTTTTGCTTGCTCCTTCAAGGTCTTTCTAGAAACGTGTGTTTTCACTGCTGGAATAGGTTTTGGGATGCATTGTTTCTATCTCTTGCAAGCCTCATGTTGTTTCTTACACAATGTGGGAAAACAAGGATTATGTTTCCCAAATCACTAGAAATTCAGGAAAACACACAGTGCATCTCTCTTGCCCAAACACGCTCTCTCACCTAATGCGTTGAGAACATTCAAGAAAGCAGAAAAGAAGGGCATTTTGCAGTGAATTTCAGACGGGCATGTACAAAAAGTCATTTCTATCGGTTGCAGAGTGCAAAAGCGTGATTGCCTTCATGCTCTCGATGAAACCCTTACATTTCCAAGTACCTCAATTAGGACTTTCCCAAAAAGATGTGTTTGAGTGTCTGTTGTGAAAGGAGCTCTAACTTGTGTATTCAGTGCTGGAGAGTGACACACTCTACACAGGCTACAAGGCGTTTTGAGAGCACCAACATGCTTCACACTGAAACTGCTACAAGGTGTGTGTAGCATGCTGAATGAAGGCTTGTCATTTCAAAGAAAGAAGAGGAAACCAAACTCCAGGTAGTGAAACGAGCACACCAGTATGGGAGATGTGCATGTGTACAGTTTCAAGCAGCACCTCTTTGTGGACACTTGGAAACAGCGCTGTGAAAAAATTTCGTACGAAGCGGGATTTGGCCAAAGTTGAAAGACCTTCCAAAACCAACCCTAAAGAACTTAGCCAAACAATGAATGTTGCAATAAGCTCCTCCAGGAAAGGTGCCTCTATGACACAACCCCCGAGCAGGTAGCTACATTCTGCACAGTACAAAAGGCATATGAATTCCAGGCTGAAAACTCACTCCAGAAGGATGAAATGCATGTGTTTCTCTCTGAAAGAACACTCAGCCACCAGGCTTTTGCTTGCTGCTTCAAGGTCTTTCTAGAAACGTGTGTTTTCATTGCTGGAATACGTTTTGGGATGCATTGTTTCTATCTCTTGCATGCCTCATATTGTTTCTTACACAATGTGGGAAAACAAGGAGTATGTTTCCCAAATCACTAGAAATTCAGGAAAACACACAGTGCATCTCTCTTGCCCAAACACGCTCTCTCACCTAATGCGTTGAGAACATTCAAGAAAGCAGAAAAGAAGGGCATTTTGCACTGAGTTTCAGACGGGCATGTACAAAAAGTCATTTCTATCGGTTGCAGAGTGCAAAAGCGTGATTGCCTTCATGCTCTCGATGAAACCCTTACATTTCCAAGTACCTCAATTAGGACTTTCCCAAAAAGATGTGTTTGAGTGTCTGTTGTGAAAGGAGCTCTAACTTGTGTATTCAGTGCTGGAGAGTGACACACTCTACACAGGCTACAAGGCGTTTTGAGAGCACCAACATGCTTCACACTGAAACTGCTACAAGGTGTGTGTAGCATGCTGAATGAAGGCTTGTCATTTCAAAGAAAGAAGAGGAAACCAAACTCCAGGTAGTGAAACGAGCACACCAGTATGGGAGATGTGCATGTGTACAGTTTCCAGCAGCACCTCTTTGTGGACACTTGGAAACAGCGCTGTGAAAAAATTTCGTACGAAGCGGGATTTGGCCAAAGTTGAAAGACCTTCCAAAACCAACCCTAAAGAACTTAGACAAACAATGAATGTTGCAATAAGCTCCTCCAGGAAAGGTACCTCTATGACACAACCCCCGAGCTGGTAGCTACATTCTGCACAGTACAAAAGGCATATGAATTCCAGGCTGAAAACTCACTCCAGAAGGATGAAATGCATGTGTTTCTCTCTGAAAGAACACTCAGCCACCAGGCTTTTGCTTGCTCCTTCAAGGTCTTTCTAGAAACGTGTGTTTTCACTGCTGGAATAGGTTTTGGGATGCATTGTTTCTATCTCTTGCAAGCCTCATGTTGTTTCTTACACAATGTGGGAAAACAAGGAGTATGTTTCCCAAATCACTTGAAATCCAGGAAAACACACACTGCATCTCTCTTGCCCAAACACGCTCTCTCACCTAATGCGTTGAGAACATTCAAGAAAGCAGAAAAGAAGGGCATTTTGCAGTGAATTTCAGACTGGCATGTACAAAAAGTCATTTCTATCGGTTGCAGAGTGCAAAAGCGTGATTGCCTTCATGCTCTCGATGAAACCCTTACATTTCCAAGTACCTCAATTAGGACTTTCCCAAAAAGATGTGTTTGAGTGTCTGTTGTGAAAGGAGCTCTAACTTGTGTATTCAGTGCTGGAGAGTGACACACTCTACACAGGCTACAAGGCGTTTTGAGAGCACCAACATGCTTCACACTGAAACTGCTACAAGGTGTGTGTAGCATGCTGAATGAAGGCTTGTCATTTCAAAGAAAGAAGAGGAAACCAAACTCCAGGTAGTGAAACGAGCACACCAGTATGGGAGATGTGCATGTGTACAGTTTCAAGCAGCACCTCTTTGTGGACACTTGGAAACAGCGCTGTGAAAAAATTTCGTACGAAGCGGGATTTGGCCAAAGTTGAAAGACCTTCCAAAACCAACCCTAAAGAACTTAGCCAAACAATGAATGTTGCAATAAGCTCCTCCAGGAAAGGTGCCTCTATGACACAACCCCCGAGCAGGTAGCTACATTCTGCACAGTACAAAAGGCATATGAATTCCAGGCTGAAAACTCACTCCAGAAGGATGAAATGCATGTGTTTCTCTCTGAAAGAACACTCAGCCACCAGGCTTTTGCTTGCTGCTTCAAGGTCTTTCTAGAAACGTGTGTTTTCATTGCTGGAATACGTTTTGGGATGCATTGTTTCTATCTCTTGCATGCCTCATATTGTTTCTTACACAATGTGGGAAAACAAGGAGTATGTTTCCCAAATCACTAGAAATTCAGGAAAACACACAGTGCATCTCTCTTGCCCAAACACGCTCTCTCACCTAATGCGTTGAGAACATTCAAGAAAGCAGAAAAGAAGGGCATTTTGCACTGAGTTTCAGACGGGCATGTACAAAAAGTCATTTCTATCGGTTGCAGAGTGCAAAAGCGTGATTGCCTTCATGCTCTCGATGAAACCCTTACATTTCCAAGTACCTCAATTAGGACTTTCCCAAAAAGATGTGTTTGAGTGTCTGTTGTGAAAGGAGCTCTAACTTGTGTATTCAGTGCTGGAGAGTGACACACTCTACACAGGCTACAAGGCGTTTTGAGAGCACCAACATGCTTCACACTGAAACTGCTACAAGGTGTGTGTAGCATGCTGAATGAAGGCTTGTCATTTCAAAGAAAGAAGAGGAAACCAAACTCCAGGTAGTGAAACGAGCACACCAGTATGGGAGATGTGCATGTGTACAGTTTCAAGCAGCACCTCTTTGTGGACACTTGGAAACAGCGCTGTGAAAAAATTTCGTACGAAGCGGGATTTGGCCAAAGTTGAAAGACCTTCCAAAACCAACCCTAAAGAACTTAGCCAAACAATGAATGTTGCAATAAGCTCCTCCAGGAAAGGTGCCTCTATGACACAACCCCCGAGCAGGTAGCTACATTCTGCACAGTACAAAAGGCATATGAATTCCAGGCTGAAAACTCACTCCAGAAGGATGAAATGCATGTGTTTCTCTCTGAAAGAACACTCAGCCACCAGGCTTTTGCTTGCTGCTTCAAGGTCTTTCTAGAAACGTGTGTTTTCATTGCTGGAATACGTTTTGGGATGCATTGTTTCTATCTCTTGCATGCCTCATATTGTTTCTTACACAATGTGGGAAAACAAGGAGTATGTTTCCCAAATCACTAGAAATTCAGGAAAACACACAGTGCATCTCTCTTGCCCAAACACGCTCTCTCACCTAATGCGTTGAGAACATTCAAGAAAGCAGAAAAGAAGGGCATTTTGCACTGAGTTTCAGACGGGCATGTACAAAAAGTCATTTCTATCGGTTGCAGAGTGCAAAAGCGTGATTGCCTTCATGCTCTCGATGAAACCCTTACATTTCCAAGTACCTCAATTAGGACTTTCCCAAAAAGATGTGTTTGAGTGTCTGTTGTGAAAGGAGCTCTAACTTGTGTATTCAGTGCTGGAGAGTGACACACTCTACACAGGCTACAAGGCGTTTTGAGAGCACCAACATGCTTCACACTGAAACTGCTACAAGGTGTGTGTAGCATGCTGAATGAAGGCTTGTCATTTCAAAGAAAGAAGAGGAAACCAAACTCCAGGTAGTGAAACGAGCACACCAGTATGGGAGATGTGCATGTGTACAGTTTCAAGCAGCACCTCTTTGTGGACACTTGGAAACAGCGCTGTGAAAAAATTTCGTACGAAGCGGGATTTGGCCAAAGTTGAAAGACCTTCCAAAACCAACCCTAAAGAACTTAGACAAACAATGAATGTTGCAATAAGCTCCTCCAGGAAAGGTACCTCTATGACACAACCCCCGAGCTGGTAGCTACATTCTGCACAGTACAAAAGGCATATGAATTCCAGGCTGAAAACTCACTCCAGAAGGATGAAATGCATGTGTTTCTCTCTGAAAGAACACTCAGCCACCAGGCTTTTGCTTGCTCCTTCAAGGTCTTTCTAGAAACGTGTGTTTTCACTGCTGGAATAGGTTTTGGGATGCATTGTTTCTATCTCTTGCAAGCCTCATGTTGTTTCTTACACAATGTGGGAAAACAAGGATTATGTTTCCCAAATCACTAGAAATTCAGGAAAACACACAGTGCATCTCTCTTGCCCAAACACGCTCTCTCACCTAATGCGTTGAGAACATTCAAGAAAGCAGAAAAGAAGGGCATTTTGCAGTGAATTTCAGACGGGCATGTACAAAAAGTCATTTCTATCGGTTGCAGAGTGCAAAAGCGTGATTGCCTTCATGCTCTCGATGAAACCCTTACATTTCCAAGTACCTCAATTAGGACTTTCCCAAAAAGATGTGTTTGAGTGTCTGTTGTGAAAGGAGCTCTAACTTGTGTATTCAGTGCTGGAGAGTGACACACTCTACACAGGCTACAAGGCGTTTTGAGAGCACCAACATGCTTCACACTGAACCTGCTACAAGCTGTGTGTAGCATGCTGAATGAAGGCTTGTCATTTCAAAGAAAGAAGAGGAAACCAAACTCCAGGTAGTGAAACGAGCACACCAGTATGGGAGATGTGCATGTGTACAGTTTCAAGCAGCACCTCTTTGTGGACACTTGGAAACAGCGCTGTGAAAAAATTTCGTACGAAGCGGGATTTGGCCAAAGTTGAAAGACCTTCCAAAACCAACCCTAAAGAACTTAGACAAACAATGAATGTTGCAATAAGCTCCTCCAGGAAAGGTACCTCTATGACACAACCCCCGAGCTGGTAGCTACATTCTGCACAGTACAAAAGGCATATGAATTCCAGGCTGAAAACTCACTCCAGAAGGATGAAATGCATGTGTTTCTCTCTGAAAGAACACTCAGCCACCAGGCTTTTGCTTGCTCCTTCAAGGTCTTTCTAGAAACGTGTGTTTTCACTGCTGGAATAGGTTTTGGGATGCATTGTTTCTATCTCTTGCAAGCCTCATGTTGTTTCTTACACAATGTGAGAAAACAAGGAGTATGTTTCCCAAATCACTTGAAATCCAGGAAAACACACACTGCATCTCTCTTGCCCAAACACGCTCTCTCACCTAATGCGTTGAGAACATTCAAGAAAGCAGAAAAGAAGGGCATTTTGCAGTGAATTTCAGACTGGCATGTACAAAAAGTCATTTCTATCGGTTGCAGAGTGCAAAAGCGTGATTGCCTTCATGCTCTCGATGAAACCCTTACATTTCCAAGTACCTCAATTAGGACTTTCCCAAAAAGATGTGTTTGAGTGTCTGTTGTGAAAGGAGCTCTAACTTGTGTATTCAGTGCTGGAGAGTGACACACTCTACACAGGCTACAAGGCGTTTTGAGAGCACCAACATGCTTCACACTGAAACTGCTACAAGGTGTGTGTAGCATGCTGAATGAAGGCTTGTCATTTCAAAGAAAGAAGAGGAAACCAAACTCCAGGTAGTGAAACGAGCACACCAGTATGGGAGATGTGCATGTGTACAGTTTCAAGCAGCACCTCTTTGTGGACACTTGGAAACAGCGCTGTGAAAAAATTTCGTACGAAGCGGGATTTGGCCAAAGTTGAAAGACCTTCCAAAACCAACCCTAAAGAACTTAGCCAAACAATGAATGTTGCAATAAGCTCCTCCAGGAAAGGTGCCTCTATGACACAACCCCCGAGCAGGTAGCTACATTCTGCACAGTACAAAAGGCATATGAATTCCAGGCTGAAAACTCACTCCAGAAGGATGAAATGCATGTGTTTCTCTCTGAAAGAACACTCAGCCACCAGGCTTTTGCTTGCTGCTTCAAGGTCTTTCTAGAAACGTGTGTTTTCATTGCTGGAATACGTTTTGGGATGCATTGTTTCTATCTCTTGCATGCCTCATATTGTTTCTTACACAATGTGGGAAAACAAGGAGTATGTTTCCCAAATCACTAGAAATTCAGGAAAACACACAGTGCATCTCTCTTGCCCAAACACGCTCTCTCACCTAATGCGTTGAGAACATTCAAGAAAGCAGAAAAGAAGGGCATTTTGCACTGAGTTTCAGACGGGCATGTACAAAAAGTCATTTCTATCGGTTGCAGAGTGCAAAAGCGTGATTGCCTTCATGCTCTCGATGAAACCCTTACATTTCCAAGTACCTCAATTAGGACTTTCCCAAAAAGATGTGTTTGAGTGTCTGTTGTGAAAGGAGCTCTAACTTGTGTATTCAGTGCTGGAGAGTGACACACTCTACACAGGCTACAAGGCGTTTTGAGAGCACCAACATGCTTCACACTGAAACTGCTACAAGGTGTGTGTAGCATGCTGAATGAAGGCTTGTCATTTCAAAGAAAGAAGAGGAAACCAAACTCCAGGTAGTGAAACGAGCACACCAGTATGGGAGATGTGCATGTGTACAGTTTCAAGCAGCACCTCTTTGTGGACACTTGGAAACAGCGCTGTGAAAAAATTTCGTACGAAGCGGGATTTGGCCAAAGTTGAAAGACCTTCCAAAACCAACCCTAAAGAACTTAGACAAACAATGAATGTTGCAATAAGCTCCTCCAGGAAAGGTACCTCTATGACACAACCCCCGAGCTGGTAGCTACATTCTGCACAGTACAAAAGGCATATGAATTCCAGGCTGAAAACTCACTCCAGAAGGATGAAATGCATGTGTTTCTCTCTGAAAGAACACTCAGCCACCAGGCTTTTGCTTGCTCCTTCAAGGTCTTTCTAGAAACGTGTGTTTTCACTGCTGGAATAGGTTTTGGGATGCATTGTTTCTATCTCTTGCAAGCCTCATGTTGTTTCTTACACAATGTGGGAAAACAAGGAGTATGTTTCCCAAATCACTAGAAATTCAGGAAAACACACAGTGCATCTCTCTTGCCCAAACACGCTCTCTCACCTAATGCGTTGAGAACATTCAAGAAAGCAGAAAAGAAGGGCATTTTGCAGTGAATTTCAGACGGGCATGTACAAAAAGTCATTTCTATCGGTTGCAGAGTGCAAAAGCGTGATTGCCTTCATGCTCTCGATGAAACCCTTACATTTCCAAGTACCTCAATTAGGACTTTCCCAAAAAGATGTGTTTGAGTGTCTGTTGTGAAAGGAGCTCTAACTTGTGTATTCAGTGCTGGAGAGTGACACACTCTACACAGGCTACAAGGCGTTTTGAGAGCACCAACATGCTTCACACTGAACCTGCTACAAGGTGTGTGTAGCATGCTGAATGAAGGCTTGTCATTTCAAAGAAAGAAGAGGAAACCAAACTCCAGGTAGTGAAACGAGCACACCAGTATGGGAGATGTGCATGTGTACAGTTTCAAGCAGCACCTCTTTGTGGACACTTGGAAACAGCGCTGTGAAAAAATTTCGTACGAAGCGGGATTTGGCCAAAGTTGAAAGACCTTCCAAAACCAACCCTAAAGAACTTAGACAAACAATGAATGTTGCAATAAGCTCCTCCAGGAAAGGTACCTCTATGACACAACCCCCGAGCTGGTAGCTACATTCTGCACAGTACAAAAGGCATATGAATTCCAGGCTGAAAACTCACTCCAGAAGGATGAAATGCATGTGTTTCTCTCTGAAAGAACACTCAGCCACCAGGCTTTTGCTTGCTCCTTCAAGGTCTTTCTAGAAACGTGTGTTTTCACTGCTGGAATAGGTTTTGGGATGCATTGTTTCTATCTCTTGCAAGCCTCATGTTGTTTCTTACACAATGTGGGAAAACAAGGAGTATGTTTCCCAAATCACTTGAAATCCAGGAAAACACTCACTGCATCTCTCTTGCCCAAACACGCTCTCTCACCTAATGCGTTGAGAACATTCAAGAAAGCAGAAAAGAAGGGCATTTTGCAGTGAATTTCAGACTGGCATGTACAAAAAGTCATTTCTATCGGTTGCAGAGTGCAAAAGCGTGATTGCCTTCATGCTCTCGATGAAACCCTTACATTTCCAAGTACCTCAATTAGGACTTTCCCAAAAAGATGTGTTTGAGTGTCTGTTGTGAAAGGAGCTCTAACTTGTGTATTCAGTGCTGGAGAGTGACACACTCTACACAGGCTACAAGGCGTTTTGAGAGCACCAACATGCTTCACACTGAAACTGCTACAAGGTGTGTGTAGCATGCTGAATGAAGGCTTGTCATTTCAAAGAAAGAAGAGGAAACCAAACTCCAGGTAGTGAAACGAGCACACCAGTATGGGAGATGTGCATGTGTACAGTTTCAAGCAGCACCTCTTTGTGGACACTTGGAAACAGCGCTGTGAAAAAATTTCGTACGAAGCGGGATTTGGCCAAAGTTGAAAGACCTTCCAAAACCAACCCTAAAGAACTTAGCCAAACAATGAATGTTGCAATAAGCTCCTCCAGGAAAGGTGCCTCTATGACACAACCCCCGAGCAGGTAGCTACATTCTGCACAGTACAAAAGGCATATGAATTCCAGGCTGAAAACTCACTCCAGAAGGATGAAATGCATGTGTTTCTCTCTGAAAGAACACTCAGCCACCAGGCTTTTGCTTGCTGCTTCAAGGTCTTTCTAGAAACGTGTGTTTTCATTGCTGGAATACGTTTTGGGATGCATTGTTTCTATCTCTTGCATGCCTCATATTGTTTCTTACACAATGTGGGAAAACAAGGAGTATGTTTCCCAAATCACTAGAAATTCAGGAAAACACACAGTGCATCTCTCTTGCCCAAACACGCTCTCTCACCTAATGCGTTGAGAACATTCAAGAAAGCAGAAAAGAAGGGCATTTTGCACTGAGTTTCAGACGGGCATGTACAAAAAGTCATTTCTATCGGTTGCAGAGTGCAAAAGCGTGATTGCCTTCATGCTCTCGATGAAACCCTTACATTTCCAAGTACCTCAATTAGGACTTTCCCAAAAAGATGTGTTTGAGTGTCTGTTGTGAAAGGAGCTCTAACTTGTGTATTCAGTGCTGGAGAGTGACACACTCTACACAGGCTACAAGGCGTTTTGAGAGCACCAACATGCTTCACACTGAAACTGCTACAAGGTGTGTGTAGCATGCTGAATGAAGGCTTGTCATTTCAAAGAAAGAAGAGGAAACCAAACTCCAGGTAGTGAAACGAGCACACCAGTATGGGAGATGTGCATGTGTACAGTTTCAAGCAGCACCTCTTTGTGGACACTTGGAAACAGCGCTGTGAAAAAATTTCGTACGAAGCGGGATTTGGCCAAAGTTGAAAGACCTTCCAAAACCAACCCTAAAGAACTTAGACAAACAATGAATGTTGCAATAAGCTCCTCCAGGAAAGGTACCTCTATGACACAACCCCCGAGCTGGTAGCTACATTCTGCACAGTACAAAAGGCATATGAATTCCAGGCTGAAAACTCACTCCAGAAGGATGAAATGCATGTGTTTCTCTCTGAAAGAACACTCAGCCACCAGGCTTTTGCTTGCTCCTTCAAGGTCTTTCTAGAAACGTGTGTTTTCACTGCTGGAATAGGTTTTGGGATGCATTGTTTCTATCTCTTGCAAGCCTCATGTTGTTTCTTACACAATGTGGGAAAACAAGGAGTATGTTTCCCAAATCACTAGAAATTCAGGAAAACACACAGTGCATCTCTCTTGCCCAAACACGCTCTCTCACCTAATGCGTTGAGAACATTCAAGAAAGCAGAAAAGAAGGGCATTTTGCAGTGAATTTCAGACGGGCATGTACAAAAAGTCATTTCTATCGGTTGCAGAGTGCAAAAGCGTGATTGCCTTCATGCTCTCGATGAAACCCTTACATTTCCAAGTACCTCAATTAGGACTTTCCCAAAAAGATGTGTTTGAGTGTCTGTTGTGAAAGGAGCTCTAACTTGTGTATTCAGTGCTGGAGAGTGACACACTCTACACAGGCTACAAGGCGTTTTGAGAGCACCAACATGCTTCACACTGAACCTGCTACAAGGTGTGTGTAGCATGCTGAATGAAGGCTTGTCATTTCAAAGAAAGAAGAGGAAACCAAACTCCAGGTAGTGAAACGAGCACACCAGTATGGGAGATGTGCATGTGTACAGTTTCAAGCAGCACCTCTTTGTGGACACTTGGAAACAGCGCTGTGAAAAAATTTCGTACGAAGCGGGATTTGGCCAAAGTTGAAAGACCTTCCAAAACCAACCCTAAAGAACTTAGACAAACAATGAATGTTGCAATAAGCTCCTCCAGGAAAGGTACCTCTATGACACAACCCCCGAGCTGGTAGCTACATTCTGCACAGTACAAAAGGCATATGAATTCCAGGCTGAAAACTCACTCCAGAAGGATGAAATGCATGTGTTTCTCTCTGAAAGAACACTGAGCCACCAGGCTTTTGCTTGCTCCTTCAAGGTCTTTCTAGAAACGTGTGTTTTCACTGCTGGAATAGGTTTTGGGATGCATTGTTTCTATCTCTTGCAAGCCTCATGTTGTTTCTTACACAATGTGGGAAAACAAGGAGTATGTTTCCCAAATCACTTGAAATCCAGGAAAACACACACTGCATCTCTCTTGCCCAAACACGCTCTCTCACCTAATGCGTTGAGAACATTCAAGAAAGCAGAAAAGAAGGGCATTTTGCAGTGAATTTCAGACTGGCATGTACAAAAAGTCATTTCTATCGGTTGCAGAGTGCAAAAGCGTGATTGCCTTCATGCTCTCGATGAAACCCTTACATTTCCAAGTACCTCAATTAGGACTTTCCCAAAAAGATGTGTTTGCGTGTCTGTTGTGAAAGGAGCTCTAACTTGTGTATTCAGTGCTGGAGAGTGACACACTCTACACAGGCTACAAGGCGTTTTGAGAGCACCAACATGCTTCACACTGAAACTGCTACAAGGTGTGTGTAGCATGCTGAATGAAGGCTTGTCATTTCAAAGAAAGAAGAGGAAACCAAACTCCAGGTAGTGAAACGAGCACACCAGTATGGGAGATGTGCATGTGTACAGTTTCAAGCAGCACCTCTTTGTGGACACTTGGAAACAGCGCTGTGAAAAAATTTCGTACGAAGCGGGATTTGGCCAAAGTTGAAAGACCTTCCAAAACCAACCCTAAAGAACTTAGCCAAACAATGAATGTTGCAATAAGCTCCTCCAGGAAAGGTGCCTCTATGACACAACCCCCGAGCAGGTAGCTACATTCTGCACAGTACAAAAGGCATATGAATTCCAGGCTGAAAACTCACTCCAGAAGGATGAAATGCATGTGTTTCTCTCTGAAAGAACACTCAGCCACCAGGCTTTTGCTTGCTGCTTCAAGGTCTTTCTAGAAACGTGTGTTTTCATTGCTGGAATACGTTTTGGGATGCATTGTTTCTATCTCTTGCATGCCTCATATTGTTTCTTACACAATGTGGGAAAACAAGGAGTATGTTTCCCAAATCACTAGAAATTCAGGAAAACACACAGTGCATCTCTCTTGCCCAAACACGCTCTCTCACCTAATGCGTTGAGAACATTCAAGAAAGCAGAAAAGAAGGGCATTTTGCACTGAGTTTCAGACGGGCATGTACAAAAAGTCATTTCTATCGGTTGCAGAGTGCAAAAGCGTGATTGCCTTCATGCTCTCGATGAAACCCTTACATTTCCAAGTACCTCAATTAGGACTTTCCCAAAAAGATGTGTTTGAGTGTCTGTTGTGAAAGGAGCTCTAACTTGTGTATTCAGTGCTGGAGAGTGACACACTCTACACAGGCTACAAGGCGTTTTGAGAGCACCAACATGCTTCACACTGAAACTGCTACAAGGTGTGTGTAGCATGCTGAATGAAGGCTTGTCATTTCAAAGAAAGAAGAGGAAACCAAACTCCAGGTAGTGAAACGAGCACACCAGTATGGGAGATGTGCATGTGTACAGTTTCAAGCAGCACCTCTTTGTGGACACTTGGAAACAGCGCTGTGAAAAAATTTCGTACGAAGCGGGATTTGGCCAAAGTTGAAAGACCTTCCAAAACCAACCCTAAAGAACTTAGACAAACAATGAATGTTGCAATAAGCTCCTCCAGGAAAGGTACCTCTATGACACAACCCCCGAGCTGGTAGCTACATTCTGCACAGTACAAAAGGCATATGAATTCCAGGCTGAAAACTCACTCCAGAAGGATGAAATGCATGTGTTTCTCTCTGAAAGAACACTCAGCCACCAGGCTTTTGCTTGCTCCTTCAAGGTCTTTCTAGAAACGTGTGTTTTCACTGCTGGAATAGGTTTTGGGATGCATTGTTTCTATCTCTTGCAAGCCTCATGTTGTTTCTTACACAATGTGGGAAAACAAGGAGTATGTTTCCCAAATCACTAGAAATTCAGGAAAACACACAGTGCATCTCTCTTGCCCAAACACGCTCTCTCACCTAATGCGTTGAGAACATTCAAGAAAGCAGAAAAGAAGGGCATTTTGCAGTGAATTTCAGACGGGCATGTACAAAAAGTCATTTCTATCGGTTGCAGAGTGCAAAAGCGTGATTGCCTTCATGCTCTCGATGAAACCCTTACATTTCCAAGTACCTCAATTAGGACTTTCCCAAAAAGATGTGTTTGAGTGTCTGTTGTGAAAGGAGCTCTAACTTGTGTATTCAGTGCTGGACAGTGACACACTCTACACAGGCTACAAGGCGTTTTGAGAGCACCAACATGCTTCACACTGAACCTGCTACAAGGTGTGTGTAGCATGCTGAATGAAGGCTTGTCATTTCAAAGAAAGAAGAGGAAACCAAACTCCAGGTAGTGAAACGAGCACACCAGTATGGGAGATGTGCATGTGTACAGTTTCAAGCAGCACCTCTTTGTGGACACTTGGAAACAGCGCTGTGAAAAAATTTCGTACGAAGCGGGATTTGGCCAAAGTTGAAAGACCTTCCAAAACCAACCCTAAAGAACTTAGCCAAACAATGAATGTTGCAATAAGCTCCTCCAGGAAAGGTGCCTCTATGACACAACCCCCGAGCAGGTAGCTACATTCTGCACAGTACAAAAGGCATATGAATTCCAGGCTGAAAACTCACTCCAGAAGGATGAAATGCATGTGTTTCTCTCTGAAAGAACACTCAGCCACCAGGCTTTTGCTTGCTCTTTCAAGGTCTTTCTAGAAACGTGTGTTTTCATCGCTGGAATACGTTTTGGGATGCATTGTTTCTATCTCTTGCAAGCCTCATGTTGTTTCTTACACAATGTGGGAAAACAAGGAGTATGTTTCCCAAATCACTTGAAATCCAGGAAAACACACACTGCATCTCTCTTGCCCAAACACGCTCTCTCACCTAATGCGTTGAGAACATTCAAGAAAGCAGAAAAGAAGGGCATTTTGCAGTGAATTTCAGACGGGCATGTACAAAAAGTCATTTCTATCGGTTGCAGAGTGCAAAAGCGTGATTGCCTTCATGCTCTCGATGAAACCCTTACATTTCCAAGTACCTCAATTAGGACTTTCCCAAAAAGATGTGTTTGAGTGTCTGTTGTGAAAGGAGCTCTAACTTGTGTATTCAGTGCTGGAGAGTGACACACTCTACACAGGCTACAAGGCGTTTTGAGAGCACCAACATGCTTCACACTGAACCTGCTACAAGGTGTGTGTAGCATGCTGAATGAAGGCTTGTCATTTCAAAGAAAGAAGAGGAAACCAAACTCCAGGTAGTGAAACGAGCACACCAGTATGGGAGATGTGCATGTGTACAGTTTCAAGCAGCACCTCTTTGTGGACACTTGGAAACAGCGCTGTGAAAAAATTTCGTACGAAGCGGGATTTGGCCAAAGTTGAAAGACCTTCCAAAACCAACCCTAAAGAACTTAGCCAAACAATGAATGTTGCAATAAGCTCCTCCAGGAAAGGTGCCTCTATGACACAACCCCCGAGCAGGTAGCTACATTCTGCACAGTACAAAAGGCATATGAATTCCAGGCTGAAAACTCACTCCAGAAGGATGAAATGCATGTGTTTCTCTCTGAAAGAACACTCAGCCACCAGGCTTTTGCTTGCTGCTTCAAGGTCTTTGTAGAAACGTGTGTTTTCATTGCTGGAATACGTTTTGGGATGCATTGTTTCTATCTCTTGCAAGCCTCATGTTGTTTCTTACACAATGTGGGAAAACAAGGAGTATGTTTCCCAAATCACTTGAAATCCAGGAAAACACACACTGCATCTCTCTTGCGCAAACACGCTCTCTCACCTAATGCGTTGAGAACATTCAAGAAAGCAGAAAAGAAGGGCATTTTGCAGTGAATTTCAGACGGGCATGTACAAAAAGTCATTTCTATCGGTTGCAGAGTGCAAAAGCGTGATTGCCTTCATGCTCTCGATGAAACCCTTACATTTCCAAGTACCTCAATTAGGACTTTCCCAAAAAGATGTGTTTGAGTGTCTGTTGTGAAAGGAGCTCTAACTTGTGTATTCAGTGCTGGAGAGTGACACACTCTACACAGGCTACAAGGCGTTTTGAGAGCACCAACATGCTTCACACTGAAACTGCTACAAGGTGTGTGTAGCATGCTGAATGAAGGCTTGTCATTTCAAAGAAAGAAGAGGAAACCAAACTCCAGGTAGTGAAACGAGCACACCAGTATGGGAGATGTGCATGTGTACAGTTTCAAGCAGCACCTCTTTGTGGACACTTTGAAACAGCGCTGTGAAAAAATTTCGTACGAAGCGGGATTTGGCCAAAGTTGAAAGACCTTCCAAAACCAACCCTAAAGAACTTAGCCAAACAATGAATGTTGCAATAAGCTCCTCCAGGAAAGGTGCCTCTATGACACAACCCCCGAGCAGGTAGCTACATTCTGCACAGTACAAAAGGCATATGAATTCCAGGCTGAAAACTCACTCCAGAAGGATGAAATGCATGTGTTTCTCTCTGAAAGAACACTCAGCCACCAGGCTTTTGCTTGCTCCTTCAAGGTCTTTCTAGAAACGTGTGTTTTCACTGCTGGAATAGGTTTTGGGATGCATTGTTTCTATCTCTTGCAAGCCTCATGTTGTTTCTTACACAATGTGGGAAAACAAGGATTATGTTTCCCAAATCACTAGAAATTCAGGAAAACACACAGTGCATCTCTCTTGCCCAAACACGCTCTCTCACCTAATGCGTTGAGAACATTCAAGAAAGCAGAAAAGAAGGGCATTTTGCACTGAATTTCAGACGGGCATGTACAAAAAGTCATTTCTATCGGTTGCAGAGTGCAAAAGCGTGATTGCCTTCATGCTCTCGATGAAACCCTTACATTTCCAAGTACCTCAATTAGGACTTTCCCAAAAAGATGTGTTTGCGTGTCTGTTGTGAAAGGAGCTCTAACTTGTGTATTCAGTGCTGGAGAGTGACACACTCTACACAGGCTACAAGGCGTTTTGAGAGCACCAACATGCTTCACACTGAAACTGCTACAAGGTGTGTGTAGCATGCGGAATGAAGGCTTGTCATTTCAAAGAAAGAAGAGGAAACCAAACTCCAGGTAGTGAAACGAGCACACCAGTATGGGAGATGTGCATGTGTACAGTTTCAAGCAGCACCTCTTTGTGGACACTTGGAAACAGCGCTGTGAAAAAATTTCGTACGAAGCGGGATTTGGCCAAAGTTGAAAGACCTTCCAAAACCAACCCTAAAGAACTTAGCCAAACAATGAATGTTGCAATAAGCTCCTCCAGGAAAGGTGCCTCTATGACACAACCCCCGAGCAGGTAGCTACATTCTGCACAGTACAAAAGGCATATGAATTCCAGGCTGAAAACTCACTCCAGAAGGATGAAATGCATGTGTTTCTCTCTGAAAGAACACTCAGCCACCAGGCTTTTGCTTGCTCTTTCAAGGTCTTTCTAGAAACGTGTGTTTTCATTGCTGGAATACGTTTTGGGATGCATTGTTTCTATCTCTTGCAAGCCTCATGTTGTTTCTTACACAATGTGGGAAAACAAGGACTATGTTTCCCAAATCAGTTGAAATTCAGGAAAACACACACTGCATCTCTCTTGCTCAAACACGCTCTCTTAACTAATGCGTTGAGAACATTCAAGAAAGCAGAAAAGAAGGGCATTTTGCAGTGAATTTCAGACGGGCATGTACAAAAAGTCATTTCTATCGGTTGCAGAGTGCAAAAGCGTGATTCCCTTCAGGCTCTCGATGAAACCCTTACATTTCCAAGTACCTCAATTAGGACTTTCCCAAAAAGATGTGATTGAGTGTCTGTGGCGAAAGGAGCTCTAAGTTGTGTATTCAGGGTTGGAGAGTGACACACTCTACACAGGCTACACAGCGTTTTGAGAGCACCAACATGCTTCACACTGAAACTGCTACAAGGTGTGTGTAGCATGCTGAATGAAGGCTTGTCATTTCAAAGAAAGAAGAGGAAACCAAACTCCAGGTAGTGAAACGGGCACACCAGTATGGGAGATGTGCATGTGTACAGTTTCAAGCAGCACCTCTTTGTGGACACTTGGAAACAGCGCTGTGAAAAAATTTCGTACGAAGCGGGGTTTGGCCAAAGATGAAAGACCTTCCAAAACCAACCCTAAAGAACTTAGCCAAACAATGAATGTTGCAATAAGCTCCTCCAGGAAAGGTGCCTCTATGACACAACCCCCGAGCAGGTAGCTACATTCTGCACAGTACAAAAGGCATATGAATTCCAGGCTGAAAACTCACTCCAGAAGGATGAAATGCATGTGTTTCTCTCTGAAAGAACACTCAGCCACCAGGCTTTTGCTTGCTCCTTCAAGGTCTTTCTAGAAACGTGTGTTTTCACTGCTGGAATAGGTTTTGGGATGCATTGTTTCTATCTCTTGCAAGCCTCATGTTGTTTCTTACACATGTGGGAAAACAAGGATTATGTTTCCCAAATCACTAGAAATTCAGGAAAACACACAGTGCATCTCTCTTGCCCAAACACGCTCTCTCACCTAATGCGTTGAGAACATTCAAGAAAGCAGAAAAGAAGGGCATTTTGCACTGAATTTCAGACGGTCATGTACAAAAAGTCATTTCTATCGGTTGCAGAGTGCAAAAGCGTGATTGCCTTCATGCTCTCGATGAAACCCTTACATTTCCAAGTACCTCAATTAGGACTTTCCCATAAAGATGTGTTTGCGTGTCTGTTGTGAAAGGAGCTCTAACTTGTGTATTCAGTGCTGGAGAGTGACACACTCTACACAGGCTACAAGGCGTTTTGAGAGCACCAACATGCTTCACACTGAAACTGCTACAAGGTGTGTGTAGCATGCTGAATGAAGGCTTGTCATTTCAAAGAAAGAAGAGGAAACCAAACTCCAGGTAGTGAAACGAGCACACCAGTATGGGAGATGTGCATGTGTACAGTTTCAAGCAGCACCTCTTTGTGGACACTTGGAAACAGCGCTGTGAAAAAATTTCGTACGAAGCGGGATTTGGCCAAAGTTGAAAGACCTTCCAAAACCAACCCTAAAGAACTTAGCCAAACAATGAATGTTGCAATAAGCTCCTCCAGGAAAGGTGCCTCTATGACACAACCCCCGAGCAGGTAGCTACATTCTGCACAGTACAAAAGGCATATGAATTCCAGGCTGAAAACTCACTCCAGAAGGATGAAATGCATGTGTTTCTCTCTGAAAGAACACTCAGCCACCAGGCTTTTGCTTGCTCCTTCAAGGTCTTTCTAGAAACGTGTGTTTTCATTGCTGGAATACGTTTTGGGATGCATTGTTTCTATCTCTTGCAAGCCTCATGTTGTTTCTTACACAATGTGGGAAAACAAGGACTATGTTTCCCAAATCACTTGAAATCCAGGAAAACACACACTGCATCTCTCTTGCCCAAACACGCTCTCTCAACTAATGCGTTGAGAACATTCAAGAAAGCAGAAAAGAAGGGCATTTTGCAGTGAATTTCAGACGGGCATGTACAAAAAGTCATTTCTATCGGTTGCAGAGTGCAAAAGCGTGATTGCCTTCATGCTCTCGATGAAACCCTTACATTTCCAAGTACCTCAATTAGGACTTTCCCAAAAAGATGTGTTTGAGTGTCTGTTGTGAAAGGAGCTCTAACTTGTGTATTCAGTGCTGGAGATTGACACACTCTACACAGGCTACAAGGCGTTTTGAGAGCACCAACATGCTTCACACTGAAACTGCTACAAGGTGTGTGTAGCATGCTGAATGAAGGCTTGTCATTTCAAAGAAAGAAGAGGAAACCAAACTCCAGGTAGTGAAACGAGCACACCAGTATGGGAGATGTGCATGTGTACAGTTTCAAGCAGCACCTCTTTGTGGACACTTGGAAACAGCGCTGTGAAAAAATTTCGTACGAAGCGGGATTTGGCCAAAGTTGAAAGACCTTCCAAAACCAACCCTAAAGAACTTAGCCAAACAATGAATGTTGCAATAAGCTCCTCCAGGAAAGATGCCTCTATGACACAACCCCCGAGCAGGTAGCTACATTCTGCACAGTACAAAAGGCATATGAATTCCAGGCTGAAAACTCACTCCAGAAGGATGAAATGCATGTGTTTCTCTCTGAAAGAACACTTAGCCACCAGGCTTTTGCTTGCTGCTTCAAGGTCTTTGTAGAAACGTGTGTTTTCATTGCTGGAATACGTTTTGGGATGCATTGTTTCTATCTCTTGCAAGCCTCATGTTGTTTCTTACACAATGTGGGAAAACAAGGAGTATGTTTCCCAAATCACTAGAAATTCAGGAAAACACACAGTGCATCTCTCTTGCCCAAACACGCTCTCTCACCTAATGCGTTGAGAACATTCAAGAAAGCAGAAAAGAAGGGCATTTTGCAGTGAATTTCAGACGGGCATGTACAAAAAGTCACTTCTATCGGTTGCAGAGTGCAAAGGCGTGATTGCCTTCATGCTCTCGATGAAACCCTTACATTTCCAAGTACCTCAATTAGGACTTTCCCAAAAAGATGTGTTTACGTGTCTGTGGCGAAAGGAGCTCTAACTTGTGTATTCAGTGCTGGAGAGTGACACACTCTACACAGGCTACACAGCGTTTTGAGAGCACCAACATGCTTCACACTGAAACTGCTACAAGGTGTGTGTAGCATGCTGAATGAAGGCTTGTCATTTCAAAGAAAGAAGAGGAAACCAAACTCCAGGTAGTGAAACGAGCACACCAGTATGGGAGATGTGCATGTGTACAGTTTCAAGCAGCACCTCTTTGTGGACACTTTGAAACAGCGCTGTGAAAAAATTTCGTACGAAGCGGGATTTGGCCAAAGTTGAAAGACCTTCCAAAACCAACCCTAAAGAACTTAGCCAAACAATGAATGTTGCAATAAGCTCCTCCAGGAAAGGTGCCTCTATGACACAACCCCCGAGCAGGTAGCTACATTCTGCACAGTACAAAAGGCATATGAATTCCAGGCTGAAAACTCACTCCAGAAGGATGAAATGCATGTGTTTCTCTCTGAAAGAACACTCAGCCACCAGGCTTTTGCTTGCTCCTTCAAGGTCTTTCTAGAAACGTGTGTTTTCATTGCTGGAATACGTTTTGGGATGCATTGTTTCTATCTCTTGCAAGCCTCATGTTGTTTCTTACACAATGTGGGAAAACAAGGAGTATGTTTCCCAAATCACTTGAAATCCAGGAAAACACACAGTGCATCTCTCTTGCCCAAACACGCTCTCTCACCTAATGCGTTGAGAACATTCAAGAAAGCAGAAAAGAAGGGCATTTTGCACTGAATTTCAGACGGGCATGTACAAAAAGTCATTTCTATCGGTTGCAGAGTGCAAAAGCGTGATTGCCTTCATGCTCTCGATGAAACCCTTACATTTCCAAGTACCTCAATTAGGACTTTCCCAAAAAGATGTGTTTGAGTGTCTGTTGTGAAAGGAGCTCTAACTTGTGTATTCAGTGCTGGAGAGTGACACACTCTACACAGGCTACAAGGCGTTTTGAGAGCACCAACATGCTTCACACTGAAACTGCTACAAGGTGTGTGTAGCATGCTGAATGAAGGCTTGTCATTTCAAAGAAAGAAGAGGAAACCAAACTCCAGGTAGTGAAACGAGCACACCAGTATGGGAGATGTGCATGTGTACAGTTTCAAGCAGCACCTCTTTGTGGACACTTGGAAACAGCGCTGTGAAAAAATTTCGTACGAAGCGGGATTTGGCCAAAGTTGAAAGACCTTCCAAAACCAACCCTAAAGAACTTAGCCAAACAATGAATGTTGCAATAAGCTCCTCCAGGAAAGGTGCCTCTATGACACAACCCCCGAGCAGGTAGCTACATTCTGCACAGTACAAAAGGCATATGAATTCCAGGCTGAAAACTCACTCCAGAAGGATGAAATGCATGTGTTTCTCTCTGAAAGAACACTCAGCCACCAGGCTTTTGCTTGCTTCTTCCAGGTCTTTGTAGAAACGTGTGTTTTCACGGTTGGAATACGTTTTAGGATGCATTGTTTCTATCTCTTGCAAGCCTCATGTTGTTTCTTACACAATGTGGGAAAACAAGGAGTATGTTTCCCAAATCACTTGAAATCCAGGAAAACACACACTGCATCTCTCTTGCTCAAACGCTCTCTCAACTAATGCGTTGAGAACATTCAAGAAAGCAGAAAAGAAGGGCATTTTGCAGTGAATTTCAGACGGGCATGTACAAAAAGTCATTTCTATCGGTTGCAGAGTGCAAAAGCGTGATTGCCTTCATGCTCTCGATGAAACCCTTACATTTCCAAGTACCTCAATTAGGACTTTCCCAAAAAGATGTGTTTGAGTGTCTGTTGTGAAAGGAGCTCTAACTTGTGTATTCAGTGCTGGAGAGTGACACACTCTACACAGGCTACAAGGCGTTTTGAGAGCACCAACATGCTTCACACTGAAACTGCTACAAGGTGTGTGTAGCATGCTGAATGAAGGCTTGTCATTTCAAAGAAAGAAGAGGAAACCAAACTCCAGGTAGTGAAACGAGCACACCAGTATGGGAGATGTGCATGTGTACAGTTTCAAGCAGCACCTCTTTGTGGACACTTGGAAACAGCGCTGTGAAAAAATTTCGTACGAAGCGGGATTTGGCCAAAGTTGAAAGACCTTCCAAAACCAACCCTAAAGAACTTAGCCAAACAATGAATGTTGCAATAAGCTCCTCCAGGAAAGGTGCCTCTATGACACAACCCCCGAGCAGGTAGCTACATTCTGCACAGTACAAGAGGCATATGAATTCCAGGCTGAAAACTCACTCCAGAAGGATGAAATGCATGTGTTTCTCTCTGAAAGAACACTCAGCCACCAGGCTTTTGCTTGCTACTTCAAGGTCTTTGTAGAAACGTGTGTTTTCACTACTGGAATACGTTTTGGGATGCATTGTTTCTATCTCTTGCAAGCCTCATGTTGTTTCTTACACAATGTGGGAAAACAAGGAGTATGTTTCCCAAATCACTTGAAATCCAGGAAAACACACAGTGCATCTCTCTTGCCCAAACACGCTCTCTCACCTAATGCGTTGAGAACATTCAAGAAAGCAGAAAAGAAGGGCATTTTGCAGTGAATTTCAGACGGGCATGTACAAAAAGTCATTTCTATCGGTTGCAGAGTGCAAAAGCGTGATTGCCTTCATGCTCTCGATGAAACCCTTACATTTCCAAGTACCTCAATTAGGACTTTCCCAAAAAGATGTGTTTGAGTGTCTGTTGTGAAAGGAGCTCTAACTTGTGTATTCAGTGCTGGAGAGTGACACACTCTACACAGGCTACAAGGCGTTTTGAGAGCACCAACATGCTTCACACTGAAACTGCTACAAGGTGTGTGTAGCATGCTGAATGAAGGCTTGTCATTTCAAAGAAAGAAGAGGAAACCAAACTCCAGGTAGTGAAACGAGCACACCAGTATGGGAGATGTGCATGTGTACAGTTTCAAGCAGCACCTCTTTGTGGACACTTGGAAACAGCGCTGTGAAAAAATTTCGTACGAAGCGGGATTTGGCCAAAGTTGAAAGACCTTCCAAAACCAACCCTAAAGAACTTAGCCAAACAATGAATGTTGCAATAAGCTCCTCCAGGAAAGGTGCCTCTATGACACAACCCCCGAGCAGGTAGCTACATTCTGCACAGTACAAAAGGCATATGAATTCCAGGCTGAAAACTCACTCCAGAAGGATGAAATGCATGTGTTTCTCTCTGAAAGAACACTCAGCCACCAGGCTTTTGCTTGCTTCTTCCAGGTCTTTGTAGAAACGTGTGTTTTCACTGTTGGAATACGTTTTAGGATGCATTGTTTCTATCTCTTGCAAGCCTCATGTTGTTTCTTACACAATGTGGGAAAACAAGGAGTATGTTTCCCAAATCACTTGAAATCCAGGAAAACACACACTGCATCTCTCTTGCTCAAACGCTCTCTCAACTAATGCGTTGAGAACATTCAAGAAAGCAGAAAAGAAGGGCATTTTGCAGTGAATTTCAGACGGGCATGTACAAAAAGTCATTTCTATCGGTTGCAGAGTGCAAAAGCGTGATTGCCTTCATGCTCTCGATGAAACCCTTACATTTCCAAGTACCTCAATTAGGACTTTCCCAAAAAGATGTGTTTGAGTGTCTGTTGTGAAAGGAGCTCTAACTTGTGTATTCAGTGCTGGAGAGTGACACACTCTACACAGGCTACAAGGCGTTTTGAGAGCACCAACATGCTTCACACTGAAACTGCTACAAGGTGTGTGTAGCATGCTGAATGAAGGCTTGTCATTTCAAAGAAAGAAGAGGAAACCAAACTCCAGGTAGTGAAACGAGCACACCAGTATGGGAGATGTGCATGTGTACAGTTTCAAGCAGCACCTCTTTGTGGACACTTGGAAACAGCGCTGTGAAAAAATTTCGTACGAAGCGGGATTTGGCCAAAGTTGAAAGACCTTCCAAAACCAACCCTAAAGAACTTAGCCAAACAATGAATGTTGCAATAAGCTCCTCCAGGAAAGGTGCCTCTATGACACAACCCCCGAGCAGGTAGCTACATTCTGCACAGTACAAAAGGCATATGAATTCCAGGCTGAAAACTCACTCCAGAAGGATGAAATGCATGTGTTTCTCTCTGAAAGAACACTCAGCCACCAGGCTTTTGCTTGCTACTTCAAGGTCTTTGTAGAAACGTGTGTTTTCACTACTGGAATACGTTTTGGGATGCATTGTTTCTATCTCTTGCAAGCCTCATGTTGTTTCTTACACAATGTGGGAAAAAAAGGACTATGTTTCCCAAATCACTTGAAATCCAGGAAAACACACACTGCATCTCTCTTGCTCAAACACGCTCTCTCAACAAATGCGTTGAGAACATTCAAGAAAGCAGAAAAGAAGGGCATTTTGCAGTGAATTTCAGACGGGCATGTACAAAAAGTCATTTCTATCGGTTGCAGAGTGCAAAAGCGTGATTGCCTTCATGCTCTCGATG
Source organism: Miniopterus natalensis (assembly GCF_054644295.1). Classification (NCBI taxonomy): domain Eukaryota; kingdom Metazoa; phylum Chordata; class Mammalia; order Chiroptera; family Miniopteridae; genus Miniopterus; species Miniopterus natalensis. The sequence goes on from NC_142090.1 coordinate 33,357,328, forward strand.
AAACCCTTACATTTCCAAGTACCTCAATTAGGACTTTCCCAAAAAGATGTGTTTGAGTGTCTGTTGTGAAAGGAGCTCTAACTTGTGTATTCAGTGCTGGAGAGTGACACACTCTACACAGGCTACAAGGCGTTTTGAGAGCACCAACATGCTTCACACTGAAACTGCTACAAGGTGTGTGTAGCATGCTGAATGAAGGCTTGTCATTTCAAAGAAAGAAGAGGAAACCAAACTCCAGGTAGTGAAACGAGCACACCAGTATGGGAGATGTGCATGTGTACAGTTTCAAGCAGCACCTCTTTGTGGACACTTGGAAACAGCGCTGTGAAAAAATTTCGTACGAAGCGGGATTTGGCCAAAGTTGAAAGACCTTCCAAAACCAACCCTAAAGAACTTAGCCAAACAATGAATGTTGCAATAAGCTCCTCCAGGAAAGGTGCCTCTATGACACAACCCGCGAGCAGGTAGCTACATTCTGCACAGTACAAAAGGCATATGAATTCCAGGCTGAAAACTCACTCCAGAAGGATGAAATGCATGTGTTTCTCTCTGAAAGAACACTTAGCCACCAGGCTTTTGCTTGCTGCTTCAAGGTCTTTGTAGAAACGTGTGTTTTCATTGCTGGAATACGTTTTGGGATGCATTGTTTCTATCTCTTGCAAGCCTCATGTTGTTTCTTACACAATGTGGGAATACAAGGAGTATGTTTCCCAAATCACTAGAAATTCAGGAAAACACACACTGCATCTCTCTTGCCCAAACACGCTCTCTCACCTAATGCGTTGAGAACATTCAAGAAAGCAGAAAAGAAGGGCATTTTGCAGTGAATTTCAGACGGGCATGTACAAAAAGTCACTTCTATCGGTTGCAGAGTGCAAAAGCGTGATTGCCTTCATGCTCTCGATGAAACCCTTACATTTCCAAGTACCTCAATTAGGACTTTCCCAAAAAGATGTGTTTGCGTGTCTGTGGCGAAAGGAGCTCTAACTTGTGTATTCAGTGCTGGAGAGTGACACACTCTACACAGGCTACAAGGCGTTTTGAGAGCACCAACATGCTTCACACTGAAACTGCTACAAGGTGTGTGTAGCATGCTGAATGAAGGCTTGTCATTTCAAAGAAAGAAGAGGAAACCAAACTCCAGGTAGTGAAACGAGCACACCAGTATGGGAGATGTGCATGTGTACAGTTTCAAGCAGCACCTCTTTGTGGACACTTGGAAACAGCGCTGTGAAAAAATTTCGTACGAAGCGGGATTTGGCCAAAGTTGAAAGACCTTCCAAAACCAACCCTAAAGAACTTAGCCAAACAATGAATGTTGCAATAAGCTCCTCCAGGAAAGGTGCCTCTATGACACAACCCCCGAGCAGGTAGCTACATTCTGCACAGTACAAAAGGCATATGAATTCCAGGCTGAAAACTCACTCCAGAAGGATGAAATGCATGTGTTTCTCTCTGAAAGAACACTCAGCCACCAGGCTTTTGCTTGCTCCTTCAAGGTCTTTCTAGAAACGTGTGTTTTCATTGCTGGAATACGTTTTGGGATGCATTGTTTCTATCTCTTGCAAGCCTCATGTTGTTTCTTACACAATGTGGGAAAACAAGGAGTATGTTTCCCAAATCACTTGAAATCCAGGAAAACACACAGTGCATCTCTCTTGCCCAAACACGCTCTCTCACCTAATGCGTTGAGAACATTCAAGAAAGCAGAAAAGAAGGGCATTTTGCAGTGAATTTCAGACGGGCATGTACAAAAAGTCATTTCTATCGGTTGCAGAGTGCAAAAGCGTGATTGCCTTCATGCTCTCGATGAAACCCTTACATTTCCAAGTACCTCAATTAGGACTTTCCCAAAAAGATGTGTTTGAGTGTCTGTTGTGAAAGGAGCTCTAACTTGTGTATTCAGTGCTGGAGAGTGACACACTCTACACAGGCTACAAGGCGTTTTGAGAGCACCAACATGCTTCACACTGAAACTGCTACAAGGTGTGTGTAGCATGCTGAATGAAGGCTTGTCATTTCAAAGAAAGAAGAGGAAACCAAACTCCAGGTAGTGAAACGAGCACACCAGTATGGGAGATGTGCATGTGTACAGTTTCAAGCAGCACCTCTTTGTGGACACTTGGAAACAGCGCTGTGAAAAAATTTCGTACGAAGCGGGATTTGGCCAAAGTTGAAAGACCTTCCAAAACCAACCCTAAAGAACTTAGCCAAACAATGAATGTTGCAATAAGCTCCTCCAGGAAAGGTGCCTCTATGACACAACCCCCGAGCAGGTAGCTACATTCTGCACAGTACAAAAGGCATATGAATTCCAGGCTGAAAACTCACTCCAGAAGGATGAAATGCATGTGTTTCTCTCTGAAAGAACACTCAGCCACCAGGCTTTTGCTTGCTTCTTCCAGGTCTTTGTAGAAACGTGTGTTTTCACTGTTGGAATACGTTTTAGGATGCATTGTTTCTATCTCTTGCAAGCCTCATGTTGTTTCTTACACAATGTGGGAAAACAAGGAGTATGTTTCCCAAATCACTTGAAATCCAGGAAAACACACACTGCATCTCTCTTGCTCAAACGCTCTCTCAACTAATGCGTTGAGAACATTCAAGAAAGCAGAAAAGAAGGGCATTTTGCAGTGAATTTCAGACGGGCATGTACAAAAAGTCATTTCTATCGGTTGCAGAGTGCAAAAGCGTGATTGCCTTCATGCTCTCGATGAAACCCTTACATTTCCAAGTACCTCAATTAGGACTTTCCCAAAAAGATGTGTTTGAGTGTCTGTTGTGAAAGGAGCTCTAACTTGTGTATTCAGTGCTGGAGAGTGACACACTCTACACAGGCTACAAGGCGTTTTGAGAGCACCAACATGCTTCACACTGAAACTGCTACAAGGTGTGTGTAGCATGCTGAATGAAGGCTTGTCATTTCAAAGAAAGAAGAGGAAACCAAACTCCAGGTAGTGAAACGAGCACACCAGTATGGGAGATGTGCATGTGTACAGTTTCAAGCAGCACCTCTTTGTGGACACTTGGAAACAGCGCTGTGAAAAAATTTCGTAGGAAGCGGGATTTGGCCAAAGTTGAAAGACCTTCCAAAACCAACCCTAAAGAACTTAGCCAAACAATGAATGTTGCAATAAGCTCCTCCAGGAAAGGTGCCTCTATGACACAACCCCCGAGCAGGTAGCTACATTCTGCACAGTACAAAAGGCATATGAATTCCAGGCTGAAAACTCACTCCAGAAGGATGAAATGCATGTGTTTCTCTCTGAAAGAACACTCAGCCACCAGGCTTTTGCTTGCTCCTTCAAGGTCTTTGTAGAAACGTGTGTTTTCACTGCTGGAATACGTTTTGGGATGCATTGTTTCTATCTCTTGCAAGCCTCATGTTGTTTCTTACACAATGTGGGAAAACAAGGAGTATGTTTCCCAAATCACTTGAAATCCAGGAAAACACACACTGCATCTCTCTTGCCCAAACACGCTCTCTCACCTAATGCGTTGAGAACATTCAAGAAAGCAGAAAAGAAGGGCATTTTGCAGTGAATTTCAGACGGGCATGTACAAAAAGTCACTTCTATCGGTTGCAGAGTGCAAAAGCGTGATTGCCTTCATGCTCTCGATGAAACCCTTACATTTCCAAGTACCTCAATTAGGACTTTCCCAAAAAGATGTGTTTGCGTGTCTGTGGCGAAAGGAGCTCTAACTTGTGTATTCAGTGCTGGAGAGTGACACACTCTACACAGGCTACACAGCGTTTTGAGAGCACCAACATGCTTCACACTGAAACTGCTACAAGGTGTGTGTAGCATGCTGAATGAAGGCTTGTCATTTCAAAGAAAGAAGAGGAAACCAAACTCCAGGTAGTGAAACGAGCACACCAGTATGGGAGGTGTGCATGTGTACAGTTTCAAGCAGCAACTCTTTGTGGACACTTTGAAACAGCGCTGTGAAAAAATTTCGTACGAAGCGGGATTTGGCCAAAGTTGAAAGACCTTCCAAAACCAACCCTAAAGAACTTAGCCAAACAATGAATGTTGCAATAAGCTCCTCCAGGAAAGGTGCCTCTATGACACAACCCCCGAGCAGGTAGCTACATTCTGCACATTACAAAAGGCATATGAATTCCAGGCTGAAAACCACTCTAGAAGGATGAAATGCATGTGTTTCTCTCTGAAAGAACACTCAGCCACCAGGCTTTTGCTTGCTCCTTCAAGGTCTTTGTAGAAACGTGTGTTTTCACTGCTGGAATACGTTTTGGGATGCATTGTTTCTATCTCTTGCAAGCCTCATGTTGTTTCTTACACAATGTGGGAAAACAAGGAGTATGTTTCCCAAATCACTAGAAATTCAGGAAAACACACACTGCATCTCTCTTGCCCAAACACGCTCTCTCACCTAATGCGTTGAGAACATTCAAGAAAGCAGAAAAGAAGGGCATTTTGCAGTGAATTTCAGACGGGCATGTACAAAAAGTCATTTCTATCGGTTGCAGAGTGCAAAAGCGTGATTGCCTTCATGCTCTCGATGAAACCCTTACATTTCCAAGTACCTCAATTAGGACTTTCCCAAAAAGATGTGTTTGAGTGTCTGTTGTGAAAGGAGCTCTAACTTGTGTATTCAGTGCTGGAGAGTGACACACTCTACACAGGCTACAAGGCGTTTTGAGAGCACCAACATGCTTCACACTGAAACTGCTACAAGGTGTGTGTAGCATGCTGAATGAAGGCTTGTCATTTCAAAGAAAGAAGAGGAAACCAAACTCCAGGTAGTGAAACGAGCACACCAGTATGGGAGATGTGCATGTGTACAGTTTCAAGCAGCACCTCTTTGTGGACACTTGGAAACAGCGCTGTGAAAAAATTTCGTACGAAGCGGGATTTGGCCAAAGTTGAAAGACCTTCCAAAACCAACCCTAAAGAACTTAGCCAAACAATGAATGTTGCAATAAGCTCCTCCAGGAAAGGTGCCTCTATGACACAACCCCCGAGCAGGTAGCTACATTCTGCACAGTACAAAAGGCATATGAATTCCAGGCTGAAAACTCACTCCAGAAGGATGAAATGCATGTGTTTCTCTCTGAAAGAACACTCAGCCACCAGGCTTTTGCTTGCTTCTTCCAGGTCTTTGTAGTAACGTGTGTTTTCACTGTTGGAATACGTTTTAGGATGCATTGTTTCTATCTCTTGCAAGCCTCATGTTGTTTCTTACACAATGTGGGAAAACAAGGAGTATGTTTCCCAAATCACTTGAAATCCAGGAAAACACACACTGCATCTCTCTTGCTCAAACGCTCTCTCAACTAATGCGTTGAGAACATTCAAGAAAGCAGAAAAGAAGGGCATTTTGCAGTGAATTTCAGACGGGCATGTACAAAAAGTCATTTCTATCGGTTGCAGAGTGCAAAAGCGTGATTGCCTTCATGCTCTCGATGAAACCCTTACATTTCCAAGTACCTCAATTAGGACTTTCCCAAAAAGATGTGTTTGAGTGTCTGTTGTGAAAGGAGCTCTAACTTGTGTATTCAGTGCTGGAGAGTGACACACTCTACACAGGCTACAAGGCGTTTTGAGAGCACCAACATGCTTCACACTGAAACTGCTACAAGGTGTGTGTAGCATGCTGAATGAAGGCTTGTCATTTCAAAGAAAGAAGAGGAAACCAAACTCCAGGTAGTGAAACGAGCACACCAGTATGGGAGATGTGCATGTGTACAGTTTCAAGCAGCACCTCTTTGTGGACACTTGGAAACAGCGCTGTGAAAAAATTTCGTACGAAGCGGGATTTGGCCAAAGTTGAAAGACCTTCCAAAACCAACCCTAAAGAACTTAGCCAAACAATGAATGTTGCAATAAGCTCCTCCAGGAAAGGTGCCTCTATGACACAACCCCCGAGCAGGTAGCTACATTCTGCACAGTACAAAAGGCATATGAATTCCAGGCTGAAAACTCACTCCAGAAGGATGAAATGCATGTGTTTCTCTCTGAAAGAACACTTAGCCACCAGGCTTTTGCTTGCTGCTTCAAGGTCTTTCTAGAAACGTGTGTTTTCATTGCTGGAATACGTTTTGGGATGCATTGTTTCTATCTCTTGCATGCCTCATATTGTTTCTTACACAATGTGGGAAAACAAGGAGTATGTTTCCCAAATCACTAGAAATTCAGGAAAACACACAGTGCATCTCTCTTGCCCAAACACGCTCTCTCACCTAATGCGTTGAGAACATTCAAGAAAGCAGAAAAGAAGGGCATTTTGCACTGAGTTTCAGACGGGCATGTACAAAAAGTCATTTCTATCGGTTGCAGAGTGCAAAAGCGTGATTGCCTTCATGCTCTCGATGAAACCCTTACATTTCCAAGTACCTCAATTAGGACTTTCCCAAAAAGATGTGTTTGAGTGTCTGTTGTGAAAGGAGCTCTAACTTGTGTATTCAGTGCTGGAGAGTGACACACTCTACACAGGCTACAAGGCGTTTTGAGAGCACCAACATGCTTCACACTGAAACTGCTACAAGGTGTGTGTAGCATGCTGAATGAAGGCTTGTCATTTCAAAGAAAGAAGAGGAAACCAAACTCCAGGTAGTGAAACGAGCACACCAGTATGGGAGATGTGCATGTGTACAGTTTCAAGCAGCACCTCTTTGTGGACACTTGGAAACAGCGCTGTGAAAAAATTTCGTACGAAGCGGGATTTGGCCAAAGTTGAAAGACCTTCCAAAACCAACCCTAAAGAACTTAGCCAAACAATGAATGTTGCAATAAGCTCCTCCAGGAAAGGTGCCTCTATGACACAACCCCCGAGCAGGTAGCTACATTCTGCACAGTACAAAAGGCATATGAATTCCAGGCTGAAAACTCACTCCAGAAGGATGAAATGCATGTGTTTCTCTCTGAAAGAACACTCAGCCACCAGGCTTTTGCTTGCTACTTCAAGGTCTTTGTAGAAACGTGTGTTTTCACTGCTGGAATACGTTTTGGGATGCATTGTTTCTATCTCTTGCAAGCCTCATGTTGTTTCTTACACAATGTGGGAAAAAAAGGAGTATGTTTCCCAAATCACTTGAAATCCAGGAAAACACACACTGCATCTCCATTGCTCAAACACGCTCTCTCAACAAATGCGTTGAGAACATTCAAGAAAGCAGAAAAGAAGGGCATTTTGCAGTGAATTTCAGACGGGCATGTACAAAAAGTCATTTCTATCGGTTGCAGAGTGCAAAAGCGTGATTGCCTTCATGCTCTCGATGAAACCCTTACATTTCCAAGTACCTCAATTAGGACTTTCCCAAAAAGATGTGTTTGAGTGTCTGTTGTGAAAGGAGCTCTATCTTGTGTATTCAGTGCTGGAGAGTGACACACTCTACACAGGCTACAAGGCGTTTTGAGAGCACCAACATGCTTCACACTGAAACTGCTACAAGGTGTGTGTAGCATGCTGAATGAAGGCTTGTCATTTCAAAGAAAGAAGAGGAAACCAAACTCCAGGTAGTGAAAAGAGCACACCAGTATAGGAGATGTGCATGTGTACAGTTTCAAGCAGCACCTCTTTGTGGACACTTGGAAACAGCGCTGTGAAAAAATTTCGTACGAAGCGGGATTTGGCCAAAGTTGAAAGACCTTCCAAAACCAACCCTAAAGAACTTAGCCAAACAATGAATGTTGCAATAAGCTCCTCCAGGAAAGGTGCCTCTATGACACAACCCCCGAGCAGGTAGCTACATTCTGCACAGTACAAAAGGCATATGAATTCCAGGCTGAAAACTCACTCCAGAAGGATGAAATGCATGTGTTTCTCTCTGAAAGAACACTCAGCCACCAGGCTTTTGCTTGCTCCTTCAAGGTCTTTCTAGAAACGTGTGTTTTCATTGCTGGAATACGTTTTGGGATGCATTGTTTCTATCTCTTGAAAGCCTCATGTTGTTTCTTACACAATGTGGGAAAACAAAGATTATGTTTCCCAAATCACTAGAAATTCAGGAAAACACACAGTGCATCTCTCTTGCCCAAACACGCTCTCTCACCTAATGCGTTGAGAACATTCAAGAAAGCAGAAAAGAAGGGCATTTTGCAGTGAATTTCAGACGGGCATGTACAAAAAGTCATTTCTATCGGTTGCAGAGTGCAAAAGCGTGATTGCCTTCATGCTCTCGATGGAACCCTTACATTTCCAAGTACCTCAATTAGGACTTTCCCAAAAAGATGTGTTTGAGTGTCTGTTGTGAAAGGAGCTCTATCTTGTGTATTCAGTGCTGGAGAGTGACACACTCTACACAGGCTACAAGGCGTTTTGAGAGCACCAACATGCTTCACACTGAAACTGCTACAAGGTGTGTGTAGCATGCTGAATGAAGGCTTGTCATTTCAAAGAAAGAAGAGGAAACCAAACTCCAGGTAGTGAAACGAGCACACCAGTATGGGAGATGTGCATGTGTACAGTTTCAAGCAGCACCTCTTTGTGAACACTTGGAAACAGCGCTGTGAAAAAATTTCGTACGAAGCGGGATTTGGCCAAAGTTGAAAGACCTTCCAAAACCAACCCTAAAGAACTTAGCCAAACAATGAATGTTGCAATAAGCTCCTCCAGGAAAGGTGCCTCTATGACACAACCCCCGAGCAGGTAGCTACATTCTGCACAGTACAAAAGGCATATGAATTCCAGGCTGAAAACTCACTCCAGAAGGATGAAATGCATGTGTTTCTCTCTGAAAGAACACTCAGCCACCAGGCTTTTGCTTGCTCCTTCAAGGTCTTTGTAGAAACGTGTGTTTTCATTGCTGGAATACGTTTTGGGATGCATTGTTTCTATCTCTTGCAAGCCTCATGTTGTTTCTTACACAATGTGGGAAAACAAGGAGTATGTTTCCCAAATCACTTGAAATTCAGGAAAACACACACTGCATCTCTCTTGCTCAAACACGCTCTCTTAACTAATGCGTTGAGAACATTCAAGAAAGCAGAAAAGAAGGGCATTTTGCAGTGAATTTCAGACGGGCATGTACAAAAAGTCATTTCTATCGGTTGCAGAGTGCAAAAGCGTGATTGCCTTCATGCTCTCGATGAAACCCTTACATTTCCAAGTACCTCAATTAGGACTTTCCCAAAAAGATGTATTTGAGTGTCTGATGTGAAAGGAGCTCTAACTTGTGTATTCAGTGCTGGAGAGTGACACACTCTACACAGGCTACAAGGCGTTTTGAGAGCACCAACATGCTTCACACTGAAACTGCTACAAGGTGTGTGTAGCATGCTGAATGAAGGCTTGTCATTTCAAAGAAAGAAGAGGAAACCAAACTCCAGGTAGTGAAACGAGCACACCAGTATGGGAGATGTGCATGTGTACAGTTTCAAGCAGCACCTCTTTGTGGACACTTGGAAACAGCGCTGTGAAAAAATTTCGTACGAAGCGGGATTTGGCCAAAGTTGAAAGACCTTCCAAAACCAACCCTAAAGAACTTAGCCAAACAATGAATGTTGCAATAAGCTCCTCCAGGAAAGGTGCCTCTATGACACAACCCCCGAGCAGGTAGCTACATTCTGCACAGTACAAAAGGCATATGAATTCCAGGCTGAAAACTCACTCCAGAAGGATGAAATGCATGTGTTTCTCTCTGAAAGAACACTCAGCCACCAGGCTTTTGCTTGCTGCTTCAAGGTCTTTCTAGAAACGTGTGTTTTCATTGCTGGAATACGTTTTGGGATGCATTGTTTCTATCTCTTGCATGCCTCATGTTGTTTCTTACACAATGTGGGAAAACAAGGAGTATGTTTCCCAAATCACTAGAAATTCAGGAAAACACACAGTGCATCTCTCTTGCCCAAACACGCTCTCTCACCTAATGCGTTGAGAACATTCAAGAAAGCAGAAAAGAAGGGCATTTTGCAGTGAATTTCAGACGGGCATGTACAAAAAGTCATTTCTATCGGTTGCAGAGTGCAAAAGCGTGATTGCCTTCATGCTCTCGATGAAACCCTTACATTTCCAAGTACCTCAATTAGGACTTTCCCAAAAAGATGTGTTTGCGTGTCTGTGGCGAAAGGAGCTCTAACTTGTGTATTCAGTGCTGGAGAGTGACACACTCTACACAGGCTACACAGCGTTTTGAGAGCACCAACATGCTTCACACTGAAACTGCTACAAGGTGTGTGTAGCATGCTGAATGAAGGCTTGTCATTTCAAAGAAAGAAGAGGAAACCAAACTCCAGGTAGTGAAACGAGCACACCAGTATGGGAGATGTGCATGTGTACAGTTTCAAGCAGCACCTCTTTGTGGACACTTGGAAACAGCGCTGTGAAAAAATTTCGTACGAAGCGGGATTTGGCCAAAGTTGAAAGACCTTCCAAAACAAACCCTAAAGAACTTAGCCAAACAATGAATGTTGCAATAAGCTCCTCCAGGAAAGGTGCCTCTATGACACAACCCCCGAGCAGGTAGCTACATTCTGCACAGTACAAAAGGCATATGAATTCCAGGCTGAAAACTCACTCCAGAAGGATGAAATGCATGTGTTTCTCTCTGAAAGAACACTCAGCCACCAGGCTTTTGCTTGCTCCTTCAAGGTCTTTGTAGAAACGTGTGTTTTCACTGTTGGAATACGTTTTGGGATGCATTGTTTCTATCTCTTGCAAGCCTCATGTTGTTTCTTACACAATGTGGGAAAACAAGGAGTATGTTTCCCAAATCACTTGAAATCCAGGAAAACACACACTGCATCTCTCTTGCCCAAACACGCTCTCTCAACTAATGCGTTGAGAACATTCAAGAAAACAGAAAAGAAGGGCATTTTGCAGTGAATTTCAGACGGGCATGTACAAAAAGTCATTTCTATCGGTTGCAGAGTGCAAAAGCGTGATTGCCTTCATGCTCTCGATGAAACCCTTACATTTCCAAGTACCTCAATTAGGACTTTCCCAAAAAGATGTGTTTGAGTGTCTGTTGTGAAAGGAGCTCTAACTTGTGTATTCAGTGCTGGAGAGTGACACACTCTACACAGGCTACAAGGCGTTTTGAGAGCACCAACATGCTTCACACTGAAACTGCTACAAGGTGTGTGTAGCATGCTGAATGAAGGCTTGTCATTTCAAAGAAAGAAGAGGAAAACAAACTCCAGGTAGTGAAACGAGCACACCAGTATGGGAGATGTGCATGTGTACAGTTTCAAGCAGCACCTCTTTGTGGACACTTGGAAACAGCGCTGTGAAAAAATTTCGTACGAAGCGGGATTTGGCCAAAGTTGAAAGACCTTCCAAAACCAACCCTAAAGAACTTAGCCAAACAATGAATGTTGCAATAAGCTCCTCCAGGAAAGGTGCCTCTATGACACAACCCCCGAGCAGGTAGCTACATTCTGCACAGTACAAAAGGCATATGAATTCCAGGCTGAAAACTCACTCCAGAAGGATGAAATGCATGTGTTTCTCTCTGAAAGAACACTCAGCCACCAGGCTTTTGCTTGCTCCTTCAAGGTCTTTCTAGAAACGTGTGTTTTCATTGCTGGAATACGTTTTGGGATGCATTGTTTCTATCTCTTGCAAGCCTCATGTTGTTTCTTACACAATGTGGGAAAACAAGGAGTATGTTTCCCAAATCACTTGAAATCCAGGAAAACACACAGTGCATCTCTCTTGCCCAAACACGCTCTCTCACCTAATGCGTTGAGAACATTCAAGAAAGCAGAAAAGAAGGGCATTTTGCAGTGAATTTCAGACGGGCATGTACAAAAAGTCATTTCTATCGGTTGCAGAGTGCAAAAGCGTGATTGCCTTCATGCTCTCGATGAAACCCTTACATTTCCAAGTACCTCAATTAGGACTTTCCCAAAAAGATGTGTTTGAGTGTCTGTTGTGAAAGGAGCTCTAACTTGTGTATTCAGTGCTGGAGAGTGACACACTCTACACAGGCTACAAGGCGTTTTGAGAGCACCAACATGCTTCACACTGAAACTGCTACAAGGTGTGTGTAGCATGCTGAATGAAGGCTTGTCATTTCAAAGAAAGAAGAGGAAACCAAACTCCAGGTAGTGAAACGAGCACACCAGTATGGGAGATGTGCATGTGTACAGTTTCAAGCAGCACCTCTTTGTGGACACTTGGAAACAGCGCTGTGAAAAAATTTCGTACGAAGCGGGATTTGGCCAAAGTTGAAAGACCTTCCAAAACCAACCCTAAAGAACTTAGCCAAACAATGAATGTTGCAATAAGCTCCTCCAGGAAAGGTGCCTCTATGACACAACCCCCGAGCAGGTAGCTACATTCTGCACAGTACAAAAGGCATATGAATTCCAGGCTGAAAACTCACTCCAGAAGGATGAAATGCATGTGTTTCTCTCTGAAAGAACACTCAGCCACCAGGCTTTTGCTTGCTGCTTCAAGGTCTTTCTAGAAACGTGTGTTTTCATTGCTGGAATACGTTTTGGGATGCATTGTTTCTATCTCTTGCATGCCTCATATTGTTTCTTACACAATGTGGGAAAACAAGGAGTATGTTTCCCAAATCACTAGAAATTCAGGAAAACACACAGTGCATCTCTCTTGCCCAAACACGCTCTCTCACCTAATGCGTTGAGAACATTCAAGAAAGCAGAAAAGAAGGGCATTTTGCACTGAGTTTCAGACGGGCATGTACAAAAAGTCATTTCTATCGGTTGCAGAGTGCAAAAGCGTGATTGCCTTCATGCTCTCGATGAAACCCTTACATTTCCAAGTACCTCAATTAGGACTTTCCCAAAAAGATGTGTTTTAGTGTCTGTTGTGAAAGGAGCTCTAACTTGTGTATTCAGTGCTGGAGAGTGACACACTCTACACAGGCTACAAGGCGTTTTGAGAGCACCAACATGCTTCACACTGAAACTGCTACAAGGTGTGTGTAGCATGCTGAATGAAGGCTTGTCATTTCAAAGAAAGAAGAGGAAACCAAACTCCAGGTAGTGAAACGAGCACACCAGTATGGGAGATGTGCATGTGTACAGTTTCAAGCAGCACCTCTTTGTGGACACTTGGAAACAGCGCTGTGAAAAAATTTCGTACGAAGCGGGATTTGGCCAAAGTTGAAAGACCTTCCAAAACCAACCCTAAAGAACTTAGCCAAACAATGAATGTTGCAATAAGCTCCTCCAGGAAAGGTGCCTCTATGACACAACCCCCGAGCAGGTAGCTACATTCTGCACAGTACAAAAGGCATATGAATTCCAGGCTGAAAACTCACTCCAGAAGGATGAAATGCATGTGTTTCTCTCTGAAAGAACACTCAGCCACCAGGCTTTTGCTTGCTACTTCAAGGTCTTTGTAGAAACGTGTGTTTTCACTGCTGGAATACGTTTTGGGATGCATTGTTTCTATCTCTTGCAAGCCTCATGTTGTTTCTTACACAATGTGGGAAAAAAAGGACTATGTTTCCCAAATCACTTGAAATCCAGGAAAACACACACTGCATCTCCATTGCTCAAACACGCTCTCTCAACAAATGCGTTGAGAACATTCAAGAAAGCAGAAAAGAAGGGCATTTTGCAGTGAATTTCAGACGGGCATGTACAAAAAGTCATTTCTATCGGTTGCAGAGTGCAAAAGCGTGATTGCCTTCATGCTCTCGATGAAACCCTTACATTTCCAAGTACCTCAATTAGGACTTTCCCAAAAAGATGTGTTTGAGTGTCTGTTGTGAAAGGAGCTCTAACTTGTGTATTCAGTGCTGGAGAGTGACACACTCTACACAGGCTACAAGGCGTTTTGAGAGCACCAACATGCTTCACACTGAAACTGCTACAAGGTGTGTGTAGCATGCTGAATGAAGGCTTGTCATTTCAAAGAAAGAAGAGGAAACCAAACTCCAGGTAGTGAAAAGAGCACACCAGTATGGGAGATGTGCATGTGTACAGTTTCAAGCAGCACCTCTTTGTGGACACTTGGAAACAGCGCTGTGAAAAAATTTCGTACGAAGCGGGATTTGGCCAAAGTTGAAAGACCTTCCAAAACCAACCCTAAAGAACTTAGCCAAACAATGAATGTTGCAATAAGCTCCTCCAGGAAAGGTGCCTCTATGACACAACCCCCGAGCAGGTAGCTACATTCTGCACAGTACAAAAGGCATATGAATTCCAGGCTGAAAACTCACTCCAGAAGGATGAAATGCATGTGTTTCTCTCTGAAAGAACACTCAGCCACCAGGCTTTTGCTTGCTCCTTCAAGGTCTTTCTAGAAACGTGTGTTTTCATTGCTGGAATACGTTTTGGGATGCATTGTTTCTATCTCTTGCAAGCCTCATGTTGTTTCTTACACAATGTGGGAAAACAAGGAGTATGTTTCCCAAATCACTAGAAATTCAGGAAAACACACAGTGCATCTCTCTTGCCCAAACACGCTCTCTCACCTAATGCGTTGAGAACATTCAAGAAAGCAGAAAAGAAGGGCATTTTGCAGTGAATTTCAGACGGGCATGTACAAAAAGTCATTTCTATCGGTTGCAGAGTGCAAAAGCGTGATTGCCTTCATGCTCTCGATGAAACCCTTACATTTCCAAGTACCTCAATTAGGACTTTCCCAAAAAGATGTGTTTGAGTGTCTGTTGTGAAAGGAGCTCTATCTTGTGTATTCAGTGCTGGAGAGTGACACACTCTACACAGGCTACAAGGCGTTTGGAGAGCACCAACATGCTTCACACTGAAACTGCTACAAGGTGTGTGTAGCATGCTGAATGAAGGCTTGTCATTTCAAAGAAAGAAGAGGAAACCAAACTCCAGGTAGTGAAACGAGCACACCAGTATGGGAGATGTGCATGTGTACAGTTTCAAGCAGCACCTCTTTGTGGACACTTGGAAACAGCGCTGTGAAAAAATTTCGTACGAAGCGGGATTTGGCCAAAGTTGAAAGACCTTCCAAAACCAACCCTAAAGAACTTAGCCAAACAATGAATGTTGCAATAAGCTCCTCCAGGAAAGGTGCCTCTATGACACAACCCCCGAGCAGGTAGCTACATTCTGCACAGTACAAAAGGCATATGAATTCCAGGCTGAAAACTCACTCCAGAAGGATGAAATGCATGTGTTTCTCTCTGAAAGAACACTCAGCCACCAGGCTTTTGCTTGCTCCTTCAAGGTCTTTGTAGAAACGTGTGTTTTCATTGCTGGAATACGTTTTGGGATGCATTGTTTCTATCTCTTGCAAGCCTCATGTTGTTTCTTACACAATGTGGGAAAACAAAGAGTATGTTTCCCAAATCACTAGAAATTCAGGAAAACACACAGTGCATCTCTCTTGCCCAAACACGCTCTCTCACCTAATGCGTTGAGAACATTCAAGAAAGCAGAAAAGAAGGGCATTTTGCAGTGAATTTCAGAGGGGCATGTACAAAAAGTCATTTCTATCGTTTGCAGAGTGCAAAAGCGTGATTGCCTTCATGCTCTCGATGAAACCCTTACATTTCCAAGTACCTCAATTAGGACTTTCCCAAAAAGATGTGTTTGAGTGTCTGTTGTGAAAGGAGCTCTAACTTGTGTATTCAGTGCTGGAGAGTGACACACTCTACACAGGCTACAGGGCGTTTTGAGAGCACCAACATGCTTCACACTGAAACTGCTACAAGGTGTGTGTAGCATGCTGAATGAAGGCTTGTCATTTCAAAGAAAGAAGAGGAAACCAAACTCCAGGTAGTGAAACGAGCACACCAGTATGGGAGATGTGCATGTGTACAGTTTCAAGCAGCACCTCTTTGTGGACACTAGGAAACAGCGCTGTGAAAAATTTCGTACGAAGCGGGATTTGGCCAAAGTTGAAAGACCTTCCAAAACCAACCCTAAAGAACTTAGCCAAACAATGAATGTTGCAATAAGCTCCTCCAGGAAAGGTGCCTCTATGACACAACCCCCGAGCAGGTAGCTACATTCTGCACAGTACAAAAGGCATATGAATTCCAGGCTGAAAACTCACTCCAGAAGGATGAAATGCATGTGTTTCTCTCTGAAAGAACACTCAGCCACCAGGCTTTTGCTTGCTCCTTCAAGGTCTTTCTAGAAACATGTGTTTTCATTGCTGGAATACGTTTTGGGATGCATTGTTTCTATCTCTTGCAAGCCTCATGTTGTTTCTTACACAATGTGGGAAAACAAGGAGTATGTTTCCCAAATCACTTGAAATCCAGGAAAACACACACTGCATCTCTCTTGCCCAAACACGCTCTCTCACCTAATGCGTTGAGAACATTGAAGAAAGCAGAAAAGAAGGGCATTTAGCACTGAATTTCAGACGGGCATGTACAAAAAGTCATTTCTATTGGTTGCAGAGTGCAAAAGCGTGATTGCCTTCATGCTCTCGATGAAACCCTTACATTTCCAAGTACCTCAATTAGGACTTTCCCAAAAAGATGTGTTTGAGTGTCTGTTGTGAAAGGAGCTCTAACTTGTATATTCAGTGCTGGAGAGTGACACACTCTACACAGGCTACAAGGCGTTTTGAGAGCACCAACATGCTTCACACTGAAACTGCTACAAGGTGTGTGTAGCATGCTGAATGAAGGCTTGTCATTTCAAAGAAAGAAGAGGAAACCAAACTCCAGGTAGTGAAACGAGCACACCAGTATGGGAGATGTGCATGTGTACAGTTTCAAGCAGCACCTCTTTGTGGACACTTGGAAACAGCGCTGTGAAAAAATTTCGTACGAAGCGGGATTTGGCCAAAGTTGAAAGACCTTCCAAAACCAACCCTAAAGAACTTAGCCAAACAATGAATGTTGCAATAAGCTCCTCCAGGAAAGGTGCCTCTATGACACAACCCCCGAGCAGGTAGCTACATTCTGCACAGTACAAAAGGCATATGAATTCCAGGCTGAAAACTCACTCCAGAAGGATGAAATGCATGTGTTTCTCTCTGAAAGAACACTCAGCCACCAGGCTTTTGCTTGCTCCTTCAAGGTCTTTCTAGAAACGTGTGTTTTCACTGCTGGAATACGTTTTGGGATGCATTGTTTCTATCTCTTGCAAGCCTCATGTTGTTTCTTACACAATGTGGGAAAACAAGGAGTATGTTTCCCAAATCACTTGAAATCCAGGAAAACACACACTGCATCTCTCTTGCTCAAACACGCTCTCTCAACTAATGCGTTGAGAACATTCAAGAAAGCAGAAAAGAAGGGCATTTTGCAGTGAATTTCAGACGGGCATGTACAAAAAGTCATTTCTATCGGTTGCAGAGTGCAAAAGCGTGATTGCCTTCATGCTCTCGATGAAACCCTTACATTTCCAAGTACCTCAATTAGGACTTTCCCAAAAAGATGTGTTTGAGTGTCTGTTGTGAAAGGAGCTCTAACTTGTGTATTCAGTGCTGGAGAGTGACACACTCTACACAGGCTACAAGGCGTTTTGAGAGCACCAACATGCTTCACACTGAAACTGCTACAAGGTGTGTGTAGCATGCTGAATGAAGGCTTGTCATTTCAAAGAAAGAAGAGGAAACCAAACTCCACGTAGTGAAACGAGCACACCAGAATGGGAGATGTGCATGTGTACAGTTTCAAGCAGCACCTCTTTGTGGACACTTGGAAACAGCGCTGTGAAAAAATTTCGTACGAAGCGGGATTTGGCCAAAGTTGAAAGACCTTCCAAAACCAACCCTAAAGAACTTAGCCAAACAATGAATGTTGCAATAAGCTCCTCCAGGAAAGGTGCCTCTATGACACAACCCCCGAGCAGGTAGCTACATTCTGCACAGTACAAAAGGCATATGAATTCCAGGCTGAAAACTCACTCCAGAAGGATGAAATGCATGTGTTTCTCTCTGAAAGAACACTCAGCCACCAGGCTTTTGCTTGCTTCTTCAAGGTCTTTGTAGAAACGTGTGTTTTCACTGTTGGAATACGTTTTGGGATGCATTGTTTCTATCTCTTGCAAGCCTCATGTTGTTTCTTACACAATGTGGGAAAACAAGGAGTATGTTTCCCAAATCACTAGAAATTCAGGAAAACACACAGTGCATCTCTCTTGCCCAAACACGCTCTCTCACCTAATGCGTTGAGAACATTCAAGAAAGCAGAAAAGAAGGGCATTTTGCAGTGAATTTCAGACGGGCATGTACAAAAAGTCATTTCTATCGGTTGCAGAGTGCAAAAGCGTGATTGCCTTCATGCTCTCGATGAAACCCTTACATTTCCAAGTACCTCAATTAGGACTTTCCCAAAAAGATGTGTTTGAGTGTCTGTTGTGAAAGGAGCTCTATCTTGTGTATTCAGTGCTGGAGAGTGACACACTCTACACAGGCTACAAGGCGTTTTGAGAGCACCAACATGCTTCACACTGAAACTGCTACAAGGTGTGTGTAGCATGCTGAATGAAGGCTTGTCATTTCAAAGAAAGAAGAGGAAACCAAACTCCAGGTAGTGAAACGAGCACACCAGTATGGGAGATGTGCATGTGTACAGTTTCAAGCAGCACCTCTTTGTGGACACTTGGAAACAGCGCTGTGAAAAAATTTCGTACGAAGCGGGATTTGGCCAAAGTTGAAAGACCTTCCAAAACCAACCCTAAAGAACTTAGCCAAACAATGAATGTTGCAATAAGCTCCTCCAGGAAAGGTGCCTCTATGACACAACCCCCGAGCAGGTAGCTACATTCTGCACAGTACAAAAGGCATATGAATTCCAGGCTGAAAACTCACTCCAGAAGGATGAAATGCATGTGTTTCTCTCTGAAAGAACACTCAGCCACCAGGCTTTTGCTTGCTCCTTCAAGGTCTTTCTAGAAACGTGTGTTTTCATTGCTGGAATACGTTTTGGGATGCATTGTTTCTATCTCTTGCAAGCCTCATGTTGTTTCTTACACAATGTGGGAAAACAAAGAGTATGTTTCCCAAATCACTAGAAATTCAGGAAAACACACAGTGCATCTCTCTTGCCCAAACACGCTCTCTCACCTAATGCGTTGAGAACATTCAAGAAAGCAGAAAAGAAGGGCATTTTGCAGTGAATTTCAGACGGGCATGTACAAAAAGTCATTTCTATCGGTTGCAGAGTGCAAAAGCGTGATTGCCTTCATGCTCTCGATGAAACCCTTACATTTCCAAGTACCTCAATTAGGACTTTCCCAAAAAGATGTGTTTGAGTGTCTGTTGTGAAAGGAGCTCTAACTTGTGTATTCAGTGCTGGAGAGTGACACACTCTACACAGGCTACAAGGCGTTTTGAGAGCACCAACATGCTTCACACTGAAACTGCTACAAGGTGTGTGTAGCATGCTGAATGAAGGCTTGTCATTTCAAAGAAAGAAGAGGAAACCAAACTCCACGTAGTGAAACGAGCACACCAGAATGGGAGATGTGCATGTGTACAGTTTCAAGCAGCACCTCTTTGTGGACACTTGGAAACAGCGCTGTGAAAAAATTTCGTACGAAGCGGGATTTGGCCAAAGTTGAAAGACCTTCCAAAACCAACCCTAAAGAACTTAGCCAAACAATGAATGTTGCAATAAGCTCCTCCAGGAAAGGTGCCTCTATGACACAACCCCCGAGCAGGTAGCTACATTCTGCACAGTACAAAAGGCATATGAATTCCAGGCTGAAAACTCACTCCAGAAGGATGAAATGCATGTGTTTCTCTCTGAAAGAACACTCAGCCACCAGGCTTTTGCTTGCTTCTTCAAGGTCTTTGTAGAAACGTGTGTTTTCACTGTTGGAATACGTTTTGGGATGCATTGTTTCTATCTCTTGCAAGCCTCATGTTGTTTCTTACACAATGTGGGAAAACAAGGAGTATGTTTCCCAAATCACTAGAAATTCAGGAAAACACACAGTGCATCTCTCTTGCCCAAACACGCTCTCTCACCTAATGCGTTGAAAACATTCAAGAAAGCAGAAAAGAAGGGCATTTTGCAGTGAATTTCAGACGGGCATGTACAAAAAGTCATTTCTATCGGTTGCAGAGTGCAAAAGCGTGATTGCCTTCATGCTCTCGATGAAACCCTTACATTTCCAAGTACCTCAATTAGGACTTTCCCAAAAAGATGTGTTTGAGTGTCTGTTGTGAAAGGAGCTCTATCTTGTGTATTCAGTGCTGGAGAGTGACACACTCTACACAGGCTACAAGGCGTTTTGAGAGCACCAACATGCTTCACACTGAAACTGCTACAAGGTGTGTGTAGCATGCTGAATGAAGGCTTGTCATTTCAAAGAAAGAAGAGGAAACCAAACTCCAGGTAGTGAAACGAGCACACCAGTATGGGAGATGTGCATGTGTACAGTTTCAAGCAGCACCTCTTTGTGGACACTTGGAAACAGCGCTGTGAAAAAATTTCGTACGAAGCGGGATTTGGCCAAAGTTGAAAGACCTTCCAAAACCAACCCTAAAGAACTTAGCCAAACAATGAATGTTGCAATAAGCTCCTCCAGGAAAGGTGCCTCTATGACACAACCCCCGAGCAGGTAGCTACATTCTGCACAGTACAAAAGGCATATGAATTCCAGGCTGAAAACTCACTCCAGAAGGATGAAATGCATGTGTTTCTCTCTGAAAGAACACTCAGCCACCAGGCTTTTGCTTGCTCCTTCAAGGTCTTTCTAGAAACGTGTGTTTTCATTGCTGGAATACGTTTTGGGATGCATTGTTTCTATCTCTTGCAAGCCTCATGTTGTTTCTTACACAATGTGGGAAAACAAAGAGTATGTTTCCCAAATCACTAGAAATTCAGGAAAACACACAGTGCATCTCTCTTGCCCAAACACGCTCTCTCACCTAATGCGTTGAGAACATTCAAGAAAGCAGAAAAGAAGGGCATTTTGCAGTGAATTTCAGACGGGCATGTACAAAAAGTCATTTCTATCGGTTGCAGAGTGCAAAAGCGTGATTGCCTTCATGCTCTCGATGGAACCCTTACATTTCCAAGTACCTCAATTAGGACTTTCCCAAAAAGATGTGTTTGAGTGTCTGTTGTGAAAGGAGCTCTATCTTGTGTATTCAGTGCTGGAGAGTGACACACTCTACACAGGCTACAAGGCGTTTTGAGAGCACCAACATGCTTCACACTGAAACTGCTACAAGGTGTGTGTAGCATGCTGAATGAAGGCTTGTCATTTCAAAGAAAGAAGAGGAAACCAAACTCCAGGTAGTGAAACGAGCACACCAGTATGGGAGATGTGCATGTGTACAGTTTCAAGCAGCACCTCTTTGTGGACACTTGGAAACAGCGCTGTGAAAAAATTTCGTACGAAGCGGGATTTGGCCAAAGTTGAAAGACCTTCCAAAACCAACCCTAAAGAACTTAGCCAAACAATGAATGTTGCAATAAGCTCCTCCAGGAAAGGTGCCTCTATGACACAACCCCCGAGCAGGTAGCTACATTCTGCACAGTACAAAAGGCATATGAATTCCAGGCTGAAAACTCACTCCAGAAGGATGAAATGCATGTGTTTCTCTCTGAAAGAACACTCAGCCACCAGGCTTTTGCTTGCTCCTTCAAGGTCTTTGTAGAAACGTGTGTTTTCATTGCTGGAATACGTTTTGGGATGCATTGTTTCTATCTCTTGCAAGCCTCATGTTGTTTCTTACACAATGTGGGAAAACAAGGAGTATGTTTCCCAAATCACTTGAAATTCAGGAAAACACACACTGCATCTCTCTTGCTCAAACACGCTCTCTTAACTAATGCGTTGAGAACATTCAAGAAAGCAGAAAAGAAGGGCATTTTGCAGTGAATTTCAGACGGGCATGTACAAAAAGTCATTTCTATCGGTTGCAGAGTGCAAAAGCGTGATTGCCTTCATGCTCTCGATGAAACCCTTACATTTCCAAGTACCTCAATTAGGACTTTCCCAAAAAGATGTATTTGAGTGTCTGATGTGAAAGGAGCTCTAACTTGTGTATTCAGTGCTGGAGAGTGACACACTCTACACAGGCTACAAGGCGTTTTGAGAGCACCAACATGCTTCACACTGAAACTGCTACAAGGTGTGTGTAGCATGCTGAATGAAGGCTTGTCATTTCAAAGAAAGAAGAGGAAACCAAACTCCAGGTAGTGAAACGAGCACACCAGTATGGGAGATGTGCATGTGTACAGTTTCAAGCAGCACCTCTTTGTGGACACTTGGAAACAGCGCTGTGAAAAAATTTCGTACGAAGCGGGATTTGGCCAAAGTTGAAAGACCTTCCAAAACCAACCCTAAAGAACTTAGCCAAACAATGAATGTTGCAATAAGCTCCTCCAGGAAAGGTGCCTCTATGACACAACCCCCGAGCAGGTAGCTACATTCTGCACAGTACAAAAGGCATATGAATTCCAGGCTGAAAACTCACTCCAGAAGGATGAAATGCATGTGTTTCTCTCTGAAAGAACACTCAGCCACCAGGCTTTTGCTTGCTACTTCAAGGTCTTTGTAGAAACGTGTGTTTTCACTGCTGGAATACGTTTTGGGATGCATTGTTTCTATCTCTTGCAAGCCTCATGTTGTTTCTTACACAATGTGGGAAAAAAAGGACTATGTTTCCCAAATCACTTGAAATCCAGGAAAACACACAGTGCATCTCTCTTGCCCAAACACGCTCTCTCACCTAATGCGTTGAGAACATTCAAGAAAGCAGAAAAGAAGGGCATTTTGCAGTGAATTTCAGACGGGCATGTACAAAAAGTCATTTCTATCGGTTGCAGAGTGCAAAAGCGTGATTGCCTTCATGCTCTCGATGAAACCCTTACATTTCCAAGTACCTCAATTAGGACTTTCCCAAAAAGATGTGTTTGAGTGTCTGTTGTGAAAGGAGCTCTAACTTGTGTATTCAGTGCTGGAGAGTGACACACTCTACACAGGCTACAAGGCGTTTTGAGAGCACCAACATGCTTCACACTGAAACTGCTACAAGGTGTGTGTAGCATG
Organism: Miniopterus natalensis; assembly: GCF_054644295.1. Taxonomy (NCBI): domain Eukaryota; kingdom Metazoa; phylum Chordata; class Mammalia; order Chiroptera; family Miniopteridae; genus Miniopterus; species Miniopterus natalensis. The sequence goes on from NC_142090.1 coordinate 33,380,160, forward strand.
CTGAATGAAGGCTTGTCATTTCAAAGAAAGAAGAGGAAACCAAACTCCAGGTAGTGAAACGAGCACACCAGTATGGGAGATGTGCATGTGTACAGTTTCAAGCAGCACCTCTTTGTGGACACTTGGAAACAGCGCTGTGAAAAAATTTCGTACGAAGCGGGATTTGGCCAAAGTTGAAAGACCTTCCAAAACCAACCCTAAAGAACTTAGCCAAACAATGAATGTTGCAATAAGCTCCTCCAGGAAAGGTGCCTCTATGACACAACCCCCGAGCAGGTAGCTACATTCTGCACAGTACAAAAGGCATATGAATTCCAGGCTGAAAACTCACTCCAGAAGGATGAAATGCATGTGTTTCTCTCTGAAAGAACACTCAGCCACCAGGCTTTTGCTTGCTGCTTCAAGGTCTTTCTAGAAACGTGTGTTTTCATTGCTGGAATACGTTTTGGGATGCATTGTTTCTATCTCTTGCATGCCTCATATTGTTTCTTACACAATGTGGGAAAACAAGGAGTATGTTTCCCAAATCACTAGAAATTCAGGAAAACACACAGTGCATCTCTCTTGCCCAAACACGCTCTCTCACCTAATGCGTTGAGAACATTCAAGAAAGCAGAAAAGAAGGGCATTTTGCACTGAGTTTCAGACGGGCATGTACAAAAAGTCATTTCTATCGGTTGCAGAGTGCAAAAGCGTGATTGCCTTCATGCTCTCGATGAAACCCTTACATTTCCAAGTACCTCAATTAGGACTTTCCCAAAAAGATGTGTTTTAGTGTCTGTTGTGAAAGGAGCTCTAACTTGTGTATTCAGTGCTGGAGAGTGACACACTCTACACAGGCTACAAGGCGTTTTGAGAGCACCAACATGCTTCACACTGAAACTGCTACAAGGTGTGTGTAGCATGCTGAATGAAGGCTTGTCATTTCAAAGAAAGAAGAGGAAACCAAACTCCAGGTAGTGAAACGAGCACACCAGTATGGGAGATGTGCATGTGTACAGTTTCAAGCAGCACCTCTTTGTGGACACTTGGAAACAGCGCTGTGAAAAAATTTCGTACGAAGCGGGATTTGGCCAAAGTTGAAAGACCTTCCAAAACCAACCCTAAAGAACTTAGCCAAACAATGAATGTTGCAATAAGCTCCTCCAGGAAAGGTGCCTCTATGACACAACCCCCGAGCAGGTAGCTACATTCTGCACAGTACAAAAGGCATATGAATTCCAGGCTGAAAACTCACTCCAGAAGGATGAAATGCATGTGTTTCTCTCTGAAAGAACACTCAGCCACCAGGCTTTTGCTTGCTACTTCAAGGTCTTTGTAGAAACGTGTGTTTTCACTGCTGGAATACGTTTTGGGATGCATTGTTTCTATCTCTTGCAAGCCTCATGTTGTTTCTTACACAATGTGGGAAAAAAAGGACTATGTTTCCCAAATCACTTGAAATCCAGGAAAACACACACTGCATCTCCATTGCTCAAACACGCTCTCTCAACAAATGCGTTGAGAACATTCAAGAAAGCAGAAAAGAAGGGCATTTTGCAGTGAATTTCAGACGGGCATGTACAAAAAGTCATTTCTATCGGTTGCAGAGTGCAAAAGCGTGATTGCCTTCATGCTCTCGATGAAACCCTTACATTTCCAAGTACCTCAATTAGGACTTTCCCAAAAAGATGTGTTTGAGTGTCTGTTGTGAAAGGAGCTCTAACTTGTGTATTCAGTGCTGGAGAGTGACACACTCTACACAGGCTACAAGGCGTTTTGAGAGCACCAACATGCTTCACACTGAAACTGCTACAAGGTGTGTGTAGCATGCTGAATGAAGGCTTGTCATTTCAAAGAAAGAAGAGGAAACCAAACTCCAGGTAGTGAAAAGAGCACACCAGTATGGGAGATGTGCATGTGTACAGTTTCAAGCAGCACCTCTTTGTGGACACTTGGAAACAGCGCTGTGAAAAAATTTCGTACGAAGCGGGATTTGGCCAAAGTTGAAAGACCTTCCAAAACCAACCCTAAAGAACTTAGCCAAACAATGAATGTTGCAATAAGCTCCTCCAGGAAAGGTGCCTCTATGACACAACCCCCGAGCAGGTAGCTACATTCTGCACAGTACAAAAGGCATATGAATTCCAGGCTGAAAACTCACTCCAGAAGGATGAAATGCATGTGTTTCTCTCTGAAAGAACACTCAGCCACCAGGCTTTTGCTTGCTCCTTCAAGGTCTTTCTAGAAACGTGTGTTTTCATTGCTGGAATACGTTTTGGGATGCATTGTTTCTATCTCTTGCAAGCCTCATGTTGTTTCTTACACAATGTGGGAAAACAAGGAGTATGTTTCCCAAATCACTAGAAATTCAGGAAAACACACAGTGCATCTCTCTTGCCCAAACACGCTCTCTCACCTAATGCGTTGAGAACATTCAAGAAAGCAGAAAAGAAGGGCATTTTGCAGTGAATTTCAGACGGGCATGTACAAAAAGTCATTTCTATCGGTTGCAGAGTGCAAAAGCGTGATTGCCTTCATGCTCTCGATGAAACCCTTACATTTCCAAGTACCTCAATTAGGACTTTCCCAAAAAGATGTGTTTGAGTGTCTGTTGTGAAAGGAGCTCTATCTTGTGTATTCAGTGCTGGAGAGTGACACACTCTACACAGGCTACAAGGCGTTTGGAGAGCACCAACATGCTTCACACTGAAACTGCTACAAGGTGTGTGTAGCATGCTGAATGAAGGCTTGTCATTTCAAAGAAAGAAGAGGAAACCAAACTCCAGGTAGTGAAACGAGCACACCAGTATGGGAGATGTGCATGTGTACAGTTTCAAGCAGCACCTCTTTGTGGACACTTGGAAACAGCGCTGTGAAAAAATTTCGTACGAAGCGGGATTTGGCCAAAGTTGAAAGACCTTCCAAAACCAACCCTAAAGAACTTAGCCAAACAATGAATGTTGCAATAAGCTCCTCCAGGAAAGGTGCCTCTATGACACAACCCCCGAGCAGGTAGCTACATTCTGCACAGTACAAAAGGCATATGAATTCCAGGCTGAAAACTCACTCCAGAAGGATGAAATGCATGTGTTTCTCTCTGAAAGAACACTCAGCCACCAGGCTTTTGCTTGCTCCTTCAAGGTCTTTGTAGAAACGTGTGTTTTCATTGCTGGAATACGTTTTGGGATGCATTGTTTCTATCTCTTGCAAGCCTCATGTTGTTTCTTACACAATGTGGGAAAACAAAGAGTATGTTTCCCAAATCACTAGAAATTCAGGAAAACACACAGTGCATCTCTCTTGCCCAAACACGCTCTCTCACCTAATGCGTTGAGAACATTCAAGAAAGCAGAAAAGAAGGGCATTTTGCAGTGAATTTCAGAGGGGCATGTACAAAAAGTCATTTCTATCGTTTGCAGAGTGCAAAAGCGTGATTGCCTTCATGCTCTCGATGAAACCCTTACATTTCCAAGTACCTCAATTAGGACTTTCCCAAAAAGATGTGTTTGAGTGTCTGTTGTGAAAGGAGCTCTAACTTGTGTATTCAGTGCTGGAGAGTGACACACTCTACACAGGCTACAGGGCGTTTTGAGAGCACCAACATGCTTCACACTGAAACTGCTACAAGGTGTGTGTAGCATGCTGAATGAAGGCTTGTCATTTCAAAGAAAGAAGAGGAAACCAAACTCCAGGTAGTGAAACGAGCACACCAGTATGGGAGATGTGCATGTGTACAGTTTCAAGCAGCACCTCTTTGTGGACACTTGGAAACAGCGCTGTGAAAAATTTCGTACGAAGCGGGATTTGGCCAAAGTTGAAAGACCTTCCAAAACCAACCCTAAAGAACTTAGCCAAACAATGAATGTTGCAATAAGCTCCTCCAGGAAAGGTGCCTCTATGACACAACCCCCGAGCAGGTAGCTACATTCTGCACAGTACAAAAGGCATATGAATTCCAGGCTGAAAACTCACTCCAGAAGGATGAAATGCATGTGTTTCTCTCTGAAAGAACACTCAGCCACCAGGCTTTTGCTTGCTCCTTCAAGGTCTTTCTAGAAACATGTGTTTTCATTGCTGGAATACGTTTTGGGATGCATTGTTTCTATCTCTTGCAAGCCTCATGTTGTTTCTTACACAATGTGGGAAAACAAGGAGTATGTTTCCCAAATCACTTGAAATCCAGGAAAACACACACTGCATCTCTCTTGCCCAAACACGCTCTCTCACCTAATGCGTTGAGAACATTGAAGAAAGCAGAAAAGAAGGGCATTTAGCACTGAATTTCAGACGGGCATGTACAAAAAGTCATTTCTATTGGTTGCAGAGTGCAAAAGCGTGATTGCCTTCATGCTCTCGATGAAACCCTTACATTTCCAAGTACCTCAATTAGGACTTTCCCAAAAAGATGTGTTTGAGTGTCTGTTGTGAAAGGAGCTCTAACTTGTATATTCAGTGCTGGAGAGTGACACACTCTACACAGGCTACAAGGCGTTTTGAGAGCACCAACATGCTTCACACTGAAACTGCTACAAGGTGTGTGTAGCATGCTGAATGAAGGCTTGTCATTTCAAAGAAAGAAGAGGAAACCAAACTCCAGGTAGTGAAACGAGCACACCAGTATGGGAGATGTGCATGTGTACAGTTTCAAGCAGCACCTCTTTGTGGACACTTGGAAACAGCGCTGTGAAAAAATTTCGTACGAAGCGGGATTTGGCCAAAGTTGAAAGACCTTCCAAAACCAACCCTAAAGAACTTAGCCAAACAATGAATGTTGCAATAAGCTCCTCCAGGAAAGGTGCCTCTATGACACAACCCCCGAGCAGGTAGCTACATTCTGCACAGTACAAAAGGCATATGAATTCCAGGCTGAAAACTCACTCCAGAAGGATGAAATGCATGTGTTTCTCTCTGAAAGAACACTCAGCCACCAGGCTTTTGCTTGCTCCTTCAAGGTCTTTCTAGAAACGTGTGTTTTCACTGCTGGAATACGTTTTGGGATGCATTGTTTCTATCTCTTGCAAGCCTCATGTTGTTTCTTACACAATGTGGGAAAACAAGGAGTATGTTTCCCAAATCACTTGAAATCCAGGAAAACACACACTGCATCTCTCTTGCTCAAACACGCTCTCTCAACTAATGCGTTGAGAACATTCAAGAAAGCAGAAAAGAAGGGCATTTTGCAGTGAATTTCAGACGGGCATGTACAAAAAGTCATTTCTATCGGTTGCAGAGTGCAAAAGCGTGATTGCCTTCATGCTCTCGATGAAACCCTTACATTTCCAAGTACCTCAATTAGGACTTTCCCAAAAAGATGTGTTTGAGTGTCTGTTGTGAAAGGAGCTCTAACTTGTGTATTCAGTGCTGGAGAGTGACACACTCTACACAGGCTACAAGGCGTTTTGAGAGCACCAACATGCTTCACACTGAAACTGCTACAAGGTGTGTGTAGCATGCTGAATGAAGGCTTGTCATTTCAAAGAAAGAAGAGGAAACCAAACTCCACGTAGTGAAACGAGCACACCAGAATGGGAGATGTGCATGTGTACAGTTTCAAGCAGCACCTCTTTGTGGACACTTGGAAACAGCGCTGTGAAAAAATTTTGTACGAAGCGGGATTTGGCCAAAGTTGAAAGACCTTCCAAAACCAACCCTAAAGAACTTAGCCAAACAATGAATGTTGCAATAAGCTCCTCCAGGAAAGGTGCCTCTATGACACAACCCCCGAGCAGGTAGCTACATTCTGCACAGTACAAAAGGCATATGAATTCCAGGCTGAAAACTCACTCCAGAAGGATGAAATGCATGTGTTTCTCTCTGAAAGAACACTCAGCCACCAGGCTTTTGCTTGCTTCTTCAAGGTCTTTGTAGAAACGTGTGTTTTCACTGTTGGAATACGTTTTGGGATGCATTGTTTCTATCTCTTGCAAGCCTCATGTTGTTTCTTACACAATGTGGGAAAACAAGGAGTATGTTTCCCAAATCACTAGAAATTCAGGAAAACACACAGTGCATCTCTCTTGCCCAAACACGCTCTCTCACCTAATGCGTTGAGAACATTCAAGAAAGCAGAAAAGAAGGGCATTTTGCAGTGAATTTCAGACGGGCATGTACAAAAAGTCATTTCTATCGGTTGCAGAGTGCAAAAGCGTGATTGCCTTCATGCTCTCGATGAAACCCTTACATTTCCAAGTACCTCAATTAGGACTTTCCCAAAAAGATGTGTTTGAGTGTCTGTTGTGAAAGGAGCTCTATCTTGTGTATTCAGTGCTGGAGAGTGACACACTCTACACAGGCTACAAGGCGTTTTGAGAGCACCAACATGCTTCACACTGAAACTGCTACAAGGTGTGTGTAGCATGCTGAATGAAGGCTTGTCATTTCAAAGAAAGAAGAGGAAACCAAACTCCAGGTAGTGAAACGAGCACACCAGTATGGGAGATGTGCATGTGTACAGTTTCAAGCAGCACCTCTTTGTGGACACTTGGAAACAGCGCTGTGAAAAAATTTCGTACGAAGCGGGATTTGGCCAAAGTTGAAAGACCTTCCAAAACCAACCCTAAAGAACTTAGCCAAACAATGAATGTTGCAATAAGCTCCTCCAGGAAAGGTGCCTCTATGACACAACCCCCGAGCAGGTAGCTACATTCTGCACAGTACAAAAGGCATATGAATTCCAGGCTGAAAACTCACTCCAGAAGGATGAAATGCATGTGTTTCTCTCTGAAAGAACACTCAGCCACCAGGCTTTTGCTTGCTCCTTCAAGGTCTTTCTAGAAACGTGTGTTTTCATTGCTGGAATACGTTTTGGGATGCATTGTTTCTATCTCTTGCAAGCCTCATGTTGTTTCTTACACAATGTGGGAAAACAAAGAGTATGTTTCCCAAATCACTAGAAATTCAGGAAAACACACAGTGCATCTCTCTTGCCCAAACACGCTCTCTCACCTAATGCGTTGAGAACATTCAAGAAAGCAGAAAAGAAGGGCATTTTGCAGTGAATTTCAGACGGGCATGTACAAAAAGTCATTTCTATCGGTTGCAGAGTGCAAAAGCGTGATTGCCTTCATGCTCTCGATGAAACCCTTACATTTCCAAGTACCTCAATTAGGACTTTCCCAAAAAGATGTGTTTGAGTGTCTGTTGTGAAAGGAGCTCTAACTTGTGTATTCAGTGCTGGAGAGTGACACACTCTACACAGGCTACAAGGCGTTTTGAGAGCACCAACATGCTTCACACTGAAACTGCTACAAGGTGTGTGTAGCATGCTGAATGAAGGCTTGTCATTTCAAAGAAAGAAGAGGAAACCAAACTCCACGTAGTGAAACGAGCACACCAGAATGGGAGATGTGCATGTGTACAGTTTCAAGCAGCACCTCTTTGTGGACACTTGGAAACAGCGCTGTGAAAAAATTTCGTACGAAGCGGGATTTGGCCAAAGTTGAAAGACCTTCCAAAACCAACCCTAAAGAACTTAGCCAAACAATGAATGTTGCAATAAGCTCCTCCAGGAAAGGTGCCTCTATGACACAACCCCCGAGCAGGTAGCTACATTCTGCACAGTACAAAAGGCATATGAATTCCAGGCTGAAAACTCACTCCAGAAGGATGAAATGCATGTGTTTCTCTCTGAAAGAACACTCAGCCACCAGGCTTTTGCTTGCTTCTTCAAGGTCTTTGTAGAAACGTGTGTTTTCACTGTTGGAATACGTTTTGGGATGCATTGTTTCTATCTCTTGCAAGCCTCATGTTGTTTCTTACACAATGTGGGAAAACAAGGAGTATGTTTCCCAAATCACTAGAAATTCAGGAAAACACACAGTGCATCTCTCTTGCCCAAACACGCTCTCTCACCTAATGCGTTGAGAACATTCAAGAAAGCAGAAAAGAAGGGCATTTTGCAGTGAATTTCAGACGGGCATGTACAAAAAGTCATTTCTATCGGTTGCAGAGTGCAAAAGCGTGATTGCCTTCATGCTCTCGATGAAACCCTTACATTTCCAAGTACCTCAATTAGGACTTTCCCAAAAAGATGTGTTTGAGTGTCTGTTGTGAAAGGAGCTCTATCTTGTGTATTCAGTGCTGGAGAGTGACACACTCTACACAGGCTACAAGGCGTTTTGAGAGCACCAACATGCTTCACACTGAAACTGCTACAAGGTGTGTGTAGCATGCTGAATGAAGGCTTGTCATTTCAAAGAAAGAAGAGGAAACCAAACTCCAGGTAGTGAAACGAGCACACCAGTATGGGAGATGTGCATGTGTACAGTTTCAAGCAGCACCTCTTTGTGGACACTTGGAAACAGCGCTGTGAAAAAATTTCGTACGAAGCGGGATTTGGCCAAAGTTGAAAGACCTTCCAAAACCAACCCTAAAGAACTTAGCCAAACAATGAATGTTGCAATAAGCTCCTCCAGGAAAGGTGCCTCTATGACACAACCCCCGAGCAGGTAGCTACATTCTGCACAGTACAAAAGGCATATGAATTCCAGGCTGAAAACTCACTCCAGAAGGATGAAATGCATGTGTTTCTCTCTGAAAGAACACTCAGCCACCAGGCTTTTGCTTGCTCCTTCAAGGTCTTTCTAGAAACGTGTGTTTTCATTGCTGGAATACGTTTTGGGATGCATTGTTTCTATCTCTTGCAAGCCTCATGTTGTTTCTTACACAATGTGGGAAAACAAAGAGTATGTTTCCCAAATCACTAGAAATTCAGGAAAACACACAGTGCATCTCTCTTGCCCAAACACGCTCTCTCACCTAATGCGTTGAGAACATTCAAGAAAGCAGAAAAGAAGGGCATTTTGCAGTGAATTTCAGACGGGCATGTACAAAAAGTCATTTCTATCGGTTGCAGAGTGCAAAAGCGTGATTGCCTTCATGCTCTCGATGGAACCCTTACATTTCCAAGTACCTCAATTAGGACTTTCCCAAAAAGATGTGTTTGAGTGTCTGTTGTGAAAGGAGCTCTATCTTGTGTATTCAGTGCTGGAGAGTGACACACTCTACACAGGCTACAAGGCGTTTTGAGAGCACCAACATGCTTCACACTGAAACTGCTACAAGGTGTGTGTAGCATGCTGAATGAAGGCTTGTCATTTCAAAGAAAGAAGAGGAAACCAAACTCCAGGTAGTGAAACGAGCACACCAGTATGGGAGATGTGCATGTGTACAGTTTCAAGCAGCACCTCTTTGTGGACACTTGGAAACAGCGCTGTGAAAAAATTTCGTACGAAGCGGGATTTGGCCAAAGTTGAAAGACCTTCCAAAACCAACCCTAAAGAACTTAGCCAAACAATGAATGTTGCAATAAGCTCCTCCAGGAAAGGTGCCTCTATGACACAACCCCCGAGCAGGTAGCTACATTCTGCACAGTACAAAAGGCATATGAATTCCAGGCTGAAAACTCACTCCAGAAGGATGAAATGCATGTGTTTCTCTCTGAAAGAACACTCAGCCACCAGGCTTTTGCTTGCTCCTTCAAGGTCTTTGTAGAAACGTGTGTTTTCATTGCTGGAATACGTTTTGGGATGCATTGTTTCTATCTCTTGCAAGCCTCATGTTGTTTCTTACACAATGTGGGAAAACAAGGAGTATGTTTCCCAAATCACTTGAAATTCAGGAAAACACACACTGCATCTCTCTTGCTCAAACACGCTCTCTTAACTAATGCGTTGAGAACATTCAAGAAAGCAGAAAAGAAGGGCATTTTGCAGTGAATTTCAGACGGGCATGTACAAAAAGTCATTTCTATCGGTTGCAGAGTGCAAAAGCGTGATTGCCTTCATGCTCTCGATGAAACCCTTACATTTCCAAGTACCTCAATTAGGACTTTCCCAAAAAGATGTATTTGAGTGTCTGATGTGAAAGGAGCTCTAACTTGTGTATTCAGTGCTGGAGAGTGACACACTCTACACAGGCTACAAGGCGTTTTGAGAGCACCAACATGCTTCACACTGAAACTGCTACAAGGTGTGTGTAGCATGCTGAATGAAGGCTTGTCATTTCAAAGAAAGAAGAGGAAACCAAACTCCAGGTAGTGAAACGAGCACACCAGTATGGGAGATGTGCATGTGTACAGTTTCAAGCAGCACCTCTTTGTGGACACTTGGAAACAGCGCTGTGAAAAAATTTCGTACGAAGCGGGATTTGGCCAAAGTTGAAAGACCTTCCAAAACCAACCCTAAAGAACTTAGCCAAACAATGAATGTTGCAATAAGCTCCTCCAGGAAAGGTGCCTCTATGACACAACCCCCGAGCAGGTAGCTACATTCTGCACAGTACAAAAGGCATATGAATTCCAGGCTGAAAACTCACTCCAGAAGGATGAAATGCATGTGTTTCTCTCTGAAAGAACACTCAGCCACCAGGCTTTTGCTTGCTGCTTCAAGGTCTTTCTAGAAACGTGTGTTTTCATTGCTGGAATACGTTTTGGGATGCATTGTTTCTATCTCTTGCATGCCTCATGTTGTTTCTTACACAATGTGGGAAAACAAGGAGTATGTTTCCCAAATCACTAGAAATTCAGGAAAACACACAGTGCATCTCTCTTGCCCAAACACGCTCTCTCACCTAATGCGTTGAGAACATTCAAGAAAGCAGAAAAGAAGGGCATTTTGCAGTGAATTTCAGACGGGCATGTACAAAAAGTCATTTCTATCGGTTGCAGAGTGCAAAAGCGTGATTGCCTTCATGCTCTCGATGAAACCCTTACATTTCCAAGTACCTCAATTAGGACTTTCCCAAAAAGATGTGTTTGAGTGTCTGTTGTGAAAGGAGCTCTATCTTGTATATTCAGTGCTGGAGAGTGACACACTATACACAGGCTACAAGGCGTTTTGAGAGCACCAACATGCTTCACACTGAAACTGCTACAAGGTGTGTGTAGCATGCTGAATGAAGGCTTGTCATTTCAAAGAAAGAAGAGGAAACCAAACTCCAGGTAGTGAAACGAGCACACCAGAATGGGAGATGTGCATGTGTACAGTTTCAAGCAGCACCTCTTTGTGGACCTTGGAAACAGCGCTGTGAAAAAATTTCGTACGAAGCGGGATTTGGCCAAAGTTGAAAGACCTTCCAAAACCAACCCTAAAGAACTTAGCCAAACAATGAATGTTGCAATAAGCTCCTCCAGGAAAGGTGCCTCTATGACACAACCCCCGAGCAGGTAGCTACATTCTGCACAGTACAAAAGGCATATGAATTCCAGGCTGAAAAGTCACTCCAGAAGGATGAAATGCATGTGTTTCTCTCTGAAAGAACACTCAGCCACCAGGCTTTTGCTTGCTCCTTCAAGGTCTTTGTAGAAACGTGTGTTTTCACTGCTGGAATACGTTTTGGGATGCATGGTTTCTATCTCTTGCAAGCCTCATGTTGTTTCTTACACAATGTGGGAAAACAAGGAGTATGTTTCCCAAATCACTAGAAATTCAGGAAAACACACACTGCATCTCTCTTGCCCAAACACGCTCTCTCACCTAATGCGTTGAGAACATTCAAGAAAGCAGAAAAGAAGGGCATTTTGCAGTGAATTTCAGACGGGCATGTACAAAAAGTCACTTCTATCGGTTGCAGAGTGCAAAAGCGTGATTGCCTTCATGCTCTCGATGAAACCCTTACATTTCCAAGTACCTCAATTAGGACTTTCCCAAAAAGATGTGTTTGCGTGTCTGTGGCGAAAGGAGCTCTAACTTGTGTATTCAGTGCTGGAGAGTGACACACTCTACACAGGCTACACAGCGTTTTGAGAGCACCAACATGCTTCACACTGAAACTGCTACAAGGTGTGTAGCATGCTGAATGAAGGCTTGTCATTTCAAAGAAAGAAGAGGAAACCAAACTCCAGGTAGTGAAACGAGCACACCAGTATGGGAGATGTGCATGTGTACAGTTTCAAGCAGCACCTCTTTGTGGACACTTTGAAACAGCGCTGTGAAAAAATTTCGTACGAAGCGGGATTTGGCCAAAGTTGAAAGACCTTCCAAAACCAACCCTAAAGAACTTAGCCAAACAATGAATGTTGCAATAAGCTCCTCCAGGAAAGGTGCCTCTATGACACAACCCCCGAGCAGGTAGCTACATTCTGCACAGTACAAAAGGCATATGAATTCCAGGCTGAAAACTCACTCCAGAAGGATGAAATGCATGTGTTTCTCTCTGAAAGAACACTCAGCCACCAGGCTTTTGCTTGCTCCTTCAAGGTCTTTCTAGAAACGTGTGTTTTCATTGCTGGAATACGTTTTGGGATGCATTGTTTCTATCTCTTGCAAGCCTCATGTTGTTTCTTACACAATGTGGGAAAACAAGGAGTATGTTTCCCAAATCACTTGAAATCCAGGAAAACACACAGTGCATCTCTCTTGCCCAAACACGCTCTCTCACCTAATGCGTTGAGAACATTCAAGAAAGCAGAAAAGAAGGGCATTTTGCAGTGAATTTCAGACGGGCATGTACAAAAAGTCATTTCTATCGGTTGCAGAGTGCAAAAGCGTGATTGCCTTCATGCTCTCGATGAAACCCTTACATTTCCAAGTACCTCAATTAGGACTTTCCCAAAAAGATGTGTTTGAGTGTCTGTTGTGAAAGGAGCTCTAACTTGTGTATTCAGTGCTGGAGAGTGACACACTCTACACAGGCTACAAGGCGTTTTGAGAGCACCAACATGCTTCACACTGAAACTGCTACAAGGTGTGTGTAGCATGCTGAATGAAGGCTTGTCATTTCAAAGAAAGAAGAGGAAACCAAACTCCAGGTAGTGAAACGAGCACACCAGTATGGGAGATGTGCATGTGTACAGTTTCAAGCAGCACCTCTTTGTGGACACTTGGAAACAGCGCTGTGAAAAAATTTCGTACGAAGCGGGATTTGGCCAAAGTTGAAAGACCTTCCAAAACCAACCCTAAAGAACTTAGCCAAACAATGAATGTTGCAATAAGCTCCTCCAGGAAAGGTGCCTCTATGACACAACCCCCGAGCAGGTAGCTACATTCTGCACAGTACAAAAGGCATATGAATTCCAGGCTGAAAACTCACTCCAGAAGGATGAAATGCATGTGTTTCTCTCTGAAAGAACACTCAGCCACCAGGCTTTTGCTTGCTGCTTCAAGGTCTTTCTAGAAACGTGTGTTTTCATTGCTGGAATACGTTTTGGGATGCATTGTTTCTATCTCTTGCATGCCTCATATTGTTTCTTACACAATGTGGGAAAACAAGGAGTATGTTTCCCAAATCACTAGAAATTCAGGAAAACACACAGTGCATCTCTCTTGCCCAAACACGCTCTCTCACCTAATGCGTTGAGAACATTCAAGAAAGCAGAAAAGAAGGGCATTTTGCACTGAGTTTCAGACGGGCATGTACAAAAAGTCATTTCTATCGGTTGCAGAGTGCAAAAGCGTGATTGCCTTCATGCTCTCGATGAAACCCTTACATTTCCAAGTACCTCAATTAGGACTTTCCCAAAAAGATGTGTTTTAGTGTCTGTTGTGAAAGGAGCTCTAACTTGTGTATTCAGTGCTGGAGAGTGACACACTCTACACAGGCTACAAGGCGTTTTGAGAGCACCAACATGCTTCACACTGAAACTGCTACAAGGTGTGTGTAGCATGCTGAATGAAGGCTTGTCATTTCAAAGAAAGAAGAGGAAACCAAACTCCAGGTAGTGAAACGAGCACACCAGTATGGGAGATGTGCATGTGTACAGTTTCAAGCAGCACCTCTTTGTGGACACTTGGAAACAGCGCTGTGAAAAAATTTCGTACGAAGCGGGATTTGGCCAAAGTTGAAAGACCTTCCAAAACCAACCCTAAAGAACTTAGCCAAACAATGAATGTTGCAATAAGCTCCTCCAGGAAAGGTGCCTCTATGACACAACCCCCGAGCAGGTAGCTACATTCTGCACAGTACAAAAGGCATATGAATTCCAGGCTGAAAACTCACTCCAGAAGGATGAAATGCATGTGTTTCTCTCTGAAAGAACACTCAGCCACCAGGCTTTTGCTTGCTACTTCAAGGTCTTTGTAGAAACGTGTGTTTTCACTGCTGGAATACGTTTTGGGATGCATTGTTTCTATCTCTTGCAAGCCTCATCTTGTTTCTTACACAATGTGGGAAAAAAAGGACTATGTTTCCCAAATCACTTGAAATCCAGGAAAACACACACTGCATCTCCATTGCTCAAACACGCTCTCTCAACAAATGCGTTGAGAACATTCAAGAAAGCAGAAAAGAAGGGCATTTGGCAGTGAATTTCAGACGGGCATGTACAAAAAGTCATTTCTATCGGTTGCAGAGTGCAAAAGCGTGATTGCCTTCATGCTCTCGATGAAACCCTTACATTTCCAAGTACCTCAATTAGGACTTTCCCAAAAAGATGTGTTTGAGTGTCTGTTGTGAAAGGAGCTCTAACTTGTGTATTCAGTGCTGGAGAGTGACACACTCTACACAGGCTACAAGGCGTTTTGAGAGCACCAACATGCTTCACACTGAAACTGCTACAAGGTGTGTGTAGCATGCTGAATGAAGGCTTGTCATTTCAAAGAAAGAAGAGGAAACCAAACTCCAGGTAGTGAAACGAGCACACCAGTATGGGAGATGTGCATGTGTACAGTTTCAAGCAGCACCTCTTTGTGGACACTTGGAAACAGCGCTGTGAAAAAATTTCGTACGAAGCGGGATTTGGCCAAAGTTGAAAGACCTTCCAAAACCAACCCTAAAGAACTTAGCCAAACAATGAATGTTGCAATAAGCTCCTCCAGGAAAGGTGCCTCTATGACACAACCCCCGAGCAGGTAGCTACATTCTGCACAGTACAAAAGGCATATGAATTCCAGGCTGAAAACTCACTCCAGAAGGATGAAATGCATGTGTTTCTCTCTGAAAGAACACTCAGCCACCAGGCTTTTGCTTGCTCCTTCAAGGTCTTTGTAGAAATGTGTGTTTTCAATGCTGGAATACGTTTTGGGATGCATTGTTTCTAACTCTTGCAAGCCTCATGTTGTTTCTTACACAATGTGGGAAAACAAGGAGTATGTTTCCCAAATCACTTGAAATCCAGGAAAACACACACTGCATCTCTCTTGCCCAAACACGCTCTCTCACCTAATGCGTTGAGAACATTCATGAAAGCAGAAAAGAAGGGCATTTTGCACTGAATTTCAGACGGGCATGTACAAAAAGTCATTTCTATCGGTTGCAGAGTGCAAAAGCGTGATTGCCTTCATGCTCTCGATGAAACCCTTACATTTCCAAGTACCTCAATTAGGACTTTCCCAAAAAGATGTGTTTGAGTGTCTGTTGTGAAAGGAGCTCTAACTTGTGTATTCAGTGCTGGAGAGTGACACACTCTACACAGGCTACAAGGCGTTTTGAGAGCACCAACATGCTTCACACTGAAACTGCTACAAGGTGTGTGTAGCATGCTGAATGAAGGCTTGTCATTTCAAAGAAAGAAGAGGAAACCAAACTCCACGTAGTGAAACGAGCACACCAGAATGGGAGATGTGCATGTGTACAGTTTCAAGCAGCACCTCTTTGTGGACACTTGGAAACAGCGCTGTGAAAAAATTTCGTACGAAGCGGGATTTGGCCAAAGTTGAAAGACCTTCCAAAACCAACCCTAAAGAACTTAGCCAAACAATGAATGTTGCAATAAGCTCCTCCAGGAAAGGTGCCTCTATGACACAACCCCCGAGCAGGTAGCTACATTCTGCACAGTACAAAAGGCATATGAATTCCAGGCTGAAAACTCACTCCAGAAGGATGAAATGCATGTGTTTCTCTCTGAAAGAACACTCAGCCACCAGGCTTTTGCTTGCTCCTTCAAGGTCTTTGTAGAAATGTGTGTTTTCAATGCTGGAATACGTTTTGGGATGCATTGTTTCTATCTCTTGCAAGCCTCATGTTGTTTCTTACACAATGTGGGAAAACAAGGAGTATGTTTCCCAAATCACTTGAAATCCAGGAAAACACACACTGCATCTCTCTTGCCCAAACACGCTCTCTCACCTAATGCGTTGAGAACATTCATGAAAGCAGAAAAGAAGGGCATTTTGCACTGAATTTCAGACGGGCATGTACAAAAAGTCATTTCTATCGGTTGCAGAGTGCAAAAGCGTGATTGCCTTCATGCTCTCGATGAAACCCTTACATTTCCAAGTACCTCAATTAGGACTTTCCCAAAAAGATGTGTTTGAGTGTCTGTTGTGAAAGGAGCTCTAACTTGTGTATTCAGTGCTGGAGAGTGACACACTCTACACAGGCTACAAGGCGTTTTGAGAGCACCAACATGCTTCACACTGAAACTGCTACAAGGTGTGTGTAGCATGCTGAATGAAGGCTTGTCATTTCAAAGAAAGAAGAGGAAACCAAACTCCACGTAGTGAAACGAGCACACCAGAATGGGAGATGTGCATGTGTACAGTTTCAAGCAGCACCTCTTTGTGGACACTTGGAAACAGCGCTGTGAAAAAATTTCGTACGAAGCGGGATTTGGCCAAAGTTGAAAGACCTTCCAAAACCAACCCTAAAGAACTTAGCCAAACAATGAATGTTGCAATAAGCTCCTCCAGGAAAGGTGCCTCTATGACACAACCCCCGAGCAGGTAGCTACATTCTGCACAGTACAAAAGGCATATGAATTCCAGGCTGAAAACTCACTCCAGAAGGATGAAATGCATGTGTTTCTCTCTGAAAGAACACTCAGCCACCAGGCTTTTGCTTGCTCCTTCAAGGTCTTTGTAGAAACGTGTGTTTTCACTGCTGGAATACGTTTTGGGATGCATTGTTTCTATCTCTTGCAAGCCTCATGTTGTTTCTTACATAATGTGGGAAAACAAGGAGTATGTTTCCCAAATCACTTGAAATCCAGGAAAACACACACTGCATCTCTCTTGCTCAAACACGCTCTCTCAACTAATGCGTTGAGAACATTCAAGAAAGCAGAAAAGAAGGGCATTTTGCAGTGAATTTCAGACGGGCATGTACAAAAAGTCATTTCTATCGGTTGCAGAGTGCAAAAGCGTGATTGCCTTCATGCTCTCGATGAAACCCTTACATTTCCAAGTACCTCAATTAGGACTTTCCCAAAAAGATGTGTTTGAGTGTCTGTTGTGAAAGGAGCTCTAACTTGTGTATTCAGTGCTGGAGAGTGACACACTCTACACAGGCTACAAGGCGTTTTGAGAGCACCAACATGCTTCACACTGAAACTGCTACAAGGTGTGTGTAGCATGCTGAATGAAGGCTTGTCATTTCAAAGAAAGAAGAGGAAACCAAACTCCAGGTAGTGAAAAGAGCACACCAGTATGGGAGATGTGCATGTGTACAGTTTCAAGCAGCACCTCTTTGTGGACACTTGGAAACAGCGCTGTGAAAAAATTTCGTACGAAGCGGGATTTGGCCAAAGTTGAAAGACCTTCCAAAACCAACCCTAAAGAACTTAGCCAAACAATGAATGTTGCAATAAGCTCCTCCAGGAAAGGTGCCTCTATGACACAACCCCCGAGCAGGTAGCTACATTCTGCACAGTACAAAAGGCATATGAATTCCAGGCTGAAAACTCACTCCAGAAGGATGAAATGCATGTGTTTCTCTCTGAAAGAACACTCAGCCACCAGGCTTTTGCTTGCTCCTTCAAGGTCTTTCTAGAAACGTGTGTTTTCATTGCTGGAATACGTTTTGGGATGCATTGTTTCTATCTCTTGCAAGCCTCATGTTGTTTCTTACACAATGTGGGAAAACAAGGAGTATGTTTCCCAAATCACTAGAAATTCAGGAAAACACACAGTGCATCTCTCTTGCCCAAACACGCTCTCTCACCTAATGCGTTGAGAACATTCAAGAAAGCAGAAAAGAAGGGCATTTTGCAGTGAATTTCAGACGGGCATGTACAAAAAGTCATTTCTATCGGTTGCAGAGTGCAAAAGCGTGATTGCCTTCATGCTCTCGATGAAACCCTTACATTTCCAAGTACCTCAATTAGGACTTTCCCAAAAAGATGTGTTTGAGTGTCTGTTGTGAAAGGAGCTCTATCTTGTGTATTCAGTGCTGGAGAGTGACACACTCTACACAGGCTACAAGGCGTTTGGAGAGCACCAACATGCTTCACACTGAAACTGCTACAAGGTGTGTGTAGCATGCTGAATGAAGGCTTGTCATTTCAAAGAAAGAAGAGGAAACCAAACTCCAGGTAGTGAAACGAGCACACCAGTATGGGAGATGTGCATGTGTACAGTTTCAAGCAGCACCTCTTTGTGGACACTTGGAAACAGCGCTGTGAAAAAATTTCGTACGAAGCGGGATTTGGCCAAAGTTGAAAGACCTTCCAAAACCAACCCTAAAGAACTTAGCCAAACAATGAATGTTGCAATAAGCTCCTCCAGGAAAGGTGCCTCTATGACACAACCCCCGAGCAGGTAGCTACATTCTGCACAGTACAAAAGGCATATGAATTCCAGGCTGAAAACTCACTCCAGAAGGATGAAATGCATGTGTTTCTCTCTGAAAGAACACTCAGCCACCAGGCTTTTGCTTGCTCCTTCAAGGTCTTTGTAGAAACGTGTGTTTTCATTGCTGGAATACGTTTTGGGATGCATTGTTTCTATCTCTTGCAAGCCTCATGTTGTTTCTTACACAATGTGGGAAAACAAAGAGTATGTTTCCCAAATCACTAGAAATTCAGGAAAACACACAGTGCATCTCTCTTGCCCAAACACGCTCTCTCACCTAATGCGTTGAGAACATTCAAGAAAGCAGAAAAGAAGGGCATTTTGCAGTGAATTTCAGACGGGCATGTACAAAAAGTCATTTCTATCGGTTGCAGAGTGCAAAAGCGTGATTGCCTTCATGCTCTCGATGAAACCCTTACATTTCCAAGTACCTCAATTAGGACTTTCCCAAAAAGATGTGTTTGAGTGTCTGTTGTGAAAGGAGCTCTATCTTGTGTATTCAGTGCTGGAGAGTGACACACTCTACACAGGCTACAAGGCGTTTTGAGAGCACCAACATGCTTCACACTGAAACTGCTACAAGGTGTGTGTAGCATGCTGAATGAAGGCTTGTCATTTCAAAGAAAGAAGAGGAAACCAAACTCCAGGTAGTGAAACGAGCACACCAGTATGGGAGATGTGCATGTGTACAGTTTCAAGCAGCACCTCTTTGTGGACACTTGGAAACAGCGCTGTGAAAAAATTTCGTACGAAGCGGGATTTGGCCAAAGTTGAAAGACCTTCCAAAACCAACCCTAAAGAACTTAGCCAAACAATGAATGTTGCAATAAGCTCCTCCAGGAAAGGTGCCTCTATGACACAACCCCCGAGCAGGTAGCTACATTCTGCACAGTACAAAAGGCATATGAATTCCAGGCTGAAAACTCACTCCAGAAGGATGAAATGCATGTGTTTCTCTCTGAAAGAACACTCAGCCACCAGGCTTTTGCTTGCTCCTTCAAGGTCTTTGTAGAAACGTGTGTTTTCATTGCTGGAATACGTTTTGGGATGCATTGTTTCTATCTCTTGCAAGCCTCATGTTGTTTCTTACACAATGTGGGAAAACAAGGACTATGTTTCCCAAATCACTTGAAATTCAGGAAAACACACACTGCATCTCTCTTGCTCAAACACGCTCTCTTAACTAATGCGTTGAGAACATTCAAGAAAGCAGAAAAGAAGGGCATTTTGCAGTGAATTTCAGACGGGCATGTACAAAAAGTCATTTCTATCGGTTGCAGAGTGCAAAAGCGTGATTGCCTTCATGCTCTCGATGAAACCCTTACATTTCCAAGTACCTCAATTAGGACTTTCCCAAAAAGATGTGTTTGAGTGTCTGTTGTGAAAGGAGCTCTAACTTGTGTATTCAGTGCTGGAGAGTGACACACTCTACACAGGCTACAAGGCGTTTTGAGAGCACCAACATGCTTCACACTGAAACTGCTACAAGGTGTGTGTAGCATGCTGAATGAAGGCTTGTCATTTCAAAGAAAGAAGAGGAAACCAAACTCCAGGTAGTGAAACGAGCACACCAGTATGGGAGATGTGCATGTGTACAGTTTCAAGCAGCACCTCTTTGTGGACACTTGGAAACAGCGCTGTGAAAAAATTTCGTACGAAGCGGGATTTGGCCAAAGTTGAAAGACCTTCCAAAACCAACCCTAAAGAACTTAGCCAAACAATGAATGTTGCAATAAGCTCCTCCAGGAAAGGTGCCTCTATGACACAACCCCCGAGCAGGTAGCTACATTCTGCACAGTACAAAAGGCATATGAATTCCAGGCTGAAAACTCACTCCAGAAGGATGAAATGCATGTGTTTCTCTCTGAAAGAACACTCAGCCACCAGGCTTTTGCTTGCTGCTTCAAGGTCTTTCTAGAAACGTGTGTTTTCATTGCTGGAATACGTTTTGGGATGCATTGTTTCTATCTCTTGCATGCCTCATGTTGTTTCTTACACAATGTGGGAAAACAAGGAGTATGTTTCCCAAATCACTAGAAATTCAGGAAAACACACAGTGCATCTCTCTTGCCCAAACACGCTCTCTCACCTAATGCGTTGAGAACATTCAAGAAAGCAGAAAAGAAGGGCATTTTGCAGTGAATTTCAGACGGGCATGTACAAAAAGTCATTTCTATCGGTTGCAGAGTGCAAAAGCGTGATTGCCTTCATGCTCTCGATGAAACCCTTACATTTCCAAGTACCTCAATTAGGACTTTCCCAAAAAGATGTGTTTGAGTGTCTGTTGTGAAAGGAGCTCTAACTTGTGTATTCAGTGCTGGAGAGTGACACACTCTACACAGGCTACAAGGCGTTTTGAGAGCACCAACATGCTTCACACTGAAACTGCTACAAGGTGTGTGTAGCATGCTGAATGAAGGCTTGTCATTTCAAAGAAAGAAGAGGAAACCAAACTGCAGGTAGTGAAACGAGCACACCAGTATGGGAGATGTGCATGTGTACAGTTTCAAGCAGCACCTCTTTGTGGACACTTGGAAACAGCGCTGTGAAAAAATTTCTTACGAAGCGGGATTTGGCCAAGGTTGAAAGACCTTCCAAAACCAACCCTAAAGAACTTAGCCAAACAATGAATGTTGCAATAAGCTCCTCCAGGAAAGGTGCCTCTATGACACAACCCCCGAGCAGGTAGCTACATTCTGCACAGTACAAAAGGCATATGAATTCCAGGCTGAAAACTCACTCCAGAAGGATGAAATGCATGTGTTTCTCTCTGAAAGAACACTCAGCCACCAGGCTTTTGCTTGCTTCTTCCAGGTCTTTGTAGAAACGTGTGTTTTCACTGTTGGAATACGTTTTAGGATGCATTGTTTCTATCTCTTGCAAGCCTCATGTTGTTTCTTACACAATGTGGGAAAACAAGGAGTATGTTTCCCAAATCACTTGAAATCCAGGAAAACACACACTGCATCTCTCTTGCTCAAACGCTCTCTCAACTAATGCGTTGAGAACATTCAAGAAAGCAGAAAAGAAGGGCATTTTGCAGTGAATTTCAGACGGGCATGTACAAAAAGTCATTTCTATCGGTTGCAGAGTGCAAAAGCGTGATTGCCTTCATGCTCTCGATGAAACCCTTACATTTCCAAGTACCTCAATTAGGACTTTCCCAAAAAGATGTGTTTGAGTGTCTGATGTGAAAGGAGCTCTAACTTGTGTATTCAGTGCTGGAGAGTGACACACTCTACACAGGCTACAAGGCGTTTTGAGAGCACCAACATGCTTCACACTGAAACTGCTACAAGGTGTGTGTAGCATGCTGAATGAAGGCTTGTCATTTCAAAGAAAGAAGAGGAAACCAAACTCCAGGTAGTGAAACGAGCACACCAGTATGGGAGATGTGCATGTGTACAGTTTCAAGCAGCACCTCTTTGTGGACACTTGGAAACAGCGCTGTGAAAAAATTTCGTATGAAGCGGGATTTGGCCAAAGTTGAAAGACCTTCCAAAACCAACCCTAAAGAACTTAGCCAAACAATGAATGTTGCAATAAGCTCCTCCAGGAAAGGTGCCTCTATGACACAACCCCCGAGCAGGTAGCTACATTCTGCACAGTACAAAAGGCATATGAATTCCAGGCTGAAAACTCACTCCAGAAGGATGAAATGCATGTGTTTCTCTCTGAAAGAACACTCAGCCACCAGGCTTTTGCTTGCTCCTTCAAGGTCTTTCTAGAAACGTGTGTTTTCATTGCTGGAATACGTTTTGGGATGCATTGTTTCTATCTCTTGCAAGCCTCATGTTGTTTCTTACACAATGTGGGAAAACAAGGAGTATGTTTCCCAAATCACTTGAAATTCAGGAAAACACACAGTGCATCTCTCTTGCCCAAACACGCTCTCTCACCTAATGCGTTGAGAACATTCAAGAAAGCAGAAAAGAAGGGCATTTTGCAGTGAATTTCAGACGGGCATGTACAAAAAGTCATTTCTATCGGTTGCAGAGTGCAAAAGCGTGATTGCCTTCATGCTCTCGATGAAATCCTTACATTTCCAAGTACCGCAATTAGGACTTTCCCAAAAAGATGTGTTTGAGTGTCTGTTGTGAAAGGAGCTCTATCTTGTATATTCAGTGCTGGAGAGTGACACACTATACACAGGCTACAAGGCGTTTTGAGAGCACCAACATGCTTCACACTGAAACTGCTACAAGGTGTGTGTAGCATGCTGAATGAAGGCTTGTCATTTCAAAGAAAGAAGAGGAAACCAAACTCCAGGTAGTGAAACGAGCACACCAGTATGGGAGATGTGCATGTGTACAGTTTCAAGCAGCACCTCTTTGTGGACACTTGGAAACAGCGCTGTGAAAAAATTTCGTACGAAGCGGGATTTGGCCAAAGTTGAAAGACCTTCCAAAACCAACCCTAAAGAACTTAGCCAAACAATGAATGTTGCAATAAGCTCCTCCAGGAAAGGTGCCTCTATGACACAACCCCCGAGCAGGTAGCTACATTCTGCACAGTACAAAAGGCATATGAATTCCAGGCTGAAAACTCACTCTAGAAGGATGAAATGCATGTGTTTCTCTCTGAAAGAACACTCAGCCACCAGGCTTTTGCTTGCTCCTTCAAGGTCTTTGTAGAAACGTGTGTTTTCACTGTTGGAATACGTTTTGGGATGCATTGTTTCTATCTCTTGCAAGCCTCATGTTGTTTCTTACACAATGTGGGAAAACAAGGAGTATGTTTCCCAAATCACTTGAAATCCAGGAAAACACACAGTGCATCTCTCTTGCCCAAACACGCTCTCTCAACTAATGCGTTGAGAACATTCAAGAAAGCAGAAAAGAAGGGCATTTTGCAGTGAATTTCAGACGGTCATGTACAAAAAGTCATTTCTATCGGTTGCAGAGTGCAAAAGCGTGATTGCCTTCATGCTCTCGATGAAACCCTTACATTTCCAAGTACCTCAATTAGGACTTTCCCAAAAAGATGTGTTTGTGTGTCTGTGGCGAAAGGAGCTCTATCTTGTATATTCAGTGCTGGAGAGTGACACACTCTACACAGGCTACAAGGCGTTTTGAGAGCACCAACATGCTTCACACTGAAACTGCTACAAGGTGTGTGTAGCATGCTGAATGAAGGCTTGTCATTTCAAAGAAAGAAGAGGAAACCAAACTCCAGGTAGTGAAACGAGCACACCAGTATGGGAGATGTGCATGTGTACAGTTTCAAGCAGCACCTCTTTGTGGACACTTGGAAACAGCGCTGTGAAAAAATTTCGTACGAAGCGGGATTTGGCCAAAGTTGAAAGACCTTCCAAAACCAACCCTAAAGAACTTAGCCAAACAATGAATGTTGCAATAAGCTCCTCCAGGAAAGGTGCCTCTATGACACAACCCCCGAGCAGGTAGCTACATTCTGCACAGTACAAAAGGCATATGAATTCCAGGCTGAAAACTCACTCCAGAAGGATGAAATGCATGTGTTTCTCTCTGAAAGAACACTCAGCCACCAGGCTTTTGCTTGCTCCTTCAAGGTCTTTGTAGAAACGTGTGTTTTCACTGTTGGAATACGTTTTGGGATGCATTGTTTCTATCTCTTGCAAGCCTCATGTTGTTTCTTACACAATGTGGGAAAACAAGGAGTATGTTTCCCAAATCACTTGAAATCCAGGAAAACACACACTGCATCTCTCTTGCCCAAACACGCTCTCTCAACTAATGCGTTGAGAACATTCAAGAAAGCAGAAAAGAAGGGCATTTTGCAGTGAATTTCAGACGGGCATGTACAAAAAGTCATTTCTATCGGTTGCAGAGTGCAAAAGCGTGATTGCCTTCATGCTCTCGATGAAACCCTTACATTTCCAAGTACCTCAATTAGGACTTTCCCAAAAAGATGTGTTTGAGTGTCTGTTGTGAAAGGAGCTCTAACTTGTGTATTCAGTGCTGGAGAGTGACACACTCTACACAGGCTACAAGGCGTTTTGAGAGCACCAACATGCTTCACACTGAAACTGCTACAAGGTGTGTGTAGCATGCTGAATGAAGGCTTGTCATTTCAAAGAAAGAAGAGGAAACCAAACTCCAGGTAGTGAAACGAGCACACCAGTATGGGAGATGTGCATGTGTACAGTTTCAAGCAGCACCTCTTTGTGGACACTTGGAAACAGCGCTGTGAAAAAATTTCGTACGAAGCGGGATTTGGCCAAAGTTGAAAGACCTTCCAAAACCAACCCTAAAGAACTTAGCCAAACAATGAATGTTGCAATAAGCTCCTCCAGGAAAGATGCCTCTATGACACAACCCCCGAGCAGGTAGCTACATTCTGCACAGTACAAAAGGCATATGAATTCCAGGCTGAAAACTCACTCCAGAAGGATGAAATGCATGTGTTTCTCTCTGAAAGAACACTCAGCCACCAGGCTTTTGCTTGCTCCTTCAAGGTCTTTGTAGAAACGTGTGTTTTCATTGCTGGAATACGTTTTGGGATGCATTGTTTCTATCTCTTGCAAGCCTCATGTTGTTTCTTACACAATGTGGGAAAACAAGGAGTATGTTTCCCAAATCACTAGAAATTCAGGAAAACACACACTGCATCTCTCTTTCCCAAACACGCTCTCTCACCTAATGCGTTGAGAACATTCAAGAAAGCAGAAAAGAAGGGCATTTTGCAGTGAATTTCAGACGGGCATGTACAAAAAGTCATTTCTATCGGTTGCAGAGTGCAAAAGCGTGATTGCCTTCATGCTCTCGATGAAACCCTTACATTTCCAAGTACCTCAATTAGGACTTTCCCAAAAAGATGTGTTTGAGTGTCTGTTGTGAAAGGAGCTCTAACTTGTGTATTCAGTGCTGGAGAGTGACACACTCTACACAGGCTACAAGGCGTTTTGAGAGCACCAACATGCTTCACACTGAAACTGCTACAAGGTGTGTGTAGCATGCTGAATGAAGGCTTGTCATTTCAAAGAAAGAAGAGGAAACCAAACTCCAGGTAGTGAAACGAGCACACCAGAATGGGAGATGTGCATGTGTACAGTTTCAAGCAGCACCTCTTTGTGGACACTTGGAAACAGCGCTGTGAAAAAATTTCGTACGAAGCGGGATTTGGCCAAAGTTGAAAGTCCTTCCAAAACCAACCCTAAAGAACTTAGCCAAACAATGAATGTTGCAATAAGCTCCTCCAGGAAAGGTGCCTCTATGACACAACCCCCGAGCAGGTAGCTACATTCTGCACAGTACAAAAGGCATATGAATTCCAGGCTGAAAACTCACTCCAGAAGGATGAAATGCATGTGTTTCTCTCTGAAAGAACACTCAGCCACCAGGCTTTTGCTTGCTCCTTCAAGGTCTTTGTAGAAACGTGTGTTTTCACTGTTGGAATACGTTTTGGGATGCATTGTTTCTATCTCTTGCAAGCCTCATGTTGTTTCTTACACAATGTGGGAAAACAAGGAGTATGTTTCCCAAATCACTTGAAATCCAGGAAAACACACACTGCATCTCTCTTGCCCAAACACGCTCTCTCAACTAATGCGTTGAGAACATTCAAGAAAGCAGAAAAGAAGGGCATTTTGCAGTGAATTTCAGACGGGCATGTACAAAAAGTCATTTCTATCGGTTGCAGAGTGCAAAAGCGTGATTGCCTTCATGCTCTCGATGAAACCCTTACATTTCCAAGTACCTCAATTAGGACTTTCCCAAAAAGATGTGTTTGAGTGTCTGTTGTGAAAGGAGCTCTAACTTGTGTATTCAGTGCTGGAGAGTGACACACTCTACACAGGCTACAAGGCGTTTTGAGAGCACCAACATGCTTCACACTGAAACTGCTACAAGGTGTGTGTAGCATGCTGAATGAAGGCTTGTCATTTCAAAGAAAGAAGAGGAAACCAAACTCCAGGTAGTGAAACGAGCACACCAGTATGGGAGATGTGCATGTGTACAGTTTCAAGCAGCACCTCTTTGTGGACACTTGGAAACAGCGCTGTGAAAAAATTTCGTACGAAGCGGGATTTGGCCAAAGTTGAAAGACCTTCCAAAACCAACCCTAAAGAACTTAGCCAAACAATGAATGTTGCAATAAGCTCCTCCAGGAAAGGTGCCTCTATGACACAACCCCCGAGCAGGTAGCTACATTCTGCACAGTACAAAAGGCATATGAATTCCAGGCTGAAAACTCACTCCAGAAGGATGAAATGCATGTGTTTCTCTCTGAAAGAACACTCAGCCACCAGGCTTTTGCTTGCTCCTTCAAGGTCTTTGTAGAAACGTGTGTTTTCATTGCTGGAATACGTTTTGGGATGCATTGTTTCTATCTCTTGCAAGCCTCATGTTGTTTCTTACACAATGTGGGAAAACAAGGAGTATGTTTCCCAAATCACTAGAAATTCAGGAAAACACACACTGCATCTCTCTTGCCCAAACACGCTCTCTCACCTAATGCGTTGAGAACATTCAAGAAAGCAGAAAAGAAGGGCATTTTGCAGTGAATTTCAGACGGGCATGTACAAAAAGTCATTTCTATCGGTTGCAGAGTGCAAAAGCGTGATTGCCTTCATGCTCTCGATGAAACCCTTACATTTCCAAGTACCTCAATTAGGACTTTCCCAAAAAGATGTGTTTGAGTGTCTGTTGTGAAAGGAGCTCTAACTTGTGTATTCAGTGCTGGAGAGTGACACACTCTACACAGGCTACAAGGCGTTTTGAGAGCACCAACATGCTTCACACTGAAACTGCTACAAGGTGTGTGTAGCATGCTGAATGAAGGCTTGTCATTTCAAAGAAAGAAGAGGAAACCAAACTCCAGGTAGTGAAACGAGCACACCAGAATGGGAGATGTGCATGTGTACAGTTTCAAGCAGCACCTCTTTGTGGACACTTGGAAACAGCGCTGTGAAAAAATTTCGTACGAAGCGGGATTTGGCCAAAGTTGAAAGACCTTCCAAAACCAACCCTAAAGAACTTAGCCAAACAATGAATGTTGCAATAAGCTCCTCCAGGAAAGGTGCCTCTATGACACAACCCCCGAGCAGGTAGCTACATTCTGCACAGTACAAAAGGCATATGAATTCCATCCTGAAAACTCACTCCAGAAGGATGAAATGCATGTGTTTCTCTCTGAAAGAACACTCAGCCACCAGGCTTTTGCTTGCTCCTTCAAGGTCTTTCTAGAAACGTGTGTTTTCACTGCTGGAATACGTTTTGGGATGCATTGTTTCTATCTCTTGCAAGCCTCATGTTGTTTCTTACATAATGTGGGAAAACAAGGAGTATGTTTCCCAAATCACTTGAAATCCAGGAAAACACACACTGCATCTCTCTTGCTCAAACACGCTCTCTCAACTAATGCGTTGAGAACATTCAAGAAAGCAGAAAAGAAGGGCATTTTGCAGTGAATTTCAGACGGGCATGTACAAAAAGTCATTTCTATCGGTTGCAGAGTGCAAAAGCGTGATTGCCTTCATGCTCTCGATGAAACCCTTACATTTCCAAGTACCTCAATTAGGACTTTCCCAAAAAGATGTGTTTGAGTGTCTGTTGTGAAAGGAGCTCTAACTTGTGTATTCAGTGCTGGAGAGTGACACACTCTACACAGGCTACAAGGCGTTTTGAGAGCACCAACATGCTTCACACTGAAACTGCTACAAGGTGTGTGTAGCATGCTGAATGAAGGCTTGTCATTTCAAAGAAAGAAGAGGAAACCAAACTCCAGGTAGTGAAACGAGCACACCAGTATGGGAGATGTGCATGTGTACAGTTTCAAGCAGCACCTCTTTGTGGACACTTGGAAACAGCGCTGTGAAAAAATTTCGTACGAAGCGGGATTTGGCCAAAGTTGAAAGACCTTCCAAAACCAACCCTAAAGAACTTAGCCAAACAATGAATGTTGCAATAAGCTCCTCCAGGAAAGGTGCCTCTATGACACAACCCCCGAGCAGGTAGCTACATTCTGCACAGTACAAAAGGCATATGAATTCCAGGCTGAAAACTCACTCCAGAAGGATGAAATGCATGTGTTTCTCTCTGAAAGAACACTCAGCCACCAGGCTTTTGCTTGCTCCTTCAAGGTCTTTCTAGAAACGTGTGTTTTCATTGCTGGAATACGTTTTGGGATGCATTGTTTCTATTTCTTGCAAGCCTCATGTTGTTTCTTACACAATGTGGGAAAACAAAGAGTATGTTTCCCAAATCACTAGAAATTCAGGAAAACACACAGTGCATCTCTCTTGCCCAAACACGCTCTCTTTACTAATGCGTTGAGAACATTCAAGAAAGCAGAAAAGAAGGGCATTTTGCAGTGAATTTCAGACGGGCATGTACAAAAAGTCATTTCTATCGGTTGCAGAGTGCAAAAGCGTGATTGCCTTCATGCTCTCGATGAAACCCTTACATTTCCAAGTACCTCAATTAGGACTTTCCCAAAAAGATGTGTTTGAGTGTCTGTTGTGAAAGGAGCTCTAACTTGTGTATTCAGTGCTGGAGAGTGACACACTCTACACAGGCTACAAGGCGTTTTGAGAGCACCAACATGCTTCACACTGAAACTGCTACAAGGTGTGTGTAGCATGCTGAATGAAGGCTTGTCATTTCAAAGAAAGAAGAGGAAACCAAACTCCAGGTAGTGAAACGAGCACACCAGTATGGGAGATGTGCATGTGTACAGTTTCAAGCAGCACCTCTTTGTGGACACTTGGAAACAGCGCTGTGAAAAAATTTCGTACGAAGCGGGATTTGGCCAAAGTTGAAAGACCTTCCAAAACCAACCCTAAAGAACTTAGCCAAACAATGAATGTTGCAATAAGCTCCTCCAGGAAAGGTGCCTCTATGACACAACCCCCGAGCAGGTAGCTACATTCTGCACAGTACAAAAGGCATATGAATTCCAGGCTGAAAACTCACTCCAGAAGGATGAAATGCATGTGTTTCTCTCTGAAAGAACACTCAGCCACCAGGCTTTTGCTTGCTGCTTCAAGGTCTTTCTAGAAACGTGTGTTTTCATTGCTGGAATACGTTTTGGGATGCATTGTTTCTATCTCTTGCATGCCTCATATTGTTTCTTACACAATGTGGGAAAACAAGGAGTATGTTTCCCAAATCACTAGAAATTCAGGAAAACACACAGTGCATCTCTCTTGCCCAAACACGCTCTCTCACCTAATGCGTTGAGAACATTCAAGAAAGCAGAAAAGAAGGGCATTTGGCACTGAATTTCAGACGGGCATGTACAAAAAGTCATTTCTATCGGTTGCAGAGTGCAAAAGCGTGATTGCCTTCATGCTCTCGATGAAACCCTTACATTTCCAAGTACCTCAATTAGGACTTTCCCAAAAAGATGTGTTTGAGTGTCTGTTGTGAAAGGAGCTCTAACTTGTGTATTCAGTGCTGGAGAGTGACACACTCTACACAGGCTACAAGGCGTTTTGAGAGCACCAACATGCTTCACACTGAAACTGCTACAAGGTGTGTGTAGCATGCTGAATGAAGGCTTGTCATTTCAAAGAAAGAAGAGGAAACCAAACTCCAGGTAGTGAAACGAGCACACCAGTATGGGAGATGTGCATGTGTACAGTTTCAAGCAGCACCTCTTTGTGGACACTTGGAAACAGCGCTGTGAAAAAATTTCGTACGAAGCGGGATTTGGCCAAAGTTGAAAGACCTTCCAAAACCAACCCTAAAGAACTTAGCCAAACAATGAATGTTGCAATAAGCTCCTCCAGGAAAGATGCCTCTATGACACAACCCCCGAGCAGGTAGCTACATTCTGCACAGTACAAAAGGCATATGAATTCCAGGCTGAAAACTCACTCCAGAAGGATGAAATGCATGTGTTTCTCTCTGAAAGAACACTCAGCCACCAGGCTTTTGCTTGCTCCTTCAAGGTCTTTGTAGAAACGTGTGTTTTCATTGCTGGAATACGTTTTGGGATGCATTGTTTCTATCTCTTGCAAGCCTCATGTTGTTTCTTACACAATGTGGGAAAACAAGGAGTATGTTTCCCAAATCACTAGAAATTCAGGAAAACACACACTGCATCTCTCTTTCCCAAACACGCTCTCTCACCTAATGCGTTGAGAACATTCAAGAAAGCAGAAAAGAAGGGCATTTTGCAGTGAATTTCAGACGGGCATGTACAAAAAGTCATTTCTATCGGTTGCAGAGTGCAAAAGCGTGATTGCCTTCATGCTCTCGATGAAACCCTTACATTTCCAAGTACCTCAATTAGGACTTTCCCAAAAAGATGTGTTTGAGTGTCTGTTGTGAAAGGAGCTCTAACTTGTGTATTCAGTGCTGGAGAGTGACACACTCTACACAGGCTACAAGGCGTTTTGAGAGCACCAACATGCTTCACACTGAAACTGCTACAAGGTGTGTGTAGCATGCTGAATGAAGGCTTGTCATTTCAAAGAAAGAAGAGGAAACCAAACTCCAGGTAGTGAAACGAGCACACCAGAATGGGAGATGTGCATGTGTACAGTTTCAAGCAGCACCTCTTTGTGGACACTTGGAAACAGCGCTGTGAAAAAATTTCGTACGAAGCGGGATTTGGCCAAAGTTGAAAGTCCTTCCAAAACCAACCCTAAAGAACTTAGCCAAACAATGAATGTTGCAATAAGCTCCTCCAGGAAAGGTGCCTCTATGACACAACCCCCGAGCAGGTAGCTACATTCTGCACAGTACAAAAGGCATATGAATTCCAGGCTGAAAACTCACTCCAGAAGGATGAAATGCATGTGTTTCTCTCTGAAAGAACACTCAGCCACCAGGCTTTTGCTTGCTCCTTCAAGGTCTTTGTAGAAACGTGTGTTTTCACTGTTGGAATACGTTTTGGGATGCATTGTTTCTATCTCTTGCAAGCCTCATGTTGTTTCTTACACAATGTGGGAAAACAAGGAGTATGTTTCCCAAATCACTTGAAATCCAGGAAAACACACACTGCATCTCTCTTGCCCAAACACGCTCTCTCAACTAATGCGTTGAGAACATTCAAGAAAGCAGAAAAGAAGGGCATTTTGCAGTGAATTTCAGACGGGCATGTACAAAAAGTCATTTCTATCGGTTGCAGAGTGCAAAAGCGTGATTGCCTTCATGCTCTCGATGAAACCCTTACATTTCCAAGTACCTCAATTAGGACTTTCCCAAAAAGATGTGTTTGAGTGTCTGTTGTGAAAGGAGCTCTAACTTGTGTATTCAGTGCTGGAGAGTGACACACTCTACACAGGCTACAAGGCGTTTTGAGAGCACCAACATGCTTCACACTGAAACTGCTACAAGGTGTGTGTAGCATGCTGAATGAAGGCTTGTCATTTCAAAGAAAGAAGAGGAAACCAAACTCCAGGTAGTGAAACGAGCACACCAGTATGGGAGATGTGCATGTGTACAGTTTCAAGCAGCACCTCTTTGTGGACACTTGGAAACAGCGCTGTGAAAAAATTTCGTACGAAGCGGGATTTGGCCAAAGTTGAAAGACCTTCCAAAA
Organism: Miniopterus natalensis; assembly: GCF_054644295.1. NCBI lineage: Eukaryota > Metazoa > Chordata > Mammalia > Chiroptera > Miniopteridae > Miniopterus > Miniopterus natalensis. The sequence goes on from NC_142090.1 coordinate 33,412,055, forward strand.
CCAACCCTAAAGAACTTAGCCAAACAATGAATGTTGCAATAAGCTCCTCCAGGAAAGGTGCCTCTATGACACAACCCCCGAGCAGGTAGCTACATTCTGCACAGTACAAAAGGCATATGAATTCCAGGCTGAAAACTCACTCCAGAAGGATGAAATGCATGTGTTTCTCTCTGAAAGAACACTCAGCCACCAGGCTTTTGCTTGCTCCTTCAAGGTCTTTGTAGAAACGTGTGTTTTCATTGCTGGAATCCGTTTTGGGATGCATTGTTTCTATCTCTTGCAAGCCTCATGTTGTTTCTTACACAATGTGGGAAAACAAGGAGTATGTTTCCCAAATCACTAGAAATTCAGGAAAACACACACTGCATCTCTCTTGCCCAAACACGCTCTCTCACCTAATGCGTTGAGAACATTCAAGAAAGCAGAAAAGAAGGGCATTTTGCAGTGAATTTCAGACGGGCATGTACAAAAAGTCATTTCTATCGGTTGCAGAGTGCAAAAGCGTGATTGCCTTCATGCTCTCGATGAAACCCTTACATTTCCAAGTACCTCAATTAGGACTTTCCCAAAAAGATGTGTTTGAGTGTCTGTTGTGAAAGGAGCTCTAACTTGTGTATTCAGTGCTGGAGAGTGACACACTCTACACAGGCTACAAGGCGTTTTGAGAGCACCAACATGCTTCACACTGAAACTGCTACAAGGTGTGTGTAGCATGCTGAATGAAGGCTTGTCATTTCAAAGAAAGAAGAGGAAACCAAACTCCAGGTAGTGAAACGAGCACACCAGTATGGGAGATGTGCATGTGTACAGTTTCAAGCAGCACCTCTTTGTGGACACTTGGAAACAGCGCTGTGAAAAAATTTCGTACGAAGCGGGATTTGGCCAAAGTTGAAAGACCTTCCAAAACCAACCCTAAAGAACTTAGCCAAACAATGAATGTTGCAATAAGCTCCTCCAGGAAAGGTGCCTCTATGACACAACCCCCGAGCAGGTAGCTACATTCTGCACAGTACAAAAGGCATATGAATTCCAGGCTGAAAACTCACTCCAGAAGGATGAAATGCATGTGTTTCTCTCTGAAAGAACACTCAGCCACCAGGCTTTTGCTTGCTTCTTCCAGGTCTTTGTAGAAACGTGTGTTTTCACTGTTGGAATACGTTTTAGGATGCATTGTTTCTATCTCTTGCAAGCCTCATGTTGTTTCTTACACAATGTGGGAAAACAAGGAGTATGTTTCCCAAATCACTTGAAATCCAGGAAAACACACACTGCATCTCTCTTGCTCAAACGCTCTCTCAACTAATGCGTTGAGAACATTCAAGAAAGCAGAAAAGAAGGGCATTTTGCAGTGAATTTCAGACGGGCATGTACAAAAAGTCATTTCTATCGGTTGCAGAGTGCAAAAGCGTGATTGCCTTCATGCTCTCGATGAAACCCTTACATTTCCAAGTACCTCAATTAGGACTTTCCCAAAAAGATGTGTTTGAGTGTCTGTTGTGAAAGGAGCTCTAACTTGTGTATTCAGTGCTGGAGAGTGACACACTCTACACAGGCTACAAGGCGTTTTGAGAGCACCAACATGCTTCACACTGAAACTGCTACAAGGTGTGTGTAGCATGCTGAATGAAGGCTTGTCATTTCAAAGAAAGAAGAGGAAACCAAACTCCAGGTAGTGAAACGAGCACACCAGTATGGGAGATGTGCATGTGTACAGTTTCAAGCAGCACCTCTTTGTGGACACTTGGAAACAGCGCTGTGAAAAAATTTCGTACGAAGCGGGATTTGGCCAAAGTTGAAAGACCTTCCAAAACCAACCCTAAAGAACTTAGCCAAACAATGAATGTTGCAATAAGCTCCTCCAGGAAAGGTGCCTCTATGACACAACCCCCGAGCAGGTAGCTACATTCTGCACAGTACAAAAGGCATATGAATTCCAGGCTGAAAACTCACTCCAGAAGGATGAAATGCATGTGTTTCTCTCTGAAAGAACACTCAGCCACCAGGCTTTTGCTTGCTGCTTCAAGGTCTTTCTAGAAACGTGTGTTTTCATTGCTGGAATACGTTTTGGGATGCATTGTTTCTATCTCTTGCATGCCTCATATTGTTTCTTACACAATGTGGGAAAACAAGGAGTATGTTTCCCAAATCACTAGAAATTCAGGAAAACACACAGTGCATCTCTCTTGCCCAAACACGCTCTCTCACCTAATGCGTTGAGAACATTCAAGAAAGCAGAAAAGAAGGGCATTTTGCACTGAGTTTCAGACGGGCATGTACAAAAAGTCATTTCTATCGGTTGCAGAGTGCAAAAGCGTGATTGCCTTCATGCTCTCGATGAAACCCTTACATTTCCAAGTACCTCAATTAGGACTTTCCCAAAAAGATGTGTTTGAGTGTCTGTTGTGAAAGGAGCTCTAACTTGTGTATTCAGTGCTGGAGAGTGACACACTCTACACAGGCTACAAGGCGTTTTGAGAGCACCAACATGCTTCACACTGAAACTGCTACAAGGTGTGTGTAGCATGCTGAATGAAGGCTTGTCATTTCAAAGAAAGAAGAGGAAACCAAACTCCAGGTAGTGAAACGAGCACACCAGTATGGGAGATGTGCATGTGTACAGTTTCAAGCAGCACCTCTTTGTGGACACTTGGAAACAGCGCTGTGAAAAAATTTCGTACGAAGCGGGATTTGGCCAAAGTTGAAAGACCTTCCAAAACCAACCCTAAAGAACTTAGCCAAACAATGAATGTTGCAATAAGCTCCTCCAGGAAAGGTGCCTCTATGACACAACCCCCGAGCAGGTAGCTACATTCTGCACAGTACAAAAGGCATATGAATTCCAGGCTGAAAACTCACTCCAGAAGGATGAAATGCATGTGTTTCTCTCTGAAAGAACACTCAGCCACCAGGCTTTTGCTTGCTACTTCAAGGTCTTTGTAGAAACGTGTGTTTTCACTGCTGGAATACGTTTTGGGATGCATTGTTTCTATCTCTTGCAAGCCTCATGTTGTTTCTTACACAATGTGGGGAAAAAAGGACTATGTTTCCCAAATCACTTGAAATCCAGGAAAACACACACTGCATCTCCATTGCTCAAACACGCTCTCTCACCTAATGCGTTGAGAACATTCATGAAAGCAGAAAAGAAGGGCATTTTGCACTGAATTTCAGACGGGCATGTACAAAAAGTCATTTCTATCGGTTGCAGAGTGCAAAAGCGTGATTGCCTTCATGCTCTCGATGAAACCCTTACATTTCCAAGTACCTCAATTAGGACTTTCCCAAAAAGATGTGTTTGAGTGTCTGTTGTGAAAGGAGCTCTATCTTGTGTATTCAGTGCTGGAGAGTGACACACTCTACACAGGCTACAAGGCGTTTTGAGAGCACCAACATGCTTCACACTGAAACTGCTACAAGGTGTGTGTAGCATGCTGAATGAAGGCTTGTCATTTCAAAGAAAGAAGAGGAAACCAAACTCCAGGTAGTGAAACGAGCACACCAGTATGGGAGATGTGCATGTGTACAGTTTCAAGCAGCACCTCTTTGTGGACACTTGGAAACAGCGCTGTGAAAAAATTTCGTACGAAGCGGGATTTGGCCAAAGTTGAAAGACCTTCCAAAACCAACCCTAAAGAACTTAGCCAAACAATGAATGTTGCAATAAGCTCCTCCAGGAAAGGTGCCTCTATGACACAACCCCCGAGCAGGTAGCTACATTCTGCACAGTACAAAAGGCATATGAATTCCAGGCTGAAAACTCACTCCAGAAGGATGAAATGCATGTGTTTCTCTCTGAAAGAACACTCAGCCACCAGGCTTTTGCTTGCTTCTTCCAGGTCTTTGTAGAAACGTGTGTTTTCACTGTTGGAATACGTTTTAGGATGCATTGTTTCTATCTCTTGCAAGCCTCATGTTGTTTCTTACACAATGTGGGAAAACAAGGAGTATGTTTCCCAAATCACTTGAAATCCAGGAAAACACACACTGCATCTCTCTTGCTCAAACGCTCTCTCAACTAATGCGTTGAGAACATTCAAGAAAGCAGAAAAGAAGGGCATTTTGCAGTGAATTTCAGACGGGCATGTACAAAAAGTCATTTCTATCGGTTGCAGAGTGCAAAAGCGTGATTGCCTTCATGCTCTCGATGAAACCCTTACATTTCCAAGTACCTCAATTAGGACTTTCCCAAAAAGATGTGTTTGAGTGTCTGTTGTGAAAGGAGCTCTAACTTGTGTATTCAGTGCTGGAGAGTGACACACTCTACACAGGCTACAAGGCGTTTTGAGAGCACCAACATGCTTCACACTGAAACTGCTACAAGGTGTGTGTAGCATGCTGAATGAAGGCTTGTCATTTCAAAGAAAGAAGAGGAAACCAAACTCCAGGTAGTGAAACGAGCACACCAGTATGGGAGATGTGCATGTGTACAGTTTCAAGCAGCACCTCTTTGTGGACACTTGGAAACAGCGCTGTGAAAAAATTTCGTACGAAGCGGGATTTGGCCAAAGTTGAAAGACCTTCCAAAACCAACCCTAAAGAACTTAGCCAAACAATGAATGTTGCAATAAGCTCCTCCAGGAAAGGTGCCTCTATGACACAACCCCCGAGCAGGTAGCTACATTCTGCACAGTACAAAAGGCATATGAATTCCAGGCTGAAAACTCACTCCAGAAGGATGAAATGCATGTGTTTCTCTCTGAAAGAACACTCAGCCACCAGGCTTTTGCTTGCTGCTTCAAGGTCTTTCTAGAAACGTGTGTTTTCATTGCTGGAATACGTTTTGGGATGCATTGTTTCTATCTCTTGCATGCCTCATATTGTTTCTTACACAATGTGGGAAAACAAGGAGTATGTTTCCCAAATCACTAGAAATTCAGGAAAACACACAGTGCATCTCTCTTGCCCAAACACGCTCTCTCACCTAATGCGTTGAGAACATTCAAGAAAGCAGAAAAGAAGGGCATTTTGCACTGAGTTTCAGACGGGCATGTACAAAAAGTCATTTCTATCGGTTGCAGAGTGCAAAAGCGTGATTGCCTTCATGCTCTCGATGAAACCCTTACATTTCCAAGTACCTCAATTAGGACTTTCCCAAAAAGATGTGTTTGAGTGTCTGTTGTGAAAGGAGCTCTAACTTGTGTATTCAGTGCTGGAGAGTGACACACTCTACACAGGCTACAAGGCGTTTTGAGAGCACCAACATGCTTCACACTGAAACTGCTACAAGGTGTGTGTAGCATGCTGAATGAAGGCTTGTCATTTCAAAGAAAGAAGAGGAAACCAAACTCCAGGTAGTGAAACGAGCACACCAGTATGGGAGATGTGCATGTGTACAGTTTCAAGCAGCACCTCTTTGTGGACACTTGGAAACAGCGCTGTGAAAAAATTTCGTACGAAGCGGGATTTGGCCAAAGTTGAAAGACCTTCCAAAACCAACCCTAAAGAACTTAGCCAAACAATGAATGTTGCAATAAGCTCCTCCAGGAAAGGTGCCTCTATGACACAACCCCCGAGCAGGTAGCTACATTCTGCACAGTACAAAAGGCATATGAATTCCAGGCTGAAAACTCACTCCAGAAGGATGAAATGCATGTGTTTCTCTCTGAAAGAACACTCAGCCACCAGGCTTTTGCTTGCTCCTTCAAGGTCTTTGTAGAAACGTGTGTTTTCATTGCTGGAATACGTTTTGGGATGCATTGTTTCTATCTCTTGCAAGCCTCATGTTGTTTCTTACACAATGTGGGAAAACAAGGAGTATGTTTCCCAAATCACTTGAAATCCAGGAAAACACACACTGCATCTCTCTTGCTCAAACGCTCTCTCAACTAATGCGTTGAGAACATTCAAGAAAGCAGAAAAGAAGGGCATTTTGCAGTGAATTTCAGACGGGCATGTACAAAAAGTCATTTCTATCGGTTGCAGAGTGCAAAAGCGTGATTGCCTTCATGCTCTCGATGAAACCCTTACATTTCCAAGTACCTCAATTAGGACTTTCCCAAAAAGATGTGTTTGAGTGTCTGTTGTGAAAGGAGCTCTAACTTGTGTATTCAGTGCTGGAGAGTGACACACTCTACACAGGCTACAAGGCGTTTTGAGAGCACCAACATGCTTCACACTGAAACTGCTACAAGGTGTGTGTAGCATGCTGAATGAAGGCTTGTCATTTCAAAGAAAGAAGAGGAAACCAAACTCCAGGTAGTGAAACGAGCACACCAGTATGGGAGATGTGCATGTGTACAGTTTCAAGCAGCACCTCTTTGTGGACACTTGGAAACAGCGCTGTGAAAAAATTTCGTACGAAGCGGGATTTGGCCAAAGTTGAAAGACCTTCCAAAACCAACCCTAAAGAACTTAGCCAAACAATGAATGTTGCAATAAGCTCCTCCAGGAAAGGTGCCTCTATGACACAACCCCCGAGCAGGTAGCTACATTCTGCACAGTACAAAAGGCATATGAATTCCAGGCTGAAAACTCACTCCAGAAGGATGAAATGCATGTGTTTCTCTCTGAAAGAACACTCAGCCACCAGGCTTTTGCTTGCTGCTTCAAGGTCTTTCTAGAAACGTGTGTTTTCATTGCTGGAATACGTTTTGGGATGCATTGTTTCTATCTCTTGCATGCATCATATTGTTTCTTACACAATGTGGGAAAACAAGGAGTATGTTTCCCAAATCACTAGAAATTCAGGAAAACACACAGTGCATCTCTCTTGCCCAAACACGCTCTCTCACCTAATGCGTTGAGAACATTCAAGAAAGCAGAAAAGAAGGGCATTTTGCACTGAGTTTCAGACGGGCATGTACAAAAAGTCATTTCTATCGGTTGCAGAGTGCAAAAGCGTGATTGCCTTCATGCTCTCGATGAAACCCTTACATTTCCAAGTACCTCAATTAGGACTTTCCCAAAAAGATGTGTTTGAGTGTCTGTTGTGAAAGGAGCTCTAACTTGTGTATTCAGTGCTGGAGAGTGACACACTCTACACAGGCTACAAGGCGTTTTGAGAGCACCAACATGCTTCACACTGAAACTGCTACAAGGTGTGTGTAGCATGCTGAATGAAGGCTTGTCATTTCAAAGAAAGAAGAGGAAACCAAACTCCAGGTAGTGAAACGAGCACACCAGTATGGGAGATGTGCATGTGTACAGTTTCAAGCAGCACCTCTTTGTGGACACTTGGAAACAGCGCTGTGAAAAAATTTCGTACGAAGCGGGATTTGGCCAAAGTTGAAAGACCTTCCAAAACCAACCCTAAAGAACTTAGCCAAACAATGAATGTTGCAATAAGCTCCTCCAGGAAAGGTGCCTCTATGACACAACCCCCGAGCAGGTAGCTACATTCTGCACAGTACAAAAGGCATATGAATTCCAGGCTGAAAACTCACTCCAGAAGGATGAAATGCATGTGTTTCTCTCTGAAAGAACACTCAGCCACCAGGCTTTTGCTTGCTACTTCAAGGTCTTTGTAGAAACGTGTGTTTTCACTGCTGGAATACGTTTTGGGATGCATTGTTTCTATCTCTTGCAAGCCTCATGTTGTTTCTTACACAATGTGGGGAAAAAAGGACTATGTTTCCCAAATCACTTGAAATCCAGGAAAACACACACTGCATCTCCATTGCTCAAACACGCTCTCTCACCTAATGCGTTGAGAACATTCATGAAAGCAGAAAAGAAGGGCATTTTGCACTGAATTTCAGACGGGCATGTACAAAAAGTCATTTCTATCGGTTGCAGAGTGCAAAAGCGTGATTGCCTTCATGCTCTCGATGAAACCCTTACATTTCCAAGTACCTCAATTAGGACTTTCCCAAAAAGATGTGTTTGAGTGTCTGTTGTGAAAGGAGCTCTATCTTGTGTATTCAGTGCTGGAGAGTGACACACTCTACACAGGCTACAAGGCGTTTTGAGAGCACCAACATGCTTCACACTGAAACTGCTACAAGGTGTGTGTAGCATGCTGAATGAAGGCTTGTCATTTCAAAGAAAGAAGAGGAAACCAAACTCCAGGTAGTGAAACGAGCACACCAGTATGGGAGATGTGCATGTGTACAGTTTCAAGCAGCACCTCTTTGTGGACACTTGGAAACAGCGCTGTGAAAAAATTTCGTACGAAGCGGGATTTGGCCAAAGTTGAAAGACCTTCCAAAACCAACCCTAAAGAACTTAGCCAAACAATGAATGTTGCAATAAGCTCCTCCAGGAAAGGTGCCTCTATGACACAACCCCCGAGCAGGTAGCTACATTCTGCACAGTACAAAAGGCATATGAATTCCAGGCTGAAAACTCACTCCAGAAGGATGAAATGCATGTGTTTCTCTCTGAAAGAACACTCAGCCACCAGGCTTTTGCTTGCTTCTTCCAGGTCTTTGTAGAAACGTGTGTTTTCACTGTTGGAATACGTTTTAGGATGCATTGTTTCTATCTCTTGCAAGCCTCATGTTGTTTCTTACACAATGTGGGAAAACAAGGAGTATGTTTCCCAAATCACTTGAAATCCAGGAAAACACACACTGCATCTCTCTTGCTCAAACGCTCTCTCAACTAATGCGTTGAGAACATTCAAGAAAGCAGAAAAGAAGGGCATTTTGCAGTGAATTTCAGACGGGCATGTACAAAAAGTCATTTCTATCGGTTGCAGAGTGCAAAAGCGTGATTGCCTTCATGCTCTCGATGAAACCCTTACATTTCCAAGTACCTCAATTAGGACTTTCCCAAAAAGATGTGTTTGAGTGTCTGTTGTGAAAGGAGCTCTAACTTGTGTATTCAGTGCTGGAGAGTGACACACTCTACACAGGCTACAAGGCGTTTTGAGAGCACCAACATGCTTCACACTGAAACTGCTACAAGGTGTGTGTAGCATGCTGAATGAAGGCTTGTCATTTCAAAGAAAGAAGAGGAAACCAAACTCCAGGTAGTGAAACGAGCACACCAGTATGGGAGATGTGCATGTGTACAGTTTCAAGCAGCACCTCTTTGTGGACACTTGGAAACAGCGCTGTGAAAAAATTTCGTACGAAGCGGGATTTGGCCAAAGTTGAAAGACCTTCCAAAACCAACCCTAAAGAACTTAGCCAAACAATGAATGTTGCAATAAGCTCCTCCAGGAAAGGTGCCTCTATGACACAACCCCCGAGCAGGTAGCTACATTCTGCACAGTACAAAAGGCATATGAATTCCAGGCTGAAAACTCACTCCAGAAGGATGAAATGCATGTGTTTCTCTCTGAAAGAACACTCAGCCACCAGGCTTTTGCTTGCTGCTTCAAGGTCTTTCTAGAAACGTGTGTTTTCATTGCTGGAATACGTTTTGGGATGCATTGTTTCTATCTCTTGCATGCCTCATATTGTTTCTTACACAATGTGGGAAAACAAGGAGTATGTTTCCCAAATCACTAGAAATTCAGGAAAACACACAGTGCATCTCTCTTGCCCAAACACGCTCTCTCACCTAATGCGTTGAGAACATTCAAGAAAGCAGAAAAGAAGGGCATTTGGCACTGAATTTCAGACGGGCATGTACAAAAAGTCATTTCTATCGGTTGCAGAGTGCAAAAGCGTGATTGCCTTCATGCTCTCGATGAAACCCTTACATTTCCAAGTACCTCAATTAGGACTTTCCCAAAAAGATGTGTTTGAGTGTCTGTTGTGAAAGGAGCTCTAACTTGTGTATTCAGTGCTGGAGAGTGACACACTCTACACAGGCTACAAGGCGTTTTGAGAGCACCAACATGCTTCACACTGAAACTGCTACAAGGTGTGTGTAGCATGCTGAATGAAGGCTTGTCATTTCAAAGAAAGAAGAGGAAACCAAACTCCAGGTAGTGAAACGAGCACACCAGTATGGGAGATGTGCATGTGTACAGTTTCAAGCAGCACCTCTTTGTGGACACTTGGAAACAGCGCTGTGAAAAAATTTCGTACGAAGCGGGATTTGGCCAAAGTTGAAAGACCTTCCAAAACCAACCCTAAAGAACTTAGCCAAACAATGAATGTTGCAATAAGCTCCTCCAGGAAAGATGCCTCTATGACACAACCCCCGAGCAGGTAGCTACATTCTGCACAGTACAAAAGGCATATGAATTCCAGGCTGAAAACTCACTCCAGAAGGATGAAATGCATGTGTTTCTCTCTGAAAGAACACTCAGCCACCAGGCTTTTGCTTGCTCCTTCAAGGTCTTTGTAGAAACGTGTGTTTTCATTGCTGGAATACGTTTTGGGATGCATTGTTTCTATCTCTTGCAAGCCTCATGTTGTTTCTTACACAATGTGGGAAAACAAGGAGTATGTTTCCCAAATCACTAGAAATTCAGGAAAACACACACTGCATCTCTCTTTCCCAAACACGCTCTCTCACCTAATGCGTTGAGAACATTCAAGAAAGCAGAAAAGAAGGGCATTTTGCAGTGAATTTCAGACGGGCATGTACAAAAAGTCATTTCTATCGGTTGCAGAGTGCAAAAGCGTGATTGCCTTCATGCTCTCGATGAAACCCTTACATTTCCAAGTACCTCAATTAGGACTTTCCCAAAAAGATGTGTTTGAGTGTCTGTTGTGAAAGGAGCTCTAACTTGTGTATTCAGTGCTGGAGAGTGACACACTCTACACAGGCTACAAGGCGTTTTGAGAGCACCAACATGCTTCGCACTGAAACTGCTACAAGGTGTGTGTAGCATGCTGAATGAAGGCTTGTCATTTCAAAGAAAGAAGAGGAAACCAAACTCCAGGTAGTGAAACGAGCACACCAGAATGGGAGATGTGCATGTGTACAGTTTCAAGCAGCACCTCTTTGTGGACACTTGGAAACAGCGCTGTGAAAAAATTTCGTACGAAGCGGGATTTGGCCAAAGTTGAAAGTCCTTCCAAAACCAACCCTAAAGAACTTAGCCAAACAATGAATGTTGCAATAAGCTCCTCCAGGAAAGGTGCCTCTATGACACAACCCCCGAGCAGGTAGCTACATTCTGCACAGTACAAAAGGCATATGAATTCCAGGCTGAAAACTCACTCCAGAAGGATGAAATGCATGTGTTTCTCTCTGAAAGAACACTCAGCCACCAGGCTTTTGCTTGCTCCTTCAAGGTCTTTGTAGAAACGTGTGTTTTCACTGTTGGAATACGTTTTGGGATGCATTGTTTCTATCTCTTGCAAGCCTCATGTTGTTTCTTACACAATGTGGGAAAACAAGGAGTATGTTTCCCAAATCACTTGAAATCCAGGAAAACACACACTGCATCTCTCTTGCCCAAACACGCTCTCTCAACTAATGCGTTGAGAACATTCAAGAAAGCAGAAAAGAAGGGCATTTTGCAGTGAATTTCAGACGGGCATGTACAAAAAGTCATTTCTATCGGTTGCAGAGTGCAAAAGCGTGATTGCCTTCATGCTCTCGATGAAACCCTTACATTTCCAAGTACCTCAATTAGGACTTTCCCAAAAAGATGTGTTTGAGTGTCTGTTGTGAAAGGAGCTCTAACTTGTGTATTCAGTGCTGGAGAGTGACACACTCTACACAGGCTACAAGGCGTTTTGAGAGCACCAACATGCTTCACACTGAAACTGCTACAAGGTGTGTGTAGCATGCTGAATGAAGGCTTGTCATTTCAAAGAAAGAAGAGGAAACCAAACTCCAGGTAGTGAAACGAGCACACCAGTATGGGAGATGTGCATGTGTACAGTTTCAAGCAGCACCTCTTTGTGGACACTTGGAAACAGCGCTGTGAAAAAATTTCGTACGAAGCGGGATTTGGCCAAAGTTGAAAGACCTTCCAAAACCAACCCTAAAGAACTTAGCCAAACAATGAATGTTGCAATAAGCTCCTCCAGGAAAGGTGCCTCTATGACACAACCCCCGAGCAGGTAGCTACATTCTGCACAGTACAAAAGGCATATGAATTCCAGGCTGAAAACTCACTCCAGAAGGATGAAATGCATGTGTTTCTCTCTGAAAGAACACTCAGCCACCAGGCTTTTGCTTGCTCCTTCAAGGTCTTTGTAGAAACGTGTGTTTTCATTGCTGGAATCCGTTTTGGGATGCATTGTTTCTATCTCTTGCAAGCCTCATGTTGTTTCTTACACAATGTGGGAAAACAAGGAGTATGTTTCCCAAATCACTAGAAATTCAGGAAAACACACACTGCATCTCTCTTGCCCAAACACGCTCTCTCACCTAATGCGTTGAGAACATTCAAGAAAGCAGAAAAGAAGGGCATTTTGCAGTGAATTTCAGACGGGCATGTACAAAAAGTCATTTCTATCGGTTGCAGAGTGCAAAAGCGTGATTGCCTTCATGCTCTCGATGAAACCCTTACATTTCCAAGTACCTCAATTAGGACTTTCCCAAAAAGATGTGTTTGAGTGTCTGTTGTGAAAGGAGCTCTAACTTGTGTATTCAGTGCTGGAGAGTGACACACTCTACACAGGCTACAAGGCGTTTTGAGAGCACCAACATGCTTCACACTGAAACTGCTACAAGGTGTGTGTAGCATGCTGAATGAAGGCTTGTCATTTCAAAGAAAGAAGAGGAAACCAAACTCCAGGTAGTGAAACGAGCACACCAGTATGGGAGATGTGCATGTGTACAGTTTCAAGCAGCACCTCTTTGTGGACACTTGGAAACAGCGCTGTGAAAAAATTTCGTACGAAGCGGGATTTGGCCAAAGTTGAAAGACCTTCCAAAACCAACCCTAAAGAACTTAGCCAAACAATGAATGTTGCAATAAGCTCCTCCAGGAAAGGTGCCTCTATGACACAACCCCCGAGCAGGTAGCTACATTCTGCACAGTACAAAAGGCATATGAATTCCAGGCTGAAAACTCACTCCAGAAGGATGAAATGCATGTGTTTCTCTCTGAAAGAACACTCAGCCACCAGGCTTTTGCTTGCTTCTTCCAGGTCTTTGTAGAAACGTGTGTTTTCACTGTTGGAATACGTTTTAGGATGCATTGTTTCTATCTCTTGCAAGCCTCATGTTGTTTCTTACACAATGTGGGAAAACAAGGAGTATGTTTCCCAAATCACTTGAAATCCAGGAAAACACACACTGCATCTCTCTTGCTCAAACGCTCTCTCAACTAATGCGTTGAGAACATTCAAGAAAGCAGAAAAGAAGGGCATTTTGCAGTGAATTTCAGACGGGCATGTACAAAAAGTCATTTCTATCGGTTGCAGAGTGCAAAAGCGTGATTGCCTTCATGCTCTCGATGAAACCCTTACATTTCCAAGTACCTCAATTAGGACTTTCCCAAAAAGATGTGTTTGAGTGTCTGTTGTGAAAGGAGCTCTAACTTGTGTATTCAGTGCTGGAGAGTGACACACTCTACACAGGCTACAAGGCGTTTTGAGAGCACCAACATGCTTCACACTGAAACTGCTACAAGGTGTGTGTAGCATGCTGAATGAAGGCTTGTCATTTCAAAGAAAGAAGAGGAAACCAAACTCCAGGTAGTGAAACGAGCACACCAGTATGGGAGATGTGCATGTGTACAGTTTCAAGCAGCACCTCTTTGTGGACACTTGGAAACAGCGCTGTGAAAAAATTTCGTACGAAGCGGGATTTGGCCAAAGTTGAAAGACCTTCCAAAACCAACCCTAAAGAACTTAGCCAAACAATGAATGTTGCAATAAGCTCCTCCAGGAAAGGTGCCTCTATGACACAACCCCCGAGCAGGTAGCTACATTCTGCACAGTACAAAAGGCATATGAATTCCAGGCTGAAAACTCACTCCAGAAGGATGAAATGCATGTGTTTCTCTCTGAAAGAACACTCAGCCACCAGGCTTTTGCTTGCTGCTTCAAGGTCTTTCTAGAAACGTGTGTTTTCATTGCTGGAATACGTTTTGGGATGCATTGTTTCTATCTCTTGCATGCCTCATATTGTTTCTTACACAATGTGGGAAAACAAGGAGTATGTTTCCCAAATCACTAGAAATTCAGGAAAACACACAGTGCATCTCTCTTGCCCAAACACGCTCTCTCACCTAATGCGTTGAGAACATTCAAGAAAGCAGAAAAGAAGGGCATTTTGCACTGAGTTTCAGACGGGCATGTACAAAAAGTCATTTCTATCGGTTGCAGAGTGCAAAAGCGTGATTGCCTTCATGCTCTCGATGAAACCCTTACATTTCCAAGTACCTCAATTAGGACTTTCCCAAAAAGATGTGTTTGAGTGTCTGTTGTGAAAGGAGCTCTAACTTGTGTATTCAGTGCTGGAGAGTGACACACTCTACACAGGCTACAAGGCGTTTTGAGAGCACCAACATGCTTCACACTGAAACTGCTACAAGGTGTGTGTAGCATGCTGAATGAAGGCTTGTCATTTCAAAGAAAGAAGAGGAAACCAAACTCCAGGTAGTGAAACGAGCACACCAGTATGGGAGATGTGCATGTGTACAGTTTCAAGCAGCACCTCTTTGTGGACACTTGGAAACAGCGCTGTGAAAAAATTTCGTACGAAGCGGGATTTGGCCAAAGTTGAAAGACCTTCCAAAACCAACCCTAAAGAACTTAGCCAAACAATGAATGTTGCAATAAGCTCCTCCAGGAAAGGTGCCTCTATGACACAACCCCCGAGCAGGTAGCTACATTCTGCACAGTACAAAAGGCATATGAATTCCAGGCTGAAAACTCACTCCAGAAGGATGAAATGCATGTGTTTCTCTCTGAAAGAACACTCAGCCACCAGGCTTTTGCTTGCTACTTCAAGGTCTTTGTAGAAACGTGTGTTTTCACTGCTGGAATACGTTTTGGGATGCATTGTTTCTATCTCTTGCAAGCCTCATGTTGTTTCTTACACAATGTGGGGAAAAAAGGACTATGTTTCCCAAATCACTTGAAATCCAGGAAAACACACACTGCATCTCCATTGCTCAAACACGCTCTCTCACCTAATGCGTTGAGAACATTCATGAAAGCAGAAAAGAAGGGCATTTTGCACTGAATTTCAGACGGGCATGTACAAAAAGTCATTTCTATCGGTTGCAGAGTGCAAAAGCGTGATTGCCTTCATGCTCTCGATGAAACCCTTACATTTCCAAGTACCTCAATTAGGACTTTCCCAAAAAGATGTGTTTGAGTGTCTGTTGTGAAAGGAGCTCTATCTTGTGTATTCAGTGCTGGAGAGTGACACACTCTACACAGGCTACAAGGCGTTTTGAGAGCACCAACATGCTTCACACTGAAACTGCTACAAGGTGTGTGTAGCATGCTGAATGAAGGCTTGTCATTTCAAAGAAAGAAGAGGAAACCAAACTCCAGGTAGTGAAACGAGCACACCAGTATGGGAGATGTGCATGTGTACAGTTTCAAGCAGCACCTCTTTGTGGACACTTGGAAACAGCGCTGTGAAAAAATTTCGTACGAAGCGGGATTTGGCCAAAGTTGAAAGACCTTCCAAAACCAACCCTAAAGAACTTAGCCAAACAATGAATGTTGCAATAAGCTCCTCCAGGAAAGGTGCCTCTATGACACAACCCCCGAGCAGGTAGCTACATTCTGCACAGTACAAAAGGCATATGAATTCCAGGCTGAAAACTCACTCCAGAAGGATGAAATGCATGTGTTTCTCTCTGAAAGAACACTCAGCCACCAGGCTTTTGCTTGCTTCTTCCAGGTCTTTGTAGAAACGTGTGTTTTCACTGTTGGAATACGTTTTAGGATGCATTGTTTCTATCTCTTGCAAGCCTCATGTTGTTTCTTACACAATGTGGGAAAACAAGGAGTATGTTTCCCAAATCACTTGAAATCCAGGAAAACACACACTGCATCTCTCTTGCTCAAACGCTCTCTCAACTAATGCGTTGAGAACATTCAAGAAAGCAGAAAAGAAGGGCATTTTGCAGTGAATTTCAGACGGGCATGTACAAAAAGTCATTTCTATCGGTTGCAGAGTGCAAAAGCGTGATTGCCTTCATGCTCTCGATGAAACCCTTACATTTCCAAGTACCTCAATTAGGACTTTCCCAAAAAGATGTGTTTGAGTGTCTGTTGTGAAAGGAGCTCTAACTTGTGTATTCAGTGCTGGAGAGTGACACACTCTACACAGGCTACAAGGCGTTTTGAGAGCACCAACATGCTTCACACTGAAACTGCTACAAGGTGTGTGTAGCATGCTGAATGAAGGCTTGTCATTTCAAAGAAAGAAGAGGAAACCAAACTCCAGGTAGTGAAACGAGCACACCAGTATGGGAGATGTGCATGTGTACAGTTTCAAGCAGCACCTCTTTGTGGACACTTGGAAACAGCGCTGTGAAAAAATTTCGTACGAAGCGGGATTTGGCCAAAGTTGAAAGACCTTCCAAAACCAACCCTAAAGAACTTAGCCAAACAATGAATGTTGCAATAAGCTCCTCCAGGAAAGGTGCCTCTATGACACAACCCCCGAGCAGGTAGCTACATTCTGCACAGTACAAAAGGCATATGAATTCCAGGCTGAAAACTCACTCCAGAAGGATGAAATGCATGTGTTTCTCTCTGAAAGAACACTCAGCCACCAGGCTTTTGCTTGCTGCTTCAAGGTCTTTCTAGAAACGTGTGTTTTCATTGCTGGAATACGTTTTGGGATGCATTGTTTCTATCTCTTGCATGCCTCATATTGTTTCTTACACAATGTGGGAAAACAAGGAGTATGTTTCCCAAATCACTAGAAATTCAGGAAAACACACAGTGCATCTCTCTTGCCCAAACACGCTCTCTCACCTAATGCGTTGAGAACATTCAAGAAAGCAGAAAAGAAGGGCATTTTGCACTGAGTTTCAGACGGGCATGTACAAAAAGTCATTTCTATCGGTTGCAGAGTGCAAAAGCGTGATTGCCTTCATGCTCTCGATGAAACCCTTACATTTCCAAGTACCTCAATTAGGACTTTCCCAAAAAGATGTGTTTGAGTGTCTGTTGTGAAAGGAGCTCTAACTTGTGTATTCAGTGCTGGAGAGTGACACACTCTACACAGGCTACAAGGCGTTTTGAGAGCACCAACATGCTTCACACTGAAACTGCTACAAGGTGTGTGTAGCATGCTGAATGAAGGCTTGTCATTTCAAAGAAAGAAGAGGAAACCAAACTCCAGGTAGTGAAACGAGCACACCAGTATGGGAGATGTGCATGTGTACAGTTTCAAGCAGCACCTCTTTGTGGACACTTGGAAACAGCGCTGTGAAAAAATTTCGTACGAAGCGGGATTTGGCCAAAGTTGAAAGACCTTCCAAAACCAACCCTAAAGAACTTAGCCAAACAATGAATGTTGCAATAAGCTCCTCCAGGAAAGGTGCCTCTATGACACAACCCCCGAGCAGGTAGCTACATTCTGCACAGTACAAAAGGCATATGAATTCCAGGCTGAAAACTCACTCCAGAAGGATGAAATGCATGTGTTTCTCTCTGAAAGAACACTCAGCCACCAGGCTTTTGCTTGCTCCTTCAAGGTCTTTGTAGAAACGTGTGTTTTCATTGCTGGAATACGTTTTGGGATGCATTGTTTCTATCTCTTGCAAGCCTCATGTTGTTTCTTACACAATGTGGGAAAACAAGGAGTATGTTTCCCAAATCACTTGAAATCCAGGAAAACACACACTGCATCTCTCTTGCTCAAACGCTCTCTCAACTAATGCGTTGAGAACATTCAAGAAAGCAGAAAAGAAGGGCATTTTGCAGTGAATTTCAGACGGGCATGTACAAAAAGTCATTTCTATCGGTTGCAGAGTGCAAAAGCGTGATTGCCTTCATGCTCTCGATGAAACCCTTACATTTCCAAGTACCTCAATTAGGACTTTCCCAAAAAGATGTGTTTGAGTGTCTGTTGTGAAAGGAGCTCTAACTTGTGTATTCAGTGCTGGAGAGTGACACACTCTACACAGGCTACAAGGCGTTTTGAGAGCACCAACATGCTTCACACTGAAACTGCTACAAGGTGTGTGTAGCATGCTGAATGAAGGCTTGTCATTTCAAAGAAAGAAGAGGAAACCAAACTCCAGGTAGTGAAACGAGCACACCAGTATGGGAGATGTGCATGTGTACAGTTTCAAGCAGCACCTCTTTGTGGACACTTGGAAACAGCGCTGTGAAAAAATTTCGTACGAAGCGGGATTTGGCCAAAGTTGAAAGACCTTCCAAAACCAACCCTAAAGAACTTAGCCAAACAATGAATGTTGCAATAAGCTCCTCCAGGAAAGGTGCCTCTATGACACAACCCCCGAGCAGGTAGCTACATTCTGCACAGTACAAAAGGCATATGAATTCCAGGCTGAAAACTCACTCCAGAAGGATGAAATGCATGTGTTTCTCTCTGAAAGAACACTCAGCCACCAGGCTTTTGCTTGCTGCTTCAAGGTCTTTCTAGAAACGTGTGTTTTCATTGCTGGAATACGTTTTGGGATGCATTGTTTCTATCTCTTGCATGCATCATATTGTTTCTTACACAATGTGGGAAAACAAGGAGTATGTTTCCCAAATCACTAGAAATTCAGGAAAACACACAGTGCATCTCTCTTGCCCAAACACGCTCTCTCACCTAATGCGTTGAGAACATTCAAGAAAGCAGAAAAGAAGGGCATTTTGCACTGAGTTTCAGACGGGCATGTACAAAAAGTCATTTCTATCGGTTGCAGAGTGCAAAAGCGTGATTGCCTTCATGCTCTCGATGAAACCCTTACATTTCCAAGTACCTCAATTAGGACTTTCCCAAAAAGATGTGTTTGAGTGTCTGTTGTGAAAGGAGCTCTAACTTGTGTATTCAGTGCTGGAGAGTGACACACTCTACACAGGCTACAAGGCGTTTTGAGAGCACCAACATGCTTCACACTGAAACTGCTACAAGGTGTGTGTAGCATGCTGAATGAAGGCTTGTCATTTCAAAGAAAGAAGAGGAAACCAAACTCCAGGTAGTGAAACGAGCACACCAGTATGGGAGATGTGCATGTGTACAGTTTCAAGCAGCACCTCTTTGTGGACACTTGGAAACAGCGCTGTGAAAAAATTTCGTACGAAGCGGGATTTGGCCAAAGTTGAAAGACCTTCCAAAACCAACCCTAAAGAACTTAGCCAAACAATGAATGTTGCAATAAGCTCCTCCAGGAAAGGTGCCTCTATGACACAACCCCCGAGCAGGTAGCTACATTCTGCACAGTACAAAAGGCATATGAATTCCAGGCTGAAAACTCACTCCAGAAGGATGAAATGCATGTGTTTCTCTCTGAAAGAACACTCAGCCACCAGGCTTTTGCTTGCTACTTCAAGGTCTTTGTAGAAACGTGTGTTTTCACTGCTGGAATACGTTTTGGGATGCATTGTTTCTATCTCTTGCAAGCCTCATGTTGTTTCTTACACAATGTGGGGAAAAAAGGACTATGTTTCCCAAATCACTTGAAATCCAGGAAAACACACACTGCATCTCCATTGCTCAAACACGCTCTCTCACCTAATGCGTTGAGAACATTCATGAAAGCAGAAAAGAAGGGCATTTTGCACTGAATTTCAGACGGGCATGTACAAAAAGTCATTTCTATCGGTTGCAGAGTGCAAAAGCGTGATTGCCTTCATGCTCTCGATGAAACCCTTACATTTCCAAGTACCTCAATTAGGACTTTCCCAAAAAGATGTGTTTGAGTGTCTGTTGTGAAAGGAGCTCTATCTTGTGTATTCAGTGCTGGAGAGTGACACACTCTACACAGGCTACAAGGCGTTTTGAGAGCACCAACATGCTTCACACTGAAACTGCTACAAGGTGTGTGTAGCATGCTGAATGAAGGCTTGTCATTTCAAAGAAAGAAGAGGAAACCAAACTCCAGGTAGTGAAACGAGCACACCAGTATGGGAGATGTGCATGTGTACAGTTTCAAGCAGCACCTCTTTGTGGACACTTGGAAACAGCGCTGTGAAAAAATTTCGTACGAAGCGGGATTTGGCCAAAGTTGAAAGACCTTCCAAAACCAACCCTAAAGAACTTAGCCAAACAATGAATGTTGCAATAAGCTCCTCCAGGAAAGGTGCCTCTATGACACAACCCCCGAGCAGGTAGCTACATTCTGCACAGTACAAAAGGCATATGAATTCCAGGCTGAAAACTCACTCCAGAAGGATGAAATGCATGTGTTTCTCTCTGAAAGAACACTCAGCCACCAGGCTTTTGCTTGCTTCTTCCAGGTCTTTGTAGAAACGTGTGTTTTCACTGTTGGAATACGTTTTAGGATGCATTGTTTCTATCTCTTGCAAGCCTCATGTTGTTTCTTACACAATGTGGGAAAACAAGGAGTATGTTTCCCAAATCACTTGAAATCCAGGAAAACACACACTGCATCTCTCTTGCTCAAACGCTCTCTCAACTAATGCGTTGAGAACATTCAAGAAAGCAGAAAAGAAGGGCATTTTGCAGTGAATTTCAGACGGGCATGTACAAAAAGTCATTTCTATCGGTTGCAGAGTGCAAAAGCGTGATTGCCTTCATGCTCTCGATGAAACCCTTACATTTCCAAGTACCTCAATTAGGACTTTCCCAAAAAGATGTGTTTGAGTGTCTGTTGTGAAAGGAGCTCTAACTTGTGTATTCAGTGCTGGAGAGTGACACACTCTACACAGGCTACAAGGCGTTTTGAGAGCACCAACATGCTTCACACTGAAACTGCTACAAGGTGTGTGTAGCATGCTGAATGAAGGCTTGTCATTTCAAAGAAAGAAGAGGAAACCAAACTCCAGGTAGTGAAACGAGCACACCAGTATGGGAGATGTGCATGTGTACAGTTTCAAGCAGCACCTCTTTGTGGACACTTGGAAACAGCGCTGTGAAAAAATTTCGTACGAAGCGGGATTTGGCCAAAGTTGAAAGACCTTCCAAAACCAACCCTAAAGAACTTAGCCAAACAATGAATGTTGCAATAAGCTCCTCCAGGAAAGGTGCCTCTATGACACAACCCCCGAGCAGGTAGCTACATTCTGCACAGTACAAAAGGCATATGAATTCCAGGCTGAAAACTCACTCCAGAAGGATGAAATGCATGTGTTTCTCTCTGAAAGAACACTCAGCCACCAGGCTTTTGCTTGCTGCTTCAAGGTCTTTCTAGAAACGTGTGTTTTCATTGCTGGAATACGTTTTGGGATGCATTGTTTCTATCTCTTGCATGCCTCATATTGTTTCTTACACAATGTGGGAAAACAAGGAGTATGTTTCCCAAATCACTAGAAATTCAGGAAAACACACAGTGCATCTCTCTTGCCCAAACACGCTCTCTCACCTAATGCGTTGAGAACATTCAAGAAAGCAGAAAAGAAGGGCATTTTGCACTGAGTTTCAGACGGGCATGTACAAAAAGTCATTTCTATCGGTTGCAGAGTGCAAAAGCGTGATTGCCTTCATGCTCTCGATGAAACCCTTACATTTCCAAGTACCTCAATTAGGACTTTCCCAAAAAGATGTGTTTTAGTGTCTGTTGTGAAAGGAGCTCTAACTTGTGTATTCAGTGCTGGAGAGTGACACACTCTACACAGGCTACAAGGCGTTTTGAGAGCACCAACATGCTTCACACTGAAACTGCTACAAGGTGTGTGTAGCATGCTGAATGAAGGCTTGTCATTTCAAAGAAAGAAGAGGAAACCAAACTCCAGGTAGTGAAACGAGCACACCAGTATGGGAGATGTGCATGTGTACAGTTTCAAGCAGCACCTCTTTGTGGACACTTGGAAACAGCGCTGTGAAAAAATTTCGTACGAAGCGGGATTTGGCCAAAGTTGAAAGACCTTCCAAAACCAACCCTAAAGAACTTAGCCAAACAATGAATGTTGCAATAAGCTCCTCCAGGAAAGGTGCCTCTATGACACAACCCCCGAGCAGGTAGCTACATTCTGCACAGTACAAAAGGCATATGAATTCCAGGCTGAAAACTCACTCCAGAAGGATGAAATGCATGTGTTTCTCTCTGAAAGAACACTCAGCCACCAGGCTTTTGCTTGCTACTTCAAGGTCTTTGTAGAAACGTGTGTTTTCACTGCTGGAATACGTTTTGGGATGCATTGTTTCTATCTCTTGCAAGCCTCATGTTGTTTCTTACACAATGTGGGAAAAAAAGGACTATGTTTCCCAAATCACTTGAAATCCAGGAAAACACACACTGCATCTCCATTGCTCAAACACGCTCTCTCACCTAATGCGTTGAGAACATTCATGAAAGCAGAAAAGAAGGGCATTTTGCACTGAATTTCAGACGGGCATGTACAAAAAGTCATTTCTATCGGTTGCAGAGTGCAAAAGCGTGATTGCCTTCATGCTCTCGATGAAACCCTTACATTTCCAAGTACCTCAATTAGGACTTTCCCAAAAAGATGTGTTTGAGTGTCTGTTGTGAAAGGAGCTCTAACTTGTGTATTCAGTGCTGGAGAGTGACACACTCTACACAGGCTACAAGGCGTTTTGAGAGCACCAACATGCTTCACACTGAAACTGCTACAAGGTGTGTGTAGCATGCTGAATGAAGGCTTGTCATTTCAAAGAAAGAAGAGGAAACCAAACTCCAGGTAGTGAAACGAGCACACCAGAATGGGAGATGTGCATGTGTACAGTTTCAAGCAGCACCTCTTTGTGGACACTTGGAAACAGCGCTGTGAAAAAATTTCGTACGAAGCGGGATTTGGCCAAAGTTGAAAGACCTTCCAAAACCAACCCTAAAGAACTTAGCCAAACAATGAATGTTGCAATAAGCTCCTCCAGGAAAGGTGCCTCTATGACACAACCCCCGAGCAGGTAGCTACATTCTGCACAGTACAAAAGGCATATGAATTCCAGGCTGAAAACTCACTCCAGAAGGATGAAATGCATGTGTTTCTCTCTGAAAGAACACTCAGCCACCAGGCTTTTGCTTGCTCCTTCAAGGTCTTTGTAGAAACGTGTGTTTTCACTGCTGGAATACGTTTTGGGATGCATTGTTTCTATCTCTTGCAAGCCTCATGTTGTTTCTTACACAATGTGGGAAAACAAGGAGTATGTTTCCCAAATCACTAGAAATTCAGGAAAACACACAGTGCATCTCTCTTGCCCAAACACGCTCTCTCACCTAATGCGTTGAGAACATTCAAGAAAGCAGAAAAGAAGGGCATTTTGCAGTGAATTTCAGACGGGCATGTACAAAAAGTCATTTCTATCGGTTGCAGAGTGCAAAAGCGTGATTGCCTTCATGCTCTCGATGAAACCCTTACATTTCCAAGTACCTCAATTAGGACTTTCCCAAAAAGATGTGTTTGAGTGTCTGTTGTGAAAGGAGCTCTATCTTGTGTATTCAGTGCTGGAGAGTGACACACTCTACACAGGCTACAAGGCGTTTTGAGAGCACCAACATGCTTCACACTGAAACTGCTACAAGGTGTGTGTAGCATGCTGAATGAAGGCTTGTCATTTCAAAGAAAGAAGAGGAAACCAAACTCCAGGTAGTGAAACGAGCACACCAGTATGGGAGATGTGCATGTGTACAGTTTCAAGCAGCACCTCTTTGTGGACACTTGGAAACAGCGCTGTGAAAAAATTTCGTACGAAGCGGGATTTGGCCAAAGTTGAAAGACCTTCCAAAACCAACCCTAAAGAACTTAGCCAAACAATGAATGTTGCAATAAGCTCCTCCAGGAAAGGTGCCTCTATGACACAACCCCCGAGCAGGTAGCTACATTCTGCACAGTACAAAAGGCATATGAATTCCAGGCTGAAAACTCACTCCAGAAGGATGAAATGCATGTGTTTCTCTCTGAAAGAACACTCAGCCACCAGGCTTTTGCTTGCTTCTTCCAGGTCTTTGTAGAAACGTGTGTTTTCACTGTTGGAATACGTTTTAGGATGCATTGTTTCTATCTCTTGCAAGCCTCATGTTGTTTCTTACACAATGTGGGAAAACAAGGAGTATGTTTCCCAAATCACTTGAAATCCAGGAAAACACACACTGCATCTCTCTTGCTCAAACGCTCTCTCAACTAATGCGTTGAGAACATTCAAGAAAGCAGAAAAGAAGGGCATTTTGCAG
Organism: Miniopterus natalensis; assembly: GCF_054644295.1. Lineage (NCBI taxonomy): Eukaryota > Metazoa > Chordata > Mammalia > Chiroptera > Miniopteridae > Miniopterus > Miniopterus natalensis. Next base: position 33,436,038 of record NC_142090.1, read on the forward strand.
TGAATTTCAGACGGGCATGTACAAAAAGTCATTTCTATCGGTTGCAGAGTGCAAAAGCGTGATTGCCTTCATGCTCTCGATGAAACCCTTACATTTCCAAGTACCTCAATTAGGACTTTCCCAAAAAGATGTGTTTGAGTGTCTGTTGTGAAAGGAGCTCTAACTTGTGTATTCAGTGCTGGAGAGTGACACACTCTACACAGGCTACAAGGCGTTTTGAGAGCACCAACATGCTTCACACTGAAACTGCTACAAGGTGTGTGTAGCATGCTGAATGAAGGCTTGTCATTTCAAAGAAAGAAGAGGAAACCAAACTCCAGGTAGTGAAACGAGCACACCAGTATGGGAGATGTGCATGTGTACAGTTTCAAGCAGCACCTCTTTGTGGACACTTGGAAACAGCGCTGTGAAAAAATTTCGTAGGAAGCGGGATTTGGCCAAAGTTGAAAGACCTTCCAAAACCAACCCTAAAGAACTTAGCCAAACAATGAATGTTGCAATAAGCTCCTCCAGGAAAGGTGCCTCTATGACACAACCCCCGAGCAGGTAGCTACATTCTGCACAGTACAAAAGGCATATGAATTCCAGGCTGAAAACTCACTCCAGAAGGATGAAATGCATGTGTTTCTCTCTGAAAGAACACTCAGCCACCAGGCTTTTGCTTGCTACTTCAAGGTCTTTGTAGAAACGTGTGTTTTCACTGCTGGAATACGTTTTGGGATGCATTGTTTCTATCTCTTGCAAGCCTCATGTTGTTTCTTACACAATGTGGGAAAAAAAGGACTATGTTTCCCAAATCACTTGAAATCCAGGAAAACACACACTGCATCTCCATTGCTCAAACACGCTCTCTCACCTAATGCGTTGAGAACATTCATGAAAGCAGAAAAGAAGGGCATTTTGCACTGAATTTCAGACGGGCATGTACAAAAAGTCATTTCTATCGGTTGCAGAGTGCAAAAGCGTGATTGCCTTCATGCTCTCGATGAAACCCTTACATTTCCAAGTACCTCAATTAGGACTTTCCCAAAAAGATGTGTTTGAGTGTCTGTTGTGAAAGGAGCTCTAACTTTTGTATTCAGTGCTGGAGAGTGACACACTCTACACAGGCTACAAGGCGTTTTGAGAGCACCAACATGCTTCACACTGAAACTGCTACAAGGTGTGTGTAGCATGCTGAATGAAGGCTTGTCATTTCAAAGAAAGAAGAGGAAACCAAACTCCAGGTAGTGAAAGGAGCACACCAGAATGGGAGATGTGCATGTGTACAGTTTCAAGCAGCACCTCTTTGTGGACACTTGGAAACAGCGCTGTGAAAAAATTTCGTACGAAGCGGGATTTGGCCAAAGTTGAAAGACCTTCCAAAACCAACCCTAAAGAACTTAGCCAAACAATGAATGTTGCAATAAGCTCCTCCAGGAAAGGTGCCTCTATGACACAACCCCCGAGCAGGTAGCTACATTCTGCACAGTACAAAAGGCATATGAATTCCAGGCTGAAAACTCACTCCAGAAGGATGAAATGCATGTGTTTCTCTCTGAAAGAACACTCAGCCACCAGGCTTTTGCTTGCTCCTTCAAGGTCTTTGTAGAAACGTGTGTTTTCACTGCTGGAATACGTTTTGGGATGCATTGTTTCTATCTCTTGCAAGCCTCATGTTGTTTCTTACACAATGTGGGAAAACAAGGAGTATGTTTCCCAAATCACTAGAAATTCAGGAAAACACACAGTGCATCTCTCTTGCCCAAACACGCTCTCTCACCTAATGCGTTGAGAACATTCAAGAAAGCAGAAAAGAAGGGCATTTTGCAGTGAATTTCAGACGGGCATGTACAAAAAGTCATTTCTATCGGTTGCAGAGTGCAAAAGCGTGATTGCCTTCATGCTCTCGATGAAACCCTTACATTTCCAAGTACCTCAATTAGGACTTTCCCAAAAAGATGTGTTTGAGTGTCTGTTGTGAAAGGAGCTCTATCTTGTGTATTCCGTGCTGGAGAGTGACACACTCTACACAGGCTACAAGGCGTTTTGAGAGCATCAACATGCTTCACACTGAAACTGCTACAAGGTGTGTGTAGCATGCTGAATGAAGGCTTGTCATTTCAAAGAAAGAAGAGGAAACCAAACTCCAGGTAGTGAAACGAGCACACCAGTATGGGAGATGTGCATGTGTACAGTTTCAAGCAGCACCTCTTTGTGGACACTTGGAAACAGCGCTGTGAAAAAATTTCGTACGAAGCGGGATTTGGCCAAAGTTGAAAGACCTTCCAAAACCAACCCTAAAGAACTTAGCCAAACAATGAATGTTGCAATAAGCTCCTCCAGGAAAGGTGCCTCTATGACACAACCCCCGAGCAGGTAGCTACATTCTGCACAGTACAAAAGGCATATGAATTCCAGGCTGAAAACTCACTCCAGAAGGATGAAATGCATGTGTTTCTCTCTGAAAGAACACTCAGCCACCAGGCTTTTGCTTGCTGCTTCAAGGTCTTTCTAGAAACGTGTGTTTTCATTGCTGGAATACGTTTTGGGATGCATTGTTTCTATCTCTTGCATGCCTCATATTGTTTCTTACACAATGTGGGAAAACAAGGAGTATGTTTCCCAAATCACTAGAAATTCAGGAAAACACACAGTGCATCTCTCTTGCCCAAACACGCTCTCTCACCTAATGCGTTGAGAACATTCAAGAAAGCAGAAAAGAAGGGCATTTTGCACTGAGTTTCAGACGGGCATGTACAAAAAGTCATTTCTATCGGTTGCAGAGTGCAAAAGCGTGATTGCCTTCATGCTCTCGATGAAACCCTTACATTTCCAAGTACCTCAATTAGGACTTTCCCAAAAAGATGTGTTTGAGTGTCTGTTGTGAAAGGAGCTCTAACTTGTGTATTCAGTGCTGGAGAGTGACACACTCTACACAGGCTACAAGGCGTTTTGAGAGCACCAACATGCTTCACACTGAAACTGCTACAAGGTGTGTGTAGCATGCTGAATGAAGGCTTGTCATTTCAAAGAAAGAAGAGGAAACCAAACTCCAGGTAGTGAAACGAGCACACCAGTATGGGAGATGTGCATGTGTACAGTTTCAAGCAGCACCTCTTTGTGGACACTTGGAAACAGCGCTGTGAAAAAATTTCGTACGAAGCGGGATTTGGCCAAAGTTGAAAGACCTTCCAAAACCAACCCTAAAGAACTTAGCCAAACAATGAATGTTGCAATAAGCTCCTCCAGGAAAGGTGCCTCTATGACACAACCCCCGAGCAGGTAGCTACATTCTGCACAGTACAAAAGGCATATGAATTCCAGGCTGAAAACTCACTCCAGAAGGATGAAATGCATGTGTTTCTCTCTGAAAGAACACTCAGCCACCAGGCTTTTGCTTGCTCCTTCAAGGTCTTTGTAGAAACGTGTGTTTTCACTGCTGGAATACGTTTTGGGATGCATTGTTTCTATCTCTTGCAAGCCTCATGTTGTTTCTTACACAATGTGGGAAAACAAGGAGTATGTTTCCCAAATCACTAGAAATTCAGGAAAACACACAGTGCATCTCTCTTGCCCAAACACGCTCTCTCACCTAATGCGTTGAGAACATTCAAGAAAGCAGAAAAGAAGGGCATTTTGCAGTGAATTTCAGACGGGCATGTACAAAAAGTCATTTCTATCGGTTGCATAGTGCAAAAGCGTGATTGCCTTCATGCTCTCGATGAAACCCTTACATTTCCAAGTACCTCAATTAGGACTTTCCCAAAAAGATGTGTTTGAGTGTCTGTTGTGAAAGGAGCTCTATCTTGTGTATTCAGTGCTGGAGAGTGACACACTCTACACAGGCTACAAGGCGTTTTGAGAGCATCAACATGCTTCACACTGAAACTGCTACAAGGTGTGTGTAGCATGCTGAATGAAGGCTTGTCATTTCAAAGAAAGAAGAGGAAACCAAACTCCAGGTAGTGAAACGAGCACACCAGTATGGGAGATGTGCATGTGTACAGTTTCAAGCAGCACCTCTTTGTGGACACTTGGAAACAGCGCTGTGAAAAAATTTCGTACGAAGCGGGATTTGGCCAAAGTTGAAAGACCTTCCAAAACCAACCCTAAAGAACTTAGCCAAACAATGAATGTTGCAATAAGCTCCTCCAGGAAAGGTGCCTCTATGACACAACCCCCGAGCAGGTAGCTACATTCTGCACAGTACAAAAGGCATATGAATTCCAGGCTGAAAACTCACTCCAGAAGGATGAAATGCATGTGTTTCTCTCTGAAAGAACACTCAGCCACCAGGCTTTTGCTTGCTGCTTCAAGGTCTTTCTAGAAACGTGTGTTTTCATTGCTGGAATACGTTTTGGGATGCATTGTTTCTATCTCTTGCATGCCTCATATTGTTTCTTACACAATGTGGGAAAACAAGGAGTATGTTTCCCAAATCACTAGAAATTCAGGAAAACACACAGTGCATCTCTCTTGCCCAAACACGCTCTCTCACCTAATGCGTTGAGAACATTCAAGAAAGCAGAAAAGAAGGGCATTTTGCACTGAGTTTCAGACGGGCATGTACAAAAAGTCATTTCTATCGGTTGCAGAGTGCAAAAGCGTGATTGCCTTCATGCTCTCGATGAAACCCTTACATTTCCAAGTACCTCAATTAGGACTTTCCCAAAAAGATGTGTTTGAGTGTCTGTTGTGAAAGGAGCTCTAACTTGTGTATTCAGTGCTGGAGAGTGACACACTCTACACAGGCTACAAGGCGTTTTGAGAGCACCAACATGCTTCACACTGAAACTGCTACAAGGTGTGTGTAGCATGCTGAATGAAGGCTTGTCATTTCAAAGAAAGAAGAGGAAACCAAACTCCAGGTAGTGAAACGAGCACACCAGTATGGGAGATGTGCATGTGTACAGTTTCAAGCAGCACCTCTTTGTGGACACTTGGAAACAGCGCTGTGAAAAAATTTCGTACGAAGCGGGATTTGGCCAAAGTTGAAAGACCTTCCAAAACCAACCCTAAAGAACTTAGCCAAACAATGAATGTTGCAATAAGCTCCTCCAGGAAAGGTGCCTCTATGACACAACCCCCGAGCAGGTAGCTACATTCTGCACAGTACAAAAGGCATATGAATTCCAGGCTGAAAACTCACTCCAGAAGGATGAAATGCATGTGTTTCTCTCTGAAAGAACACTCAGCCACCAGGCTTTTGCTTGCTCCTTCAAGGTCTTTGTAGAAATGTGTGTTTTCACTGCTGGAATACGTTTTGGGATGCATTGTTTCTATCTCTTGCAAGCCTCATGTTGTTTCTTACACAATGTGGGAAAACAAGGAGTATGTTTCCCAAATCACTTGAAATCCAGGAAAACACACACTGCATCTCTCTTGCCCAAACACGCTCTCTCACCTAATGCGTTGAGAACATTCATGAAAGCAGAAAAGAAGGGCATTTTGCACTGAATTTCAGACGGGCATGTACAAAAAGTCATTTCTATCGGTTGCAGAGTGCAAAAGCGTGATTGCCTTCATGCTCTCGATGAAACCCTTACATTTCCAAGTACCTCAATTAGGACTTTCCCAAAAAGATGTGTTTGAGTGTCTGTTGTGAAAGGAGCTCTAACTTGTGTATTCAGTGCTGGAGAGTGACACACTCTACACAGGCTACAAGGCGTTTTGAGAGCACCAACATGCTTCACACTGAAACTGCTACAAGGTGTGTGTAGCATGCTGAATGAAGGCTTGTCATTTCAAAGAAAGAAGAGGAAACCAAACTCCACGTAGTGAAACGAGCACACCAGAATGGGAGATGTGCATGTGTACAGTTTCAAGCAGCACCTCTTTGTGGACACTTGGAAACAGCGCTGTGAAAAAATTTCGTACGAAGCGGGATTTGGCCAAAGTTGAAAGACCTTCCAAAACCAACCCTAAAGAACTTAGCCAAACAATGAATGTTGCAATAAGCTCCTCCAGGAAAGGTGCCTCTATGACACAACCCCCGAGCAGGTAGCTACATTCTGCACAGTACAAAAGGCATATGAATTCCAGGCTGAAAACTCACTCCAGAAGGATGAAATGCATGTGTTTCTCTCTGAAAGAACACTCAGCCACCAGGCTTTTGCTTGCTTCTTCAAGGTCTTTGTAGAAACGTGTGTTTTCACTGTTGGAATACGTTTTGGGATGCATTGTTTCTATCTCTTGCAAGCCTCATGTTGTTTCTTACACAATGTGGGAAAACAAGGAGTATGTTTCCCAAATCACTAGAAATTCAGGAAAACACACAGTGCATCTCTCTTGCCCAAACACGCTCTCTCACCTAATGCGTTGAGAACATTCAAGAAAGCAGAAAAGAAGGGCATTTTGCAGTGAATTTCAGACGGGCATGTACAAAAAGTCATTTCTATCGGTTGCAGAGTGCAAAAGCGTGATTGCCTTCATGCTCTCGATGAAACCCTTACATTTCCAAGTACCTCAATTAGGACTTTCCCAAAAAGATGTGTTTGAGTGTCTGTTGTGAAAGGAGCTCTATCTTGTGTATTCAGTGCTGGAGAGTGACACACTCTACACAGGCTACAAGGCGTTTTGAGAGCACCAACATGCTTCACACTGAAACTGCTACAAGGTGTGTGTAGCATGCTGAATGAAGGCTTGTCATTTCAAAGAAAGAAGAGGAAACCAAACTCCAGGTAGTGAAACGAGCACACCAGTATGGGAGATGTGCATGTGTACAGTTTCAAGCAGCACCTCTTTGTGGACACTTGGAAACAGCGCTGTGAAAAAATTTCGTACGAAGCGGGATTTGGCCAAAGTTGAAAGACCTTCCAAAACCAACCCTAAAGAACTTAGCCAAACAATGAATGTTGCAATAAGCTCCTCCAGGAAAGGTGCCTCTATGACACAACCCCCGAGCAGGTAGCTACATTCTGCACAGTACAAAAGGCATATGAATTCCAGGCTGAAAACTCACTCCAGAAGGATGAAATGCATGTGTTTCTCTCTGAAAGAACACTCAGCCACCAGGCTTTTGCTTGCTCCTTCAAGGTCTTTCTAGAAACGTGTGTTTTCATTGCTGGAATACGTTTTGGGATGCATTGTTTCTATCTCTTGCAAGCCTCATGTTGTTTCTTACACAATGTGGGAAAACAAAGAGTATGTTTCCCAAATCACTAGAAATTCAGGAAAACACACAGTGCATCTCTCTTGCCCAAACACGCTCTCTCACCTAATGCGTTGAGAACATTCAAGAAAGCAGAAAAGAAGGGCATTTTGCAGTGAATTTCAGACGGGCATGTACAAAAAGTCATTTCTATCGGTTGCAGAGTGCAAAAGCGTGATTGCCTTCATGCTCTCGATGAAACCCTTACATTTCCAAGTACCTCAATTAGGACTTTCCCAAAAAGATGTGTTTGAGTGTCTGTTGTGAAAGGAGCTCTATCTTGTGTATTCAGTGCTGGAGAGTGACACACTCTACACAGGCTACAAGGCGTTTTGAGAGCACCAACATGCTTCACACTGAAACTGCTACAAGGTGTGTGTAGCATGCTGAATGAAGGCTTGTCATTTCAAAGAAAGAAGAGGAAACCAAACTCCAGGTAGTGAAAAGAGCACACCAGTATAGGAGATGTGCATGTGTACAGTTTCAAGCAGCACCTCTTTGTGGACACTTGGAAACAGCGCTGTGAAAAAATTTCGTACGAAGCGGGATTTGGCCAAAGTTGAAAGACCTTCCAAAACCAACCCTAAAGAACTTAGCCAAACAATGAATGTTGCAATAAGCTCCTCCAGGAAAGGTGCCTCTATGACACAACCCCCGAGCAGGTAGCTACATTCTGCACAGTACAAAAGGCATATGAATTCCAGGCTGAAAACTCACTCCAGAAGGATGAAATGCATGTGTTTCTCTCTGAAAGAACACTCAGCCACCAGGCTTTTGCTTGCTCCTTCAAGGTCTTTCTAGAAACGTGTGTTTTCATTGCTGGAATACGTTTTGGGATGCATTGTTTCTATCTCTTGCAAGCCTCATGTTGTTTCTTACACAATGTGGGAAAACAAAGATTATGTTTCCCAAATCACTAGAAATTCAGGAAAACACACAGTGCATCTCTCTTGCCCAAACACGCTCTCTCACCTAATGCGTTGAGAACATTCAAGAAAGCAGAAAAGAAGGGCATTTTGCAGTGAATTTCAGACGGGCATGTACAAAAAGTCATTTCTATCGGTTGCAGAGTGCAAAAGCGTGATTGCCTTCATGCTCTCGATGGAACCCTTACATTTCCAAGTACCTCAATTAGGACTTTCCCAAAAAGATGTGTTTGAGTGTCTGTTGTGAAAGGAGCTCTATCTTGTGTATTCAGTGCTGGAGAGTGACACACTCTACACAGGCTACAAGGCGTTTTGAGAGCACCAACATGCTTCACACTGAAACTGCTACAAGGTGTGTGTAGCATGCTGAATGAAGGCTTGTCATTTCAAAGAAAGAAGAGGAAACCAAACTCCAGGTAGTGAAACGAGCACACCAGTATGGGAGATGTGCATGTGTACAGTTTCAAGCAGCACCTCTTTGTGAACACTTGGAAACAGCGCTGTGAAAAAATTTCGTACGAAGCGGGATTTGGCCAAAGTTGAAAGACCTTCCAAAACCAACCCTAAAGAACTTAGCCAAACAATGAATGTTGCAATAAGCTCCTCCAGGAAAGGTGCCTCTATGACACAACCCCCGAGCAGGTAGCTACATTCTGCACAGTACAAAAGGCATATGAATTCCAGGCTGAAAACTCACTCCAGAAGGATGAAATGCATGTGTTTCTCTCTGAAAGAACACTCAGCCACCAGGCTTTTGCTTGCTCCTTCAAGGTCTTTGTAGAAACGTGTGTTTTCATTGCTGGAATACGTTTTGGGATGCATTGTTTCTATCTCTTGCAAGCCTCATGTTGTTTCTTACACAATGTGGGAAAACAAGGAGTATGTTTCCCAAATCACTTGAAATTCAGGAAAACACACACTGCATCTCTCTTGCTCAAACACGCTCTCTTAACTAATGCGTTGAGAACATTCAAGAAAGCAGAAAAGAAGGGCATTTTGCAGTGAATTTCAGACGGGCATGTACAAAAAGTCATTTCTATCGGTTGCAGAGTGCAAAAGCGTGATTGCCTTCATGCTCTCGATGAAACCCTTACATTTCCAAGTACCTCAATTAGGACTTTCCCAAAAAGATGTATTTGAGTGTCTGATGTGAAAGGAGCTCTAACTTGTGTATTCAGTGCTGGAGAGTGACACACTCTACACAGGCTACAAGGCGTTTTGAGAGCACCAACATGCTTCACACTGAAACTGCTACAAGGTGTGTGTAGCATGCTGAATGAAGGCTTGTCATTTCAAAGAAAGAAGAGGAAACCAAACTCCAGGTAGTGAAAAGAGCACACCAGTATAGGAGATGTGCATGTGTACAGTTTCAAGCAGCACCTCTTTGTGGACACTTGGAAACAGCGCTGTGAAAAAATTTCGTACGAAGCGGGATTTGGCCAAAGTTGAAAGACCTTCCAAAACCAACCCTAAAGAACTTAGCCAAACAATGAATGTTGCAATAAGCTCCTCCAGGAAAGGTGCCTCTATGACACAACCCCCGAGCAGGTAGCTACATTCTGCACAGTACAAAAGGCATATGAATTCCAGGCTGAAAACTCACTCCAGAAGGATGAAATGCATGTGTTTCTCTCTGAAAGAACACTCAGCCACCAGGCTTTTGCTTGCTCCTTCAAGGTCTTTCTAGAAACGTGTGTTTTCATTGCTGGAATACGTTTTGGGATGCATTGTTTCTATCTCTTGCAAGCCTCATGTTGTTTCTTACACAATGTGGGAAAACAAAGATTATGTTTCCCAAATCACTAGAAATTCAGGAAAACACACAGTGCATCTCTCTTGCCCAAACACGCTCTCTCACCTAATGCGTTGAGAACATTCAAGAAAGCAGAAAAGAAGGGCATTTTGCAGTGAATTTCAGACGGGCATGTACAAAAAGTCATTTCTATCGGTTGCAGAGTGCAAAAGCGTGATTGCCTTCATGCTCTCGATGGAACCCTTACATTTCCAAGTACCTCAATTAGGACTTTCCCAAAAAGATGTGTTTGAGTGTCTGTTGTGAAAGGAGCTCTATCTTGTGTATTCAGTGCTGGAGAGTGACACACTCTACACAGGCTACAAGGCGTTTTGAGAGCACCAACATGCTTCACACTGAAACTGCTACAAGGTGTGTGTAGCATGCTGAATGAAGGCTTGTCATTTCAAAGAAAGAAGAGGAAACCAAACTCCAGGTAGTGAAACGAGCACACCAGTATGGGAGATGTGCATGTGTACAGTTTCAAGCAGCACCTCTTTGTGAACACTTGGAAACAGCGCTGTGAAAAAATTTCGTACGAAGCGGGATTTGGCCAAAGTTGAAAGACCTTCCAAAACCAACCCTAAAGAACTTAGCCAAACAATGAATGTTGCAATAAGCTCCTCCAGGAAAGGTGCCTCTATGACACAACCCCCGAGCAGGTAGCTACATTCTGCACAGTACAAAAGGCATATGAATTCCAGGCTGAAAACTCACTCCAGAAGGATGAAATGCATGTGTTTCTCTCTGAAAGAACACTCAGCCACCAGGCTTTTGCTTGCTCCTTCAAGGTCTTTGTAGAAACGTGTGTTTTCATTGCTGGAATACGTTTTGGGATGCATTGTTTCTATCTCTTGCAAGCCTCATGTTGTTTCTTACACAATGTGGGAAAACAAGGAGTATGTTTCCCAAATCACTTGAAATTCAGGAAAACACACACTGCATCTCTCTTGCTCAAACACGCTCTCTTAACTAATGCGTTGAGAACATTCAAGAAAGCAGAAAAGAAGGGCATTTTGCAGTGAATTTCAGACGGGCATGTACAAAAAGTCATTTCTATCGGTTGCAGAGTGCAAAAGCGTGATTGCCTTCATGCTCTCGATGAAACCCTTACATTTCCAAGTACCTCAATTAGGACTTTCCCAAAAAGATGTATTTGAGTGTCTGATGTGAAAGGAGCTCTAACTTGTGTATTCAGTGCTGGAGAGTGACACACTCTACACAGGCTACAAGGCGTTTTGAGAGCACCAACATGCTTCACACTGAAACTGCTACAAGGTGTGTGTAGCATGCTGAATGAAGGCTTGTCATTTCAAAGAAAGAAGAGGAAACCAAACTCCAGGTAGTGAAACGAGCACACCAGTATGGGAGATGTGCATGTGTACAGTTTCAAGCAGCACCTCTTTGTGGACACTTGGAAACAGCGCTGTGAAAAAATTTCGTACGAAGCGGGATTTGGCCAAAGTTGAAAGACCTTCCAAAACCAACCCTAAAGAACTTAGCCAAACAATGAATGTTGCAATAAGCTCCTCCAGGAAAGGTGCCTCTATGACACAACCCCCGAGCAGGTAGCTACATTCTGCACAGTACAAAAGGCATATGAATTCCAGGCTGAAAACTCACTCCAGAAGGATGAAATGCATGTGTTTCTCTCTGAAAGAACACTCAGCCACCAGGCTTTTGCTTGCTGCTTCAAGGTCTTTCTAGAAACGTGTGTTTTCATTGCTGGAATACGTTTTGGGATGCATTGTTTCTATCTCTTGCATGCCTCATGTTGTTTCTTACACAATGTGGGAAAACAAGGAGTATGTTTCCCAAATCACTAGAAATTCAGGAAAACACACAGTGCATCTCTCTTGCCCAAACACGCTCTCTCACCTAATGCGTTGAGAACATTCAAGAAAGCAGAAAAGAAGGGCATTTTGCAGTGAATTTCAGACGGGCATGTACAAAAAGTCATTTCTATCGGTTGCAGAGTGCAAAAGCGTGATTGCCTTCATGCTCTCGATGAAACCCTTACATTTCCAAGTACCTCAATTAGGACTTTCCCAAAAAGATGTGTTTGCGTGTCTGTGGCGAAAGGAGCTCTAACTTGTGTATTCAGTGCTGGAGAGTGACACACTCTACACAGGCTACACAGCGTTTTGAGAGCACCAACATGCTTCACACTGAAACTGCTACAAGGTGTGTGTAGCATGCTGAATGAAGGCTTGTCATTTCAAAGAAAGAAGAGGAAACCAAACTCCAGGTAGTGAAACGAGCACACCAGTATGGGAGATGTGCATGTGTACAGTTTCAAGCAGCACTTCTTTGTGGACACTTGGAAACAGCGCTGTGAAAAAATTTCGTACGAAGCGGGATTTGGCCAAAGTTGAAAGACCTTCCAAAACAAACCCTAAAGAACTTAGCCAAACAATGAATGTTGCAATAAGCTCCTCCAGGAAAGGTGCCTCTATGACACAACCCCCGAGCAGGTAGCTACATTCTGCACAGTACAAAAGGCATATGAATTCCAGGCTGAAAACTCACTCCAGAAGGATGAAATGCATGTGTTTCTCTCTGAAAGAACACTCAGCCACCAGGCTTTTGCTTGCTCCTTCAAGGTCTTTGTAGAAACGTGTGTTTTCACTGTTGGAATACGTTTTGGGATGCATTGTTTCTATCTCTTGCAAGCCTCATGTTGTTTCTTACACAATGTGGGAAAACAAGGAGTATGTTTCCCAAATCACTTGAAATCCAGGAAAACACACACTGCATCTCTCTTGCCCAAACACGCTCTCTCAACTAATGCGTTGAGAACATTCAAGAAAGCAGAAAAGAGGGGCATTTTGCAGTGAATTTCAGACGGGCATGTACAAAAAGTCATTTCTATCGGTTGCAGAGTGCAAAAGCGTGATTGCCTTCATGCTCTCGATGAAACCCTTACATTTCCAAGTACCTCAATTAGGACTTTCCCAAAAAGATGTGTTTGAGTGTCTGTTGTGAAAGGAGCTCTAACTTGTGTATTCAGTGCTGGAGAGTGACACACTCTACACAGGCTACAAGGCGTTTTGAGAGCACCAACATGCTTCACACTGAAACTGCTACAAGGTGTGTGTAGCATGCTGAATGAAGGCTTGTCATTTCAAAGAAAGAAGAGGAAAACAAACTCCAGGTAGTGAAACGAGCACACCAGTATGGGAGATGTGCATGTGTACAGTTTCAAGCAGCACCTCTTTGTGGACACTTGGAAACAGCGCTGTGAAAAAATTTCTTACGAAGCGGGATTTGGCCAAAGTTGAAAGACCTTCCAAAACCAACCCTAAAGAACTTAGCCAAACAATGAATGTTGCAATAAGCTCCTCCAGGAAAGGTGCCTCTATGACACAACCCCCGAGCAGGTAGCTACATTCTGCACAGTACAAAAGGCATATGAATTCCAGGCTGAAAACTCACTCCAGAAGGATGAAATGCATGTGTTTCTCTCTGAAAGAACACTCAGCCACCAGGCTTTTGCTTGCTCCTTCAAGGTCTTTCTAGAAACGTGTGTTTTCATTGCTGGAATACGTTTTGGGATGCATTGTTTCTATCTCTTGCAAGCCTCATGTTGTTTCTTACACAATGTGGGAAAACAAGGAGTATGTTTCCCAAATCACTTGAAATCCAGGAAAACACACAGTGCATCTCTCTTGCCCAAACACGCTCTCTCACCTAATGCGTTGAGAACATTCAAGAAAGCAGAAAAGAAGGGCATTTTGCAGTGAATTTCAGACGGGCATGTACAAAAAGTCATTTCTATCGGTTGCAGAGTGCAAAAGCGTGATTGCCTTCATGCTCTCGATGAAACCCTTACATTTCCAAGTACCTCAATTAGGACTTTCCCAAAAAGATGTGTTTGAGTGTCTGTTGTGAAAGGAGCTCTAACTTGTGTATTCAGTGCTGGAGAGTGACACACTCTACACAGGCTACAAGGCGTTTTGAGAGCACCAACATGCTTCACACTGAAACTGCTACAAGGTGTGTGTAGCATGCTGAATGAAGGCTTGTCATTTCAAAGAAAGAAGAGGAAACCAAACTCCAGGTAGTGAAACGAGCACACCAGTATGGGAGATGTGCATGTGTACAGTTTCAAGCAGCACCTCTTTGTGGACACTTGGAAACAGCGCTGTGAAAAAATTTCGTACGAAGCGGGATTTGGCCAAAGTTGAAAGACCTTCCAAAACCAACCCTAAAGAACTTAGCCAAACAATGAATGTTGCAATAAGCTCCTCCAGGAAAGGTGCCTCTATGACACAACCCCCGAGCAGGTAGCTACATTCTGCACAGTACAAAAGGCATATGAATTCCAGGCTGAAAACTCACTCCAGAAGGATGAAATGCATGTGTTTCTCTCTGAAAGAACACTCAGCCACCAGGCTTTTGCTTGCTGCTTCAAGGTCTTTCTAGAAACGTGTGTTTTCATTGCTGGAATACGTTTTGGGATGCATTGTTTCTATCTCTTGCATGCCTCATATTGTTTCTTACACAATGTGGGAAAACAAGGAGTATGTTTCCCAAATCACTAGAAATTCAGGAAAACACACAGTGCATCTCTCTTGCCCAAACACGCTCTCTCACCTAATGCGTTGAGAACATTCAAGAAAGCAGAAAAGAAGGGCATTTTGCACTGAGTTTCAGACGGGCATGTACAAAAAGTCATTTCTATCGGTTGCAGAGTGCAAAAGCGTGATTGCCTTCATGCTCTCGATGAAACCCTTACATTTCCAAGTACCTCAATTAGGACTTTCCCAAAAAGATGTGTTTTAGTGTCTGTTGTGAAAGGAGCTCTAACTTGTGTATTCAGTGCTGGAGAGTGACACACTCTACACAGGCTACAAGGCGTTTTGAGAGCACCAACATGCTTCACACTGAAACTGCTACAAGGTGTGTGTAGCATGCTGAATGAAGGCTTGTCATTTCAAAGAAAGAAGAGGAAAACAAACTCCAGGTAGTGAAACGAGCACACCAGTATGGGAGATGTGCATGTGTACAGTTTCAAGCAGCACCTCTTTGTGGACACTTGGAAACAGCGCTGTGAAAAAATTTCGTACGAAGCGGGATTTGGCCAAAGTTGAAAGACCTTCCAAAACCAACCCTAAAGAACTTAGCCAAACAATGAATGTTGCAATAAGCTCCTCCAGGAAAGGTGCCTCTATGACACAACCCCCGAGCAGGTAGCTACATTCTGCACAGTACAAAAGGCATATGAATTCCAGGCTGAAAACTCACTCCAGAAGGATGAAATGCATGTGTTTCTCTCTGAAAGAACACTCAGCCACCAGGCTTTTGCTTGCTACTTCAAGGTCTTTGTAGAAACGTGTGTTTTCACTGCTGGAATACGTTTTGGGATGCATTGTTTCTATCTCTTGCAAGCCTCATGTTGTTTCTTACACAATGTGGGAAAAAAAGGACTATGTTTCCCAAATCACTTGAAATCCAGGAAAACACACACTGCATCTCCATTGCTCAAACACGCTCTCTCAACAAATGCGTTGAGAACATTCAAGAAAGCAGAAAAGAAGGGCATTTTGCAGTGAATTTCAGACGGGCATGTACAAAAAGTCATTTCTATCGGTTGCAGAGTGCAAAAGCGTGATTGCCTTCATGCTCTCGATGAAACCCTTACATTTCCAAGTACCTCAATTAGGACTTTCCCAAAAAGATGTGTTTGAGTGTCTGTTGTGAAAGGAGCTCTAACTTGTGTATTCAGTGCTGGAGAGTGACACACTCTACACAGGCTACAAGGCGTTTTGAGAGCACCAACATGCTTCACACTGAAACTGCTACAAGGTGTGTGTAGCATGCTGAATGAAGGCTTGTCATTTCAAAGAAAGAAGAGGAAACCAAACTCCAGGTAGTGAAACGAGCACACCAGTATGGGAGATGTGCATGTGTACAGTTTCAAGCAGCACCTCTTTGTGGACACTTGGAAACAGCGCTGTGAAAAAATTTCGTACGAAGCGGGATTTGGCCAAAGTTGAAAGACCTTCCAAAACCAACCCTAAAGAACTTAGCCAAACAATGAATGTTGCAATAAGCTCCTCCAGGAAAGGTGCCTCTATGACACAACCCCCGAGCAGGTAGCTACATTCTGCACAGTACAAAAGGCATATGAATTCCAGGCTGAAAACTCACTCCAGAAGGATGAAATGCATGTGTTTCTCTCTGAAAGAACACTCAGCCACCAGGCTTTTGCTTGCTACTTCAAGGTCTTTGTAGAAACGTGTGTTTTCACTGCTGGAATACGTTTTGGGATGCATTGTTTCTATCTCTTGCAAGCCTCATGTTGTTTCTTACACAATGTGGGAAAAAAAGGACTATGTTTCCCAAATCACTTGAAATCCAGGAAAACACACACTGCATCTCCATTGCTCAAACACGCTCTCTCAACAAATGCGTTGAGAACATTCAAGAAAGCAGAAAAGAAGGGCATTTTGCAGTGAATTTCAGACGGGCATGTACAAAAAGTCATTTCTATCGGTTGCAGAGTGCAAAAGCGTGATTGCCTTCATGCTCTCGATGAAACCCTTACATTTCCAAGTACCTCAATTAGGACTTTCCCAAAAAGATGTGTTTGAGTGTCTGTTGTGAAAGGAGCTCTAACTTGTGTATTCAGTGCTGGAGAGTGACACACTCTACACAGGCTACAAGGCGTTTTGAGAGCACCAACATGCTTCACACTGAAACTGCTACAAGGTGTGTGTAGCATGCTGAATGAAGGCTTGTCATTTCAAAGAAAGAAGAGGAAACCAAACTCCAGGTAGTGAAACGAGCACACCAGAATGGGAGATGTGCATGTGTACAGTTTCAAGCAGCACCTCTTTGTGGACACTTTGAAACAGCGCTGTGAAAAAATTTCGTACGAAGCGGGATTTGGCCAAAGTTGAAAGACCTTCCAAAACCAACCCTAAAGAACTTAGCCAAACAATGAATGTTGCAATAAGCTCCTCCAGGAAAGGTGCCTCTATGACACAACCCCCGAGCAGGTAGCTACATTCTGCACAGTACAAAAGGCATATGAATTCCAGGCTGAAAACTCACTCCAGAAGGATGAAATGCATGTGTTTCTCTCTGAAAGAACACTCAGCCACCAGGCTTTTGCTTGCTCCTTCAAGGTCTTTCTAGAAACGTGTGTTTTCATTGCTGGAATACGTTTTGGGATGCATTGTTTCTATCTCTTGCAAGCCTCATGTTGTTTCTTACACAATGTGGGAAAACAAGGAGTATGTTTCCCAAATCACTTGAAATCCAGGAAAACACACAGTGCATCTCTCTTGCCCAAACACGCTCTCTCACCTAATGCGTTGAGAACATTCAAGAAAGCAGAAAAGAAGGGCATTTTGCAGTGAATTTCAGACGGGCATGTACAAAAAGTCATTTCTATCGGTTGCAGAGTGCAAAAGCGTGATTGCCTTCATGCTCTCGATGAAACCCTTACATTTCCAAGTACCTCAATTAGGACTTTCCCAAAAAGATGTGTTTGAGTGTCTGTTGTGAAAGGAGCTCTAACTTGTGTATTCAGTGCTGGAGAGTGACACACTCTACACAGGCTACAAGGCGTTTTGAGAGCACCAACATGCTTCACACTGAAACTGCTACAAGGTGTGTGTAGCATGCTGAATGAAGGCTTGTCATTTCAAAGAAAGAAGAGGAAACCAAACTCCAGGTAGTGAAACGAGCACACCAGTATGGGAGATGTGCATGTGTACAGTTTCAAGCAGCACCTCTTTGTGGACACTTGGAAACAGCGCTGTGAAAAAATTTCGTACGAAGCGGGATTTGGCCAAAGTTGAAAGACCTTCCAAAACCAACCCTAAAGAACTTAGCCAAACAATGAATGTTGCAATAAGCTCCTCCAGGAAAGGTGCCTCTATGACACAACCCCCGAGCAGGTAGCTACATTCTGCACAGTACAAAAGGCATATGAATTCCAGGCTGAAAACTCACTCCAGAAGGATGAAATGCATGTGTTTCTCTCTGAAAGAACACTCAGCCACCAGGCTTTTGCTTGCTACTTCAAGGTCTTTGTAGAAACGTGTGTTTTCACTGCTGGAATACGTTTTGGGATGCATTGTTTCTATCTCTTGCAAGCCTCATGTTGTTTCTTACACAATGTGGGAAAAAAAGGACTATGTTTCCCAAATCACTTGAAATCCAGGAAAACACACACTGCATCTCCATTGCTCAAACACGCTCTCTCAACAAATGCGTTGAGAACATTCAAGAAAGCAGAAAAGAAGGGCATTTTGCAGTGAATTTCAGACGGGCATGTACAAAAAGTCATTTCTATCGGTTGCAGAGTGCAAAAGCGTGATTGCCTTCATGCTCTCGATGAAACCCTTACATTTCCAAGTACCTCAATTAGGACTTTCCCAAAAAGATGTGTTTGAGTGTCTGTTGTGAAAGGAGCTCTAACTTGTGTATTCAGTGCTGGAGAGTGACACACTCTACACAGGCTACAAGGCGTTTTGAGAGCACCAACATGCTTCACACTGAAACTGCTACAAGGTGTGTGTAGCATGCTGAATGAAGGCTTGTCATTTCAAAGAAAGAAGAGGAAACCAAACTCCAGGTAGTGAAAAGAGCACACCAGTATGGGAGATGTGCATGTGTACAGTTTCAAGCAGCACCTCTTTGTGGACACTTGGAAACAGCGCTGTGAAAAAATTTCGTACGAAGCGGGATTTGGCCAAAGTTGAAAGACCTTCCAAAACCAACCCTAAAGAACTTAGCCAAACAATGAATGTTGCAATAAGCTCCTCCAGGAAAGGTGCCTCTATGACACAACCCCCGAGCAGGTAGCTACATTCTGCACAGTACAAAAGGCATATGAATTCCAGGCTGAAAACTCACTCCAGAAGGATGAAATGCATGTGTTTCTCTCTGAAAGAACACTCAGCCACCAGGCTTTTGCTTGCTCCTTCAAGGTCTTTGTAGAAACGTGTGTTTTCATTGCTGGAATACGTTTTGGGATGCATTGTTTCTATCTCTTGCAAGCCTCATGTTGTTTCTTACACAATGTGGGAAAACAAAGAGTATGTTTCCCAAATCACTAGAAATTCAGGAAAACACACAGTGCATCTCTCTTGCCCAAACACGCTCTCTCACCTAATGCGTTGAGAACATTCAAGAAAGCAGAAAAGAAGGGCATTTTGCAGTGAATTTCAGAGGGGCATGTACAAAAAGTCATTTCTATCGTTTGCAGAGTGCAAAAGCGTGATTGCCTTCATGCTCTCGATGAAACCCTTACATTTCCAAGTACCTCAATTAGGACTTTCCCAAAAAGATGTGTTTGAGTGTCTGTTGTGAAAGGAGCTCTAACTTGTGTATTCAGTGCTGGAGAGTGACACACTCTACACAGGCTACAGGGCGTTTTGAGAGCACCAACATGCTTCACACTGAAACTGCTACAAGGTGTGTGTAGCATGCTGAATGAAGGCTTGTCATTTCAAAGAAAGAAGAGGAAACCAAACTCCAGGTAGTGAAACGAGCACACCAGTATGGGAGATGTGCATGTGTACAGTTTCAAGCAGCACCTCTTTGTGGACACTTGGAAACAGCGCTGTGAAAAATTTCGTACGAAGCGGGATTTGGCCAAAGTTGAAAGACCTTCCAAAACCAACCCTAAAGAACTTAGCCAAACAATGAATGTTGCAATAAGCTCCTCCAGGAAAGGTGCCTCTATGACACAACCCCCGAGCAGGTAGCTACATTCTGCACAGTACAAAAGGCATATGAATTCCAGGCTGAAAACTCACTCCAGAAGGATGAAATGCATGTGTTTCTCTCTGAAAGAACACTCAGCCACCAGGCTTTTGCTTGCTCCTTCAAGGTCTTTCTAGAAACATGTGTTTTCATTGCTGGAATACGTTTTGGGATGCATTGTTTCTATCTCTTGCAAGCCTCATGTTGTTTCTTACACAATGTGGGAAAACAAGGAGTATGTTTCCCAAATCACTTGAAATCCAGGAAAACACACACTGCATCTCTCTTGCCCAAACACGCTCTCTCAACTAATGCGTTGAGAACATTCAAGAAAGCAGAAAAGAAGGGCATTTTGCAGTGAATTTCAGACGGGCATGTACAAAAAGTCATTTCTATCGGTTGCAGAGTGCAAAAGCGTGATTGCCTTCATGCTCTCGATGAAACCCTTACATTTCCAAGTACCTCAATTAGGACTTTCCCAAAAAGATGTGTTTGAGTGTCTGTTGTGAAAGGAGCTCTAACTTGTGTATTCAGTGCTGGAGAGTGACACACTCTACACAGGCTACAAGGCGTTTTGAGAGCACCAACATGCTTCACACTGAAACTGCTACAAGGTGTGTGTAGCATGCTGAATGAAGGCTTGTCATTTCAAAGAAAGAAGAGGAAACCAAACTCCACGTAGTGAAACGAGCACACCAGAATGGGAGATGTGCATGTGTACAGTTTCAAGCAGCACCTCTTTGTGGACACTTGGAAACAGCGCTGTGAAAAAGTTTCGTACGAAGCGGGATTTGGCCAAAGTTGAAAGACCTTCCAAAACCAACCCTAAAGAACTTAGCCAAACAATGAATGTTGCAATAAGCTCCTCCAGGAAAGGTGCCTCTATGACACAACCCCCGAGCAGGTAGCTACATTCTGCACAGTACAAAAGGCATATGAATTCCAGGCTGAAAACTCACTCCAGAAGGATGAAATGCATGTGTTTCTCTCTGAAAGAACACTCAGCCACCAGGCTTTTGCTTGCTTCTTCAAGGTCTTTGTAGAAACGTGTGTTTTCACTGTTGGAATACGTTTTGGGATGCATTGTTTCTATCTCTTGCAAGCCTCATGTTGTTTCTTACACAATGTGGGAAAACAAGGAGTATGTTTCCCAAATCACTAGAAATTCAGGAAAACACACAGTGCATCTCTCTTGCCCAAACACGCTCTCTCACCTAATGCGTTGAGAACATTCAAGAAAGCAGAAAAGAAGGGCATTTTGCAGTGAATTTCAGACGGGCATGTACAAAAAGTCATTTCTATCGGTTGCAGAGTGCAAAAGCGTGATTGCCTTCATGCTCTCGATGAAACCCTTACATTTCCAAGTACCTCAATTAGGACTTTCCCAAAAAGATGTGTTTGAGTGTCTGTTGTGAAAGGAGCTCTATCTTGTGTATTCAGTGCTGGAGAGTGACACACTCTACACAGGCTACAAGGCGTTTTGAGAGCACCAACATGCTTCACACTGAAACTGCTACAAGGTGTGTGTAGCATGCTGAATGAAGGCTTGTCATTTCAAAGAAAGAAGAGGAAACCAAACTCCAGGTAGTGAAACGAGCACACCAGTATGGGAGATGTGCATGTGTACAGTTTCAAGCAGCACCTCTTTGTGGACACTTGGAAACAGCGCTGTGAAAAAATTTCGTACGAAGCGGGATTTGGCCAAAGTTGAAAGACCTTCCAAAACCAACCCTAAAGAACTTAGCCAAACAATGAATGTTGCAATAAGCTCCTCCAGGAAAGGTGCCTCTATGACACAACCCCCGAGCAGGTAGCTACATTCTGCACAGTACAAAAGGCATATGAATTCCAGGCTGAAAACTCACTCCAGAAGGATGAAATGCATGTGTTTCTCTCTGAAAGAACACTCAGCCACCAGGCTTTTGCTTGCTCCTTCAAGGTCTTTCTAGAAACGTGTGTTTTCATTGCTGGAATACGTTTTGGGATGCATTGTTTCTATCTCTTGCAAGCCTCATGTTGTTTCTTACACAATGTGGGAAAACAAAGAGTATGTTTCCCAAATCACTAGAAATTCAGGAAAACACACAGTGCATCTCTCTTGCCCAAACACGCTCTCTCACCTAATGCGTTGAGAACATTCAAGAAAGCAGAAAAGAAGGGCATTTTGCAGTGAATTTCAGACGGGCATGTACAAAAAGTCATTTCTATCGGTTGCAGAGTGCAAAAGCGTGATTGCCTTCATGCTCTCGATGAAACCCTTACATTTCCAAGTACCTCAATTAGGACTTTCCCAAAAAGATGTGTTTGAGTGTCTGTTGTGAAAGGAGCTCTAACTTGTGTATTCAGTGCTGGAGAGTGACACACTCTACACAGGCTACAAGGCGTTTTGAGAGCACCAACATGCTTCACACTGAAACTGCTACAAGGTGTGTGTAGCATGCTGAATGAAGGCTTGTCATTTCAAAGAAAGAAGAGGAAACCAAACTCCAGGTAGTGAAACGAGCACACCAGAATGGGAGATGTGCATGTGTACAGTTTCAAGCAGCACCTCTTTGTGGACACTTGGAAACAGCGCTGTGAAAAAATTTCGTACGAAGCGGGATTTGGCCAAAGTTGAAAGACCTTCCAAAACCAACCCTAAAGAACTTAGCCAAACAATGAATGTTGCAATAAGCTCCTCCAGGAAAGGTGCCTCTATGACACAACCCCCGAGCAGGTAGCTACATTCTGCACAGTACAAAAGGCATATGAATTCCAGGCTGAAAACTCACTCCAGAAGGATGAAATGCATGTGTTTCTCTCTGAAAGAACACTCAGCCACCAGGCTTTTGCTTGCTTCTTCAAGGTCTTTGTAGAAACGTGTGTTTTCACTGTTGGAATACGTTTTGGGATGCATTGTTTCTATCTCTTGCAAGCCTCATGTTGTTTCTTACACAATGTGGGAAAACAAGGAGTATGTTTCCCAAATCACTAGAAATTCAGGAAAACACACAGTGCATCTCTCTTGCCCAAACACGCTCTCTCACCTAATGCGTTGAGAACATTCAAGAAAGCAGAAAAGAAGGGCATTTTGCAGTGAATTTCAGACGGGCATGTACAAAAAGTCATTTCTATCGGTTGCAGAGTGCAAAAGCGTGATTGCCTTCATGCTCTCGATGAAACCCTTACATTTCCAAGTACCTCAATTAGGACTTTCCCAAAAAGATGTGTTTGAGTGTCTGTTGTGAAAGGAGCTCTATCTTGTGTATTCAGTGCTGGAGAGTGACACACTCTACACAGGCTACAAGGCGTTTTGAGAGCACCAACATGCTTCACACTGAAACTGCTACAAGGTGTGTGTAGCATGCTGAATGAAGGCTTGTCATTTCAAAGAAAGAAGAGGAAACCAAACTCCAGGTAGTGAAACGAGCACACCAGTATGGGAGATGTGCATGTGTACAGTTTCAAGCAGCACCTCTTTGTGGACACTTGGAAACAGCGCTGTGAAAAAATTTCGTACGAAGCGGGATTTGGCCAAAGTTGAAAGACCTTCCAAAACCAACCCTAAAGAACTTAGCCAAACAATGAATGTTGCAATAAGCTCCTCCAGGAAAGGTGCCTCTATGACACAACCCCCGAGCAGGTAGCTACATTCTGCACAGTACAAAAGGCATATGAATTCCAGGCTGAAAACTCACTCCAGAAGGATGAAATGCATGTGTTTCTCTCTGAAAGAACACTCAGCCACCAGGCTTTTGCTTGCTCCTTCAAGGTCTTTCTAGAAACGTGTGTTTTCATTGCTGGAATACGTTTTGGGATGCATTGTTTCTATCTCTTGCAAGCCTCATGTTGTTTCTTACACAATGTGGGAAAACAAAGAGTATGTTTCCCAAATCACTAGAAATTCAGGAAAACACACAGTGCATCTCTCTTGCCCAAACACGCTCTCTCACCTAATGCGTTGAGAACATTCAAGAAAGCAGAAAAGAAGGGCATTTTGCAGTGAATTTCAGACGGGCATGTACAAAAAGTCATTTCTATCGGTTGCAGAGTGCAAAAGCGTGATTGCCTTCATGCTCTCGATGGAACCCTTACATTTCCAAGTACCTCAATTAGGACTTTCCCAAAAAGATGTGTTTGAGTGTCTGTTGTGAAAGGAGCTCTATCTTGTGTATTCAGTGCTGGAGAGTGACACACTCTACACAGGCTACAAGGCGTTTTGAGAGCACCAACATGCTTCACACTGAAACTGCTACAAGGTGTGTGTAGCATGCTGAATGAAGGCTTGTCATTTCAAAGAAAGAAGAGGAAACCAAACTCCAGGTAGTGAAACGAGCACACCAGTATGGGAGATGTGCATGTGTACAGTTTCAAGCAGCACCTCTTTGTGGACACTTGGAAACAGCGCTGTGAAAAAATTTCGTACGAAGCGGGATTTGGCCAAAGTTGAAAGACCTTCCAAAACCAACCCTAAAGAACTTAGCCAAACAATGAATGTTGCAATAAGCTCCTCCAGGAAAGGTGCCTCTATGACACAACCCCCGAGCAGGTAGCTACATTCTGCACAGTACAAAAGGCATATGAATTCCAGGCTGAAAACTCACTCCAGAAGGATGAAATGCATGTGTTTCTCTCTGAAAGAACACTCAGCCACCAGGCTTTTGCTTGCTCCTTCAAGGTCTTTGTAGAAACGTGTGTTTTCATTGCTGGAATACGTTTTGGGATGCATTGTTTCTATCTCTTGCAAGCCTCATGTTGTTTCTTACACAATGTGGGAAAACAAGGAGTATGTTTCCCAAATCACTTGAAATTCAGGAAAACACACACTGCATCTCTCTTGCTCAAACACGCTCTCTTAACTAATGCGTTGAGAACATTCAAGAAAGCAGAAAAGAAGGGCATTTTGCAGTGAATTTCAGACGGGCATGTACAAAAAGTCATTTCTATCGGTTGCAGAGTGCAAAAGCGTGATTGCCTTCATGCTCTCGATGAAACCCTTACATTTCCAAGTACCTCAATTAGGACTTTCCCAAAAAGATGTATTTGAGTGTCTGATGTGAAAGGAGCTCTAACTTGTGTATTCAGTGCTGGAGAGTGACACACTCTACACAGGCTACAAGGCGTTTTGAGAGCACCAACATGCTTCACACTGAAACTGCTACAAGGTGTGTGTAGCATGCTGAATGAAGGCTTGTCATTTCAAAGAAAGAAGAGGAAACCAAACTCCAGGTAGTGAAACGAGCACACCAGTATGGGAGATGTGCATGTGTACAGTTTCAAGCAGCACCTCTTTGTGGACACTTGGAAACAGCGC
The DNA here is from genome assembly GCF_054644295.1 of Miniopterus natalensis. Taxonomy (NCBI): domain Eukaryota; kingdom Metazoa; phylum Chordata; class Mammalia; order Chiroptera; family Miniopteridae; genus Miniopterus; species Miniopterus natalensis. The sequence goes on from NC_142090.1 coordinate 33,460,904, forward strand.
TGTGAAAAAATTTCGTACGAAGCGGGATTTGGCCAAAGTTGAAAGACCTTCCAAAACCAACCCTAAAGAACTTAGCCAAACAATGAATGTTGCAATAAGCTCCTCCAGGAAAGGTGCCTCTATGACACAACCCCCGAGCAGGTAGCTACATTCTGCACAGTACAAAAGGCATATGAATTCCAGGCTGAAAACTCACTCCAGAAGGATGAAATGCATGTGTTTCTCTCTGAAAGAACACTCAGCCACCAGGCTTTTGCTTGCTGCTTCAAGGTCTTTCTAGAAACGTGTGTTTTCATTGCTGGAATACGTTTTGGGATGCATTGTTTCTATCTCTTGCATGCCTCATGTTGTTTCTTACACAATGTGGGAAAACAAGGAGTATGTTTCCCAAATCACTAGAAATTCAGGAAAACACACAGTGCATCTCTCTTGCCCAAACACGCTCTCTCACCTAATGCGTTGAGAACATTCAAGAAAGCAGAAAAGAAGGGCATTTTGCAGTGAATTTCAGACGGGCATGTACAAAAAGTCATTTCTATCGGTTGCAGAGTGCAAAAGCGTGATTGCCTTCATGCTCTCGATGAAACCCTTACATTTCCAAGTACCTCAATTAGGACTTTCCCAAAAAGATGTGTTTGAGTGTCTGTTGTGAAAGGAGCTCTATCTTGTATATTCAGTGCTGGAGAGTGACACACTATACACAGGCTACAAGGCGTTTTGAGAGCACCAACATGCTTCACACTGAAACTGCTACAAGGTGTGTGTAGCATGCTGAATGAAGGCTTGTCATTTCAAAGAAAGAAGAGGAAACCAAACTCCAGGTAGTGAAACGAGCACACCAGAATGGGAGATGTGCATGTGTACAGTTTCAAGCAGCACCTCTTTGTGGACCTTGGAAACAGCGCTGTGAAAAAATTTCGTACGAAGCGGGATTTGGCCAAAGTTGAAAGACCTTCCAAAACCAACCCTAAAGAACTTAGCCAAACAATGAATGTTGCAATAAGCTCCTCCAGGAAAGGTGCCTCTATGACACAACCCCCGAGCAGGTAGCTACATTCTGCACAGTACAAAAGGCATATGAATTCCAGGCTGAAAACTCACTCCAGAAGGATGAAATGCATGTGTTTCTCTCTGAAAGAACACTCAGCCACCAGGCTTTTGCTTGCTCCTTCAAGGTCTTTGTAGAAACGTGTGTTTTCACTGCTGGAATACGTTTTGGGATGCATTGTTTCTATCTCTTGCAAGCCTCATGTTGTTTCTTACACAATGTGGGAAAACAAGGAGTATGTTTCCCAAATCACTAGAAATTCAGGAAAACACACACTGCATCTCTCTTGCCCAAACACGCTCTCTCACCTAATGCGTTGAGAACATTCAAGAAAGCAGAAAAGAAGGGCATTTTGCAGTGAATTTCAGACGGGCATGTACAAAAAGTCACTTCTATCGGTTGCAGAGTGCAAAAGCGTGATTGCCTTCATGCTCTCGATGAAACCCTTACATTTCCAAGTACCTCAATTAGGACTTTCCCAAAAAGATGTGTTTGCGTGTCTGTGGCGAAAGGAGCTCTAACTTGTGTATTCAGTGCTGGAGAGTGACACACTCTACACAGGCTACACAGCGTTTTGAGAGCACCAACATGCTTCACACTGAAACTGCTACAAGGTGTGTAGCATGCTGAATGAAGGCTTGTCATTTCAAAGAAAGAAGAGGAAACCAAACTCCAGGTAGTGAAACGAGCACACCAGTATGGGAGATGTGCATGTGTACAGTTTCAAGCAGCACCTCTTTGTGGACACTTTGAAACAGCGCTGTGAAAAAATTTCGTACCAAGCGGGATTTGGCCAAAGTTGAAAGACCTTCCAAAACAAACCCTAAAGAACTTAGCCAAACAATGAATGTTGCAATAAGCTCCTCCAGGAAAGGTGCCTCTATGACACAACCCCCGAGCAGGTAGCTACATTCTGCACAGTACAAAAGGCATATGAATTCCAGGCTGAAAACTCACTCCAGAAGGATGAAATGCATGTGTTTCTCTCTGAAAGAACACTCAGCCACCAGGCTTTTGCTTGCTCCTTCAAGGTCTTTGTAGAAACGTGTGTTTTCACTGTTGGAATACGTTTTGGGATGCATTGTTTCTATCTCTTGCAAGCCTCATGTTGTTTCTTACACAATGTGGGAAAACAAGGAGTATGTTTCCCAAATCACTTGAAATCCAGGAAAACACACACTGCATCTCTCTTGCCCAAACACGCTCTCTCAACTAATGCGTTGAGAACATTCAAGAAAGCAGAAAAGAAGGGCATTTTGCAGTGAATTTCAGACGGGCATGTACAAAAAGTCATTTCTATCGGTTGCAGAGTGCAAAAGCGTGATTGCCTTCATGCTCTCGATGAAACCCTTACATTTCCAAGTACCTCAATTAGGACTTTCCCAAAAAGATGTGTTTGAGTGTCTGTTGTGAAAGGAGCTCTAACTTGTGTATTCAGTGCTGGAGAGTGACACACTCTACACAGGCTACAAGGCGTTTTGAGAGCACCAACATGCTTCACACTGAAACTGCTACAAGGTGTGTGTAGCATGCTGAATGAAGGCTTGTCATTTCAAAGAAAGAAGAGGAAAACAAACTCCAGGTAGTGAAACGAGCACACCAGTATGGGAGATGTGCATGTGTACAGTTTCAAGCAGCACCTCTTTGTGGACACTTGGAAACAGCGCTGTGAAAAAATTTCGTACGAAGCGGGATTTGGCCAAAGTTGAAAGACCTTCCAAAACCAACCCTAAAGAACTTAGCCAAACAATGAATGTTGCAATAAGCTCCTCCAGGAAAGATGCCTCTATGACACAACCCCCGAGCAGGTAGCTACATTCTGCACAGTACAAAAGGCATATGAATTCCAGGCTGAAAACTCACTCCAGAAGGATGAAATGCATGTGTTTCTCTCTGAAAGAACACTTAGCCACCAGGCTTTTGCTTGCTGCTTCAAGGTCTTTCTAGAAACGTGTGTTTTCATTGCTGGAATACGTTTTGGGATGCATTGTTTCTATCTCTTGCAAGCCTCATGTTGTTTCTTACACAATGTGGGAAAACAAGGAGTATGTTTCCCAAATCACTAGAAATTCAGGAAAACACACACTGCATCTCTCTTGCCCAAACACGCTCTCTCACCTAATGCGTTGAGAACATTCAAGAAAGCAGAAAAGAAGGGCATTTTGCAGTGAATTTCAGACGGGCATGTACAAAAAGTCACTTCTATCGGTTGCAGAGTGCAAAAGCGTGATTGCCTTCATGCTCTCGATGAAACCCTTACATTTCCAAGTACCTCAATTAGGACTTTCCCAAAAAGATGTGTTTGCGTGTCTGTGGCGAAAGGAGCTCTAACTTGTGTATTCAGTGCTGGAGAGTGACACACTCTACACAGGCTACACAGCGTTTTGAGAGCACCAACATGCTTCACACTGAAACTGCTACAAGGTGTGTGTAGCATGCTGAATGAAGGCTTGTCATTTCAAAGAAAGAAGAGGAAACCAAACTCCAGGTAGTGAAACGAGCACACCAGAATGGGAGATGTGCATGTGTACAGTTTCAAGCAGCACCTCTTTGTGGACACTTTGAAACAGCGCTGTGAAAAAATTTCGTACGAAGCGGGATTTGGCCAAAGTTGAAAGACCTTCCAAAACCAACCCTAAAGAACTTAGCCAAACAATGAATGTTGCAATAAGCTCCTCCAGGAAAGGTGCCTCTATGACACAACCCCCGAGCAGGTAGCTACATTCTGCACAGTACAAAAGGCATATGAATTCCAGGCTGAAAACTCACTCCAGAAGGATGAAATGCATGTGTTTCTCTCTGAAAGAACACTCAGCCACCAGGCTTTTGCTTGCTCCTTCAAGGTCTTTCTAGAAACGTGTGTTTTCATTGCTGGAATACGTTTTGGGATGCATTGTTTCTATCTCTTGCAAGCCTCATGTTGTTTCTTACACAATGTGGGAAAACAAGGAGTATGTTTCCCAAATCACTTGAAATCCAGGAAAACACACAGTGCATCTCTCTTGCCCAAACACGCTCTCTCACCTAATGCGTTGAGAACATTCAAGAAAGCAGAAAAGAAGGGCATTTTGCAGTGAATTTCAGACGGGCATGTACAAAAAGTCATTTCTATCGGTTGCAGAGTGCAAAAGCGTGATTGCCTTCATGCTCTCGATGAAACCCTTACATTTCCAAGTACCTCAATTAGGACTTTCCCAAAAAGATGTGTTTGAGTGTCTGTTGTGAAAGGAGCTCTAACTTGTGTATTCAGTGCTGGAGAGTGACACACTCTACACAGGCTACAAGGCGTTTTGAGAGCACCAACATGCTTCACACTGAAACTGCTACAAGGTGTGTGTAGCATGCTGAATGAAGGCTTGTCATTTCAAAGAAAGAAGAGGAAACCAAACTCCAGGTAGTGAAACGAGCACACCAGTATGGGAGATGTGCATGTGTACAGTTTCAAGCAGCACCTCTTTGTGGACACTTGGAAACAGCGCTGTGAAAAAATTTCGTACGAAGCGGGATTTGGCCAAAGTTGAAAGACCTTCCAAAACCAACCCTAAAGAACTTAGCCAAACAATGAATGTTGCAATAAGCTCCTCCAGGAAAGGTGCCTCTATGACACAACCCCCGAGCAGGTAGCTACATTCTGCACAGTACAAAAGGCATATGAATTCCAGGCTGAAAACTCACTCCAGAAGGATGAAATGCATGTGTTTCTCTCTGAAAGAACACTCAGCCACCAGGCTTTTGCTTGCTCCTTCAAGGTCTTTCTAGAAACGTGTGTTTTCACTGCTGGAATACGTTTTGGGATGCATTGTTTCTATCTCTTGCAAGCCTCATGTTGTTTCTTACACAATGTGGGAAAACAAGGAGTATGTTTCCCAAATCACTTGAAATCCAGGAAAACACACACTGCATCTCTCTTGCTCAAACACGCTCTCTCAACTAATGCGTTGAGAACATTCAAGAAAGCAGAAAAGAAGGGCATTTTGCAGTGAATTTCAGACGGGCATGTACAAAAAGTCATTTCTATCGGTTGCAGAGTGCAAAAGCGTGATTGCCTTCATGCTCTCGATGAAACCCTTACATTTCCAAGTACCTCAATTAGGACTTTCCCAAAAAGATGTGTTTGAGTGTCTGTTGTGAAAGGAGCTCTAACTTGTGTATTCAGTGCTGGAGAGTGACACACTCTACACAGGCTACAAGGCGTTTTGAGAGCACCAACATGCTTCACACTGAAACTGCTACAAGGTGTGTGTAGCATGCTGAATGAAGGCTTGTCATTTCAAAGAAAGAAGAGGAAACCAAACTCCACGTAGTGAAACGAGCACACCAGAATGGGAGATGTGCATGTGTACAGTTTCAAGCAGCACCTCTTTGTGGACACTTGGAAACAGCGCTGTGAAAAAGTTTCGTACGAAGCGGGATTTGGCCAAAGTTGAAAGACCTTCCAAAACCAACCCTAAAGAACTTAGCCAAACAATGAATGTTGCAATAAGCTCCTCCAGGAAAGGTGCCTCTATGACACAACCCCCGAGCAGGTAGCTACATTCTGCACAGTACAAAAGGCATATGAATTCCAGGCTGAAAACTCACTCCAGAAGGATGAAATGCATGTGTTTCTCTCTGAAAGAACACTCAGCCACCAGGCTTTTGCTTGCTTCTTCAAGGTCTTTGTAGAAACGTGTGTTTTCACTGTTGGAATACGTTTTGGGATGCATTGTTTCTATCTCTTGCAAGCCTCATGTTGTTTCTTACACAATGTGGGAAAACAAGGAGTATGTTTCCCAAATCACTAGAAATTCAGGAAAACACACAGTGCATCTCTCTTGCCCAAACACGCTCTCTCACCTAATGCGTTGAGAACATTCAAGAAAGCAGAAAAGAAGGGCATTTTGCAGTGAATTTCAGACGGGCATGTACAAAAAGTCATTTCTATCGGTTGCAGAGTGCAAAAGCGTGATTGCCTTCATGCTCTCGATGAAACCCTTACATTTCCAAGTACCTCAATTAGGACTTTCCCAAAAAGATGTGTTTGAGTGTCTGTTGTGAAAGGAGCTCTATCTTGTGTATTCAGTGCTGGAGAGTGACACACTCTACACAGGCTACAAGGCGTTTTGAGAGCACCAACATGCTTCACACTGAAACTGCTACAAGGTGTGTGTAGCATGCTGAATGAAGGCTTGTCATTTCAAAGAAAGAAGAGGAAACCAAACTCCAGGTAGTGAAACGAGCACACCAGTATGGGAGATGTGCATGTGTACAGTTTCAAGCAGCACCTCTTTGTGGACACTTGGAAACAGCGCTGTGAAAAAATTTCGTACGAAGCGGGATTTGGCCAAAGTTGAAAGACCTTCCAAAACCAACCCTAAAGAACTTAGCCAAACAATGAATGTTGCAATAAGCTCCTCCAGGAAAGGTGCCTCTATGACACAACCCCCGAGCAGGTAGCTACATTCTGCACAGTACAAAAGGCATATGAATTCCAGGCTGAAAACTCACTCCAGAAGGATGAAATGCATGTGTTTCTCTCTGAAAGAACACTCAGCCACCAGGCTTTTGCTTGCTCCTTCAAGGTCTTTCTAGAAACGTGTGTTTTCATTGCTGGAATACGTTTTGGGATGCATTGTTTCTATCTCTTGCAAGCCTCATGTTGTTTCTTACACAATGTGGGAAAACAAAGAGTATGTTTCCCAAATCACTAGAAATTCAGGAAAACACACAGTGCATCTCTCTTGCCCAAACACGCTCTCTCACCTAATGCGTTGAGAACATTCAAGAAAGCAGAAAAGAAGGGCATTTTGCAGTGAATTTCAGACGGGCATGTACAAAAAGTCATTTCTATCGGTTGCAGAGTGCAAAAGCGTGATTGCCTTCATGCTCTCGATGAAACCCTTACATTTCCAAGTACCTCAATTAGGACTTTCCCAAAAAGATGTGTTTGAGTGTCTGTTGTGAAAGGAGCTCTAACTTGTGTATTCAGTGCTGGAGAGTGACACACTCTACACAGGCTACAAGGCGTTTTGAGAGCACCAACATGCTTCACACTGAAACTGCTACAAGGTGTGTGTAGCATGCTGAATGAAGGCTTGTCATTTCAAAGAAAGAAGAGGAAACCAAACTCCAGGTAGTGAAACGAGCACACCAGAATGGGAGATGTGCATGTGTACAGTTTCAAGCAGCACCTCTTTGTGGACACTTGGAAACAGCGCTGTGAAAAAATTTCGTACGAAGCGGGATTTGGCCAAAGTTGAAAGACCTTCCAAAACCAACCCTAAAGAACTTAGCCAAACAATGAATGTTGCAATAAGCTCCTCCAGGAAAGGTGCCTCTATGACACAACCCCCGAGCAGGTAGCTACATTCTGCACAGTACAAAAGGCATATGAATTCCAGGCTGAAAACTCACTCCAGAAGGATGAAATGCATGTGTTTCTCTCTGAAAGAACACTCAGCCACCAGGCTTTTGCTTGCTTCTTCAAGGTCTTTGTAGAAACGTGTGTTTTCACTGTTGGAATACGTTTTGGGATGCATTGTTTCTATCTCTTGCAAGCCTCATGTTGTTTCTTACACAATGTGGGAAAACAAGGAGTATGTTTCCCAAATCACTAGAAATTCAGGAAAACACACAGTGCATCTCTCTTGCCCAAACACGCTCTCTCACCTAATGCGTTGAGAACATTCAAGAAAGCAGAAAAGAAGGGCATTTTGCAGTGAATTTCAGACGGGCATGTACAAAAAGTCATTTCTATCGGTTGCAGAGTGCAAAAGCGTGATTGCCTTCATGCTCTCGATGAAACCCTTACATTTCCAAGTACCTCAATTAGGACTTTCCCAAAAAGATGTGTTTGAGTGTCTGTTGTGAAAGGAGCTCTATCTTGTGTATTCAGTGCTGGAGAGTGACACACTCTACACAGGCTACAAGGCGTTTTGAGAGCACCAACATGCTTCACACTGAAACTGCTACAAGGTGTGTGTAGCATGCTGAATGAAGGCTTGTCATTTCAAAGAAAGAAGAGGAAACCAAACTCCAGGTAGTGAAACGAGCACACCAGTATGGGAGATGTGCATGTGTACAGTTTCAAGCAGCACCTCTTTGTGGACACTTGGAAACAGCGCTGTGAAAAAATTTCGTACGAAGCGGGATTTGGCCAAAGTTGAAAGACCTTCCAAAACCAACCCTAAAGAACTTAGCCAAACAATGAATGTTGCAATAAGCTCCTCCAGGAAAGGTGCCTCTATGACACAACCCCCGAGCAGGTAGCTACATTCTGCACAGTACAAAAGGCATATGAATTCCAGGCTGAAAACTCACTCCAGAAGGATGAAATGCATGTGTTTCTCTCTGAAAGAACACTCAGCCACCAGGCTTTTGCTTGCTCCTTCAAGGTCTTTCTAGAAACGTGTGTTTTCATTGCTGGAATACGTTTTGGGATGCATTGTTTCTATCTCTTGCAAGCCTCATGTTGTTTCTTACACAATGTGGGAAAACAAAGAGTATGTTTCCCAAATCACTAGAAATTCAGGAAAACACACAGTGCATCTCTCTTGCCCAAACACGCTCTCTCACCTAATGCGTTGAGAACATTCAAGAAAGCAGAAAAGAAGGGCATTTTGCAGTGAATTTCAGACGGGCATGTACAAAAAGTCATTTCTATCGGTTGCAGAGTGCAAAAGCGTGATTGCCTTCATGCTCTCGATGGAACCCTTACATTTCCAAGTACCTCAATTAGGACTTTCCCAAAAAGATGTGTTTGAGTGTCTGTTGTGAAAGGAGCTCTATCTTGTGTATTCAGTGCTGGAGAGTGACACACTCTACACAGGCTACAAGGCGTTTTGAGAGCACCAACATGCTTCACACTGAAACTGCTACAAGGTGTGTGTAGCATGCTGAATGAAGGCTTGTCATTTCAAAGAAAGAAGAGGAAACCAAACTCCAGGTAGTGAAACGAGCACACCAGTATGGGAGATGTGCATGTGTACAGTTTCAAGCAGCACCTCTTTGTGGACACTTGGAAACAGCGCTGTGAAAAAATTTCGTACGAAGCGGGATTTGGCCAAAGTTGAAAGACCTTCCAAAACCAACCCTAAAGAACTTAGCCAAACAATGAATGTTGCAATAAGCTCCTCCAGGAAAGGTGCCTCTATGACACAACCCCCGAGCAGGTAGCTACATTCTGCACAGTACAAAAGGCATATGAATTCCAGGCTGAAAACTCACTCCAGAAGGATGAAATGCATGTGTTTCTCTCTGAAAGAACACTCAGCCACCAGGCTTTTGCTTGCTCCTTCAAGGTCTTTGTAGAAACGTGTGTTTTCATTGCTGGAATACGTTTTGGGATGCATTGTTTCTATCTCTTGCAAGCCTCATGTTGTTTCTTACACAATGTGGGAAAACAAGGAGTATGTTTCCCAAATCACTTGAAATTCAGGAAAACACACACTGCATCTCTCTTGCTCAAACACGCTCTCTTAACTAATGCGTTGAGAACATTCAAGAAAGCAGAAAAGAAGGGCATTTT